>NC_138228.1:16539830-16684830 GCF_964197995.2 Scardinius erythrophthalmus
TTATGGATTTTATCTCTTTTTAATATTCTAATGGACAGCAGATTGGCATTTTAATTGAGTTCAGTGTTCAAATAATGGTCAAGGAAATTGCGATGTTTTTTTCTTATCATCTTATCATCTCACATCAATTGAGCAGATTCCACAACAGCCGAGCTGTTATTTGAAGGAGACAGAGCCAAAATAACACTGGGATCAATCCAAGTGAATTCTGCGAACAGAGCCAATGCACAATTTGCCATATATAATTTGTATTATTGTTTCCTGGTATTGTGAGATGAAAAAAAAAAAACATTCACAGTAACAATTATGAGCAAATTTAAGCCACAAAAGGCTACATAAAGGTGAAGCATGTCATTTTTGTGCCACTAGCTCTAAACATTCTTTAAAGGTTAAAACATTTTAAACAAATGTAATATGCAATGACAGCTTCTTACTTTTTAAAAGTTTGGGGTCAGTAAGATTTTTTTCATGTTTTTGAAACAAGTCTTTTATGCTCACAAAAGCTGCATTTATTTGGTCAAAATACAGTAAAAACAGTAATATTGTGACAATATTACATTGTTACAATTTAAAATAACAATTTATCTATTTTAATATATTTTACAATTTAATTTATTCATTAGGAGGGAAACTGTCTCGGTTACTAATGTAAACCTCGTTCCCTGAAGGAGGGAACGGGAGACGTAACGTCGACGTGACAACGTAATTGGGATCACTTCAGGGAGCCCTATCAACTTTGAGTGTCTACAGAACGAGTCAATGAATGTTGGCGTACGTGAATCACGTCACGCGCCCCGCTCCGCAGCGCGGTTATAAACAGGAAGCAGGTGCACGCACATATCTTTTTTCGCTGAGGAGCCGAGATAGAGACGGCCGTACAGCGATGGTCAGCAACATTGGCGACTGCCCGAAGGGAGTTACCATGTGAAGAATACACATACACTTACCTAAAGGATTATTAGGAACACCATACTAATACGGTGTTTGACCCCCTTTCGCCTTCAGAACTGCCTTAATTCTACATGGCATTGATTCAACAAGGTGCTGAAATCATTCTTTAGAAATGTTGGCCCATATTGATAGGATAGCATCTTGCAGTTGATGGAGATTTGTGGGATGCACATCCAGGGCACAAAGCTCCCGTTCCACCACATCCCAAAGATGCTCTAATGGGTTGAGATCTGGTGACTGTGGGGGCCATTTTAGTACAGTGAACTCATTGTCATGTTCATGAAACCAATTTGAAATGATTCAAGCTTTGTGACATGGTGCATTATCCTGCTGGAAGTAGCCATCAGAGGATGGGTACATGGTAGTCATAAAGGGATGGACATGGTCAGAAACAATGCTCAGGTAGGCCGTGGCATTTAAACGATGCCCAATTGGCACTAAGGGGCCTAAAGTGTGCCACGAAAACATCCCCCACACCATTACACCACCACCACCAGCCTGCACAGTGGTAACAAGGCATGATGGATCCATGTTCTCATTCTGTTTACGCCAAATTCTGACTCTACCATCTGAATGTCTCAACAGAAATCGAGACTCATCAGACCAGGCAACATTTTTCCAGTCTTCAACTTTACAATTTTGGTAAGCTCGTGCAAATTGTAGCCTCTTTTTCCTATTTGTAGTGGAGATGAGTGGTACCCGGTGGGGTCTTCTGCTGTTGTAGCCCATCCGCCTCAAGGTTGTGCGTGTTGTGGCTTCACAAATGCTTTGCTGCATACCTCGGTTGTAACGAAAAAATGCCTTGTTGATGCTAGAGGTCAGAGGAGAATGGGCCGATTGATTCAAGCTGATAGAAGAGCAACTTTGACTGAAATAACACTGCCGCATACTGGATGTTTTTCCCTTTTCACACCATTCTTTATAAACCCTAGAAATGGTTGTGCGTGAAAATCCCAGTAACTGAGCAGATTGTGAAATACTCAGACCGGCCCGTCTGGCACCAACAACCATGTCACGCTCAAAATTGCTTAAATCACCTTTCTTTCCCATTCTGACATTCAGTTTGGAGTTCAGGAGATTGTCTTGACCAGGACCACACCCCTAAATGCATTGAAGCAACTGCCATGTGATTGGTTGTTTAGAAAATTGCATTAATGAGAAATTGAACAGGTGTTCCTAATAATCCTTTAGGTGAGTGTATGGACTGGCCAGTTAGGGGCAGTGCAACATATGGTATATCACTGGGGTGGCTCCAGCCTGAGAAGGGGGAGACAACACCGGACAGTGACGGCAGAGCGGACTCTGCCAAGGGAAAGACACGGGCTCACTGCAGGGAGTTGATCGTGGAAGAATACGCATATGGGATCGCCGCAGAGATCACCACATATGGAACCCAGCCTAGTACAAGTTACACGTAGCATATGAGCACTAGGCCTGGCGTCGGACGCTCCGCCACGTCTGACTGCCGAAGGGGTGCAGAGAACTCTACAGGGTTCGCCAAGTGGGGAACTCGACTGGAGCAAAAAGCGCACGTATCCGTTCCAGTGGAAAGGAGTGGCGCAGTAAGCCGACACTAGAGCGGGAACTTCGGTGTTACCGGCTGGTAGAAGCGAGCACACTGGAAGAAACCGGCTCAACACATAGGCTATAAAACCTAGTGAACGTGTTAGGTGTCACCCAGCCCGCAGCTCTACAAATGTCTGTCAGCGAGGCGCCGTGTGCCAGCGCCCAGGAAGAAGCGACACCCCTAGTGGAGTGGGCTCTCAACCCGGGTGGGCAGGGCACGCCTTGGGCTTCATAAGCCAAGGCGATGGCATCCACTATCCAGTGGGCCATCCTCTGCTTGGAGACAGCCTTTCCCTTCTGCTGGCCTCCGTAACAGACGAAGAGCTGATCTGAGGTCCTGAGGCTTTGCGTTCTGTCCACGAACAGACGCAATGGACGAACGGGACAGAGAAAAGCCAGGACTGGGTCTGCCTCCTCCGAAGGCAGCACTTGCAGGTTCACTACCTGGTCCTGGAAGGGAGTGGTAGGAACCTTGGGCACGTATCCGGGTTACATGAGAGTTAGCCGGGCCGAATTCTAGGCATGATTCGTTGACCGAAAATGCATGCAGGTCCCCTACCCTCTTGATAGAGGCCAATGCAACCAGGAGTACTGTTTTACAGGACAGAATTTTTAACTCCGCTGACTGCAAAGGCTCAAAGGGTGGTCTCTGAAGTGCCGATAGGACCAGAGACAAATCCCAAGAGGGTATAGAGCAGGGATGGGCAACTTCGGTCCTGGAGGGCCACTGTCCTACAGAGTTTAGCTTCAACCCTAATCAAACACACCTGAACAAGCTAATCAAGGTCCTCAGGATTACTAGAAAATTACAGGCAGGTGATTTTTTCAGGGTTGGAGATAAACTCTGTAGGACAGTGGCCCTCCAGGACCAAAGTTGCCCATCCCTGGTATAGAGAGTAGGCGAGGCGGATTTAGTCTCCTTGCCCCCCTCAGGAACCTGACAATCAGGTCGTGCTTTCCCAAAGACTTACCTTCAACTGCATCTTGATGTATGGCAATCAAGGCAACATACACTTTGAGGGTGGAGGGAGACAGCCTTCGCTCCAACCCTTCTTGCAGGAAGGAAAGCATGGCTCAGACCGAGCAAGATCGGGGGTTCTCCTCATGAGAAGAATACAAGTCAACAAACAGGTTCCACTTCAACGCATAGAGACGCCTCGTAGAGGAGGCGGAAGTGATGGTGTCAACTACCGCTTGGAGTAGGTCACCTAGAACCTCCGCGTCCCAACCAGGGACCAGACATGGAGTTTCCAGAGGTCTGGGCGTGGGTGCCATAGGGTGCCCTGTGGGCCAGGGAGGGGCTGTCGCGAAGAGCACTAGTTCTGGGAACCAGGTCCGGTTGGGCCAATATGGCGCAACTAGCAAGACCTGCTCCTCGTCCTCCTGACTTTGCACAAGGTCTGTGCAAGAAGGCTCACTGGGGGAAACGCATATTTGCGTAGGCCCAGGGGCCAGCTGTGTGCCAGAGCATCCGTGAACAACTGGCTGTGAGACGTGTCCGGGGCGGCAAACAGATCTACCGGTGGCAGAGGCATCCGTGGAGACCACAGAATGCCTGGACACTTGTTCTAGGGGAACACCTGCCCGCAGGAACGAAGGGTCCGACCATAAGCTGAGAGTTTGGCGACAGTACGTGGTCACTTGGACCCGGCACGAGCCGCTCTGCCACAATCATCTCGGGTGTTGGAGCGGCCTCAAATGAAGCAATCCGAGTGGCGTTACCGCGGCTGCAGATGCCATATGCCCCAGGAGCCTCTGAAACAGTTTCAGTGGTGCCGCTGTCCTGCGTCTGAGCGAGCTCACGTAGTTCAACACTGACTGGACACAGACCTCGGTGAGGCGCACTGTCATGTTGATCGAGTCCAACTCCATACAGAGAAAAGAGATCCTCTGCCCGGGGGTGAGTTTGCTCTTTTCCCAGTTGACCACAGACGTGCCCGGGGTGGACAAACGGAATGCAGGGACCCGACTGGCCCGAAGTGCAACACGTACCTGCTTCCGTCGAGGGGCAGAGTGAGTGTGCGGAGGCGACAGTCATCTTCATTTATATTAGATAAGCGTATAGTTTACATAGATAAGCGTATAATTTAAGGTAACAGAGATTGTTTTGGCTTTATAGCGGTTCTTTAATAAAGTTATTTTCCAGCTAAAGTTAGTTTTGATTGATTTGCTTCCGTCGCAACGATCATTTGTTATTAAATTAGGGGCCGCTAAGACGACACTATTCTCTCTACACAGACTTTAAATGCGAACCTGTGAGAAACGCTGATGGGCATTGCGCATTTAGAATGGGTTCTATAGTTATGTGCGTTTGAATATACGTGCGCAAGTTTGGAATTCCCTACAAGCCAAGCCTAAACAAAGTACTTGTCTTTCCTTATAAATTTTGATAAAGAATTTTATTTTATTTTGTCGCTTCAGGGTAGGAACGTGAAACGAATTTTCCAGACAACGCCTTATCTGTAGAGTGGTAAAGGGATCCTCCATAGGGAGAGACTAGTTGGCACTTCAGCACTGCGTTGTCATCGGGTCCAGGCGAAGGTCCTTCGTCAGATCTGGATACGGCCTGGATCCGGCAGGCTGCGGGAAAACCTCGGGATAAACACAGACACTAAAATTAGCGTAGATGCCATTCTTCTTATGAGGTAACGAGTACATCAGTATTTATGGGAAGTGTTCCCGGTTCCGGCTGACCTAATCTATGCAGCCTAACATTGAATTATAGGAGTCTATAATGTATTATGTGAATGCTAGGTCAAAGAGATGTGTCTTTAATCTGGCTTTGAACTTGAGTGTGTCAAGTCAAGTGTATTTGTATAGCGCTTTTCACAATACAGATTGTATCTGCTTCCCGGATAATGGTAGGAAGACTGTTCCAGAGTTTTGGCGCTAAATAGGAAAAGGATCTACCGCCAGCAGTCGATTTTGATATTCTAGGTATTATTAACTGGCCAGAATTTTGAGATCGCAATAGACGTGAAGGACTATAATGCGTTAAGAGCTCGCTCAAGTACTGCGGAGCTAAACCATTTAGTGCTTTGTAAGTAATCAGCAATATTTTAAAATTGATGCGATATTTAATAGGGAGCCAATGCAGTTTTGACAGAACCGGGCTAATATGGTCATACTTCCTGGTTCTGGTAAGAACTCGAGCTGCTGCGTTTTGAACTAGCTGTAGTTTGTTTATTAAGCGTGCAGGGCAACCACCCAGTAGAGCATTACAATAATCTAGCCTTGAGGTCATGAACGCATGACCTAACTGTTCCGCATTTGTCAATGAGAGCATATGTCGTAATTTAGATATATTTTTAAGATGGAAAAATGCAGTTTTACAGATACTAGACACGTGACTTTCAAATGAAAGATTGGTATCAAAGAGCACACCCAGGTTCCTAACCGACGACGAAGACTTAACAGAGCAGCCATCAAGTGTTAGACAGTATTCTAGGTTATTACGTGAGGAAGTTTTTTGTCCAATAATTAGAAACTCTGTTTTTTCAGAATTTAGAAGTAGGAAATTACGAGTCATCCAATTTTTTATATCAGCTATGCATTCCGTTAATTTTGTGAATTGATAAGTTTTGTTAGGTTTTGAAGAAATATACAGCTGAGTATCGTTAGCATAACAGTGGAAGCTAATTCCATGTTTCCTAATGATATCTCCTAATGGTAGCATGTACAGAGTGAACAGCAGCGGTCCTAGTACTGAGCCTTGAGGTACGCCATACTGAACTTGTGATCGATGAGACATCTGTTCATTTACTGCTACAAACTGATAACGGTCAGATAAGTATGATTTAAACCATGCTAGTGCATTTCCACTAATGCCAACATAATGTTCGAGTCTATTTAAAAGAACGTTGTGGTCAATAGTGTCAAATGCAGCACTAAGATCGAGTAACACTAATAGAGAGATACAACCACGATCGGATGATAAGAGCAAATCATTTGTGACTCTAACGAGAGCCGTCTCAGTACTATGGTACGGTCTAAATCTGGACTGGAAATCCTCGCAGATATCTGTCATGATCCTGCCATCTAGTCCTTGATGTTCTTTAATTCTTGAGGCAGGATCATGACAGACCCATGTTTTATGTGCAAGCACATGGTCTTTTGTTTGGGCCATGTGCTTGCGTTGTCTCGTCACGTAACCCCGCCCCCTTGTTACCCTTGTTTAGTCATTATTGCTTTACCTGTGTCACCTGCTGTCATCATTAGTTTCTCCCTATTTAATCCCCTTGTGTTTGCTGTCCTGTGTCGGTTCATTGTTAAACCTGCTATGGTGTTACATGTTATCGGCTATCTGTTATTGTGAGACTTTGTTCACTGTGAGTACCCTGTCAAGAGAGAGTTCTGTTTCTGTAATAGCTGTTTATTTGTAGTCTAGTTACGTCAAGTCTTAGTCTAGTTTAGTCACTCGTTGCCCTGTCCTTGTTTTACCCCCTTGTGGGCTTTGTTTTCCCTGTTATTTGTATATAATAAACCTAGTGTGTCCTGCAAACTGTCTGCTATTGGGTTCACTCTTCAACCTCATAACAATATCATTTCTTTCAAGAAAGGAACACAGTTGTGAGGATACTGCCTTTTCTAATATCTTTGATAGAAAAGGTAGATTCGAGATCGGCCCGTAATTGACTAATTTTGTAGGATCAAGTTGCGTTTTTTTAACAAGCGGTTTAATCATAGCCAGTTTAAAGTTTTTTGGTACGTATCCTAGAGACAAAGACGAATTAATGATATTAAGAAGAGGATCTATGACCTCTGGAAGCATCTCTTTCAGTAGCTTAGTCGGTATAGGGTCTAACATACATGTTGTCGATTTAGATGATTTAATGAGTTTAGTAAATTCTTCCTCTCCTATAGCAACGAATGAATCAAATTTTTCCTCAGGGAGACTACAATGCACTCCCTGATGCAATACTGTAGTAGATGGTTGCATAGTTATAATTTTGTCCCTGATATTATCAATCTTATAAATGAAGAAATTCATAAAATCATTACTGATAATATTAGATCTAGAGTATGATTACGACGATGAGTAGGTCCTGACACGTGTTGTCTAACTCCAATTGAGTTTAGAATGTCTTTAAATGGCAATCCCAATGCATATTTTTCGTTATCTACGTGTATATTAAAATCACCAACAATTAGTACTTTATCTGCAGTCAATATTATTTCTGATAGAAAGTCCGCAAATTCTTTGATAAAGTCTGTAAGGTGCCCTGGTGGCCTGTATACAGTAGCCAGCACAAATCTCAAACGTGATTTATCGTTTACACTATATATTTTTACATTAAGCACCGTTACGTCCACCTGGCTCAAGGTGAAGCAACATAACAACGGGGAGGCCACACATGGAACTCAGTTTAACAAATAAAGATTTAATGGGAACATAAGTCAAATTAATAATACTACAACTCAAAGAAATAAAGAATAAAAGTAAAACAATCTGGAACTGAAGAGGAAGAGCCGTCCTGAGTCCAACTCCGTCATTCCTTTTGTACTCGCTGTCTCTTGATGCAAGCGCAATCACCGGTAACCCACCACACCTGTTCCTGTCGCTCACTCCAGAACACAGAACAACGCCACCTGGTGGAAAGACACTGTAGACCATAACACCTCCCCTCTTAAAACAGAGGCCCCTAAAAGGGAACTCTGCAAACACCAAAAAATAACTCCAACTTTAACACAATAAAAAAAAATTCATAAGCTCACACAAATGTCACTTACCCCTTTTCTTCTCATCACCTACCCAAACTCCATCTTTCAGTGTTCTCAAACGCCTTGAGAACACTAAACAGATCAAACGAAGGCAACGGGCAAATAACACATTTGATTTTATTCATCCACCAGAGAACGGGATAAAGCATCCGCCATAACATTATCTCGCCCTCGAATATGGCGAATGTCCAAACTATATGGCTGTAACAATATAGCCCAACGAATAAGTCTCTGGTTAGGGGTTCGTAATGATTGCAAAAAGGTGAGTGGATTGTGATCTGAAAAAACAACCACCGGCATCGAACCACCACCCACATACACATCAAAGTATTGCAATGCCCACACTAAAGCCAATGTCTCTTTTTCGATTGTGGAATAATTAGATTGATAAGAATTAAACTTCTTGGAGAAGTAACTAACTGGCCTATCAACCCCATTATCGTCCTTTTGCAACAAGATTGCTCCTGCCCCTACCTGACTTGCGTCAACCTGGAGCTGAAACGCTCGATCCCATCGAGGCGCAACTAACACAGGAGCAGTACTCAGCAGAAGTTTTGCATTTACAAACGCACCCTGACAACTTGAAGACCATTCAAACTTATTTTTAGCCTTCAACAGCTCAGTAAGCGGGGCAACTACAGTCGAGAAGTTTACGCAAAAACTGCGATAATATCCAATCATCCCCAAAAATCTCATCAGCTCCTTTTTAGTAGTAGGAGCGGGGAAATTATCGATAGCTCGCACCTTTTCCCGTACCGGGCGCACCTCTCCCTGTCCCACCACTTTCCCGAGATAAGTTACCGTGGCTTTAACGAACTCACACTTCGCTAAATTTATAGTTAACTTCGCTTCTACGAGACGAGCAAACAAAGCGCGCAACCGACAAAGCTGTTCCTCCCACGTCTGACTATATACTACGACATCATCCAAGTATACTGCACACCCTTCCAGCTCTGAGACCACTCGATTCATAAGGCGCTGAAAGGTAGCTGGAGCGTTTCGAAGACCGAAACTCATTACATTATATGAGTATAACCCCGAAGGTGTAATAAAAGCAGAAACTTCTTGTGCACGAGGAGTCAAAGGAACTTGATAATACCCCTTTAAAAGGTCGAGTTTGGTTACAAATTTAGCTGACCCCACGGAATCAATACAATCTTCCATCCGCGGAAGTGGAAAAGAGTCGGGCTTCGTAACACCATTTAATTTTCTATAGTCAGTACAAAATCTATACGTCTTGTCTGGTTTTGCGACCAGAATACATGGTGACGCCCAACTAGAATAAGATGATTTCGCAAGCCCAGCATTCATCAAATACTTGACCTCATCTTCCAATTGTTTCTGTTTTGTAGGACAAACACGATAAAATCTCTGTCTAACGGGTAAAGAGTCTCCAACATCAATATCATGATATATCAAATCAGTACATGAAGGCGTATCGGAGAAAAGTGACGAAAACTCCCTAATCAAACCGATTAGTTGATCGCGACTTCCTTCGGGCAAATGTTCCAACATAACATCCAACTTCGCCAGTTGTTCAGAATTACAAAGTCGTGGTTGAACAATAGAATCAGACATAAGACTGTCGCCTTCAATGTCATTTAACTTCGCACTTGAGGAATCATTCAGCTCTGTAGCTACCGCCACAGACTTTACTTCAGCACCAGGGACAGCGTTGTCACGTACCCGGCAGAAATACGGTTTCAATAGGTTCACATGACACAGTTGGGTAGATTTTCTCCTATCCGGCGTCGAAACAATATAATTTTGGTCTGATACCCGTTTCACTATGCTATAAGGCCCTGTAAATCTTGCCAAGAAAGACGACCCCGTAACAGGAAGCAACATTAAAACTTGATCTCCAGGACTGAACTCACGACGCTCTGACCTACGATCAAACCATGTCTTCATTTTCAACTGTGCTTTAACTAGATTTTCTCCGGCCAATTTACCTGCCAGATATAATCGACATCGAAAACCATTAACATAATCCAAGAGATTTACTGACATTTCAGGTTCCGTCACGTTATCCATCAGAAGGGACAACGGGCCTCTTACCTTGTGACCAAAAACCAAATCGTTGGGGCTAAAACCAAGGCTCTCCTGAACCACTTCACGTGCGGCTAACATCAACCAAGGAAGTCCCTCCTCCCAGTCTTTATTCAGTTCATTACAATACGCTCTCAATAGTTGTTTTAACGTTTGATGAAAACGCTCGAGAGCTCCCTGGCTTTCAGGATGATGCGCACTACCTTTATGATGTTTCACACGCAGCTGTTGCAAAATCTGCTCAAACATTCGAGAGGTAAAGTTGGTTCCTCTGTCAGTTTGAATAACTTTTGGAATACCAAAAACTGAAATAAACTGTGACAGAGCTTTTACCACAGACCTCGTAGTAATCGATCGCAGGGGATAAGCAGCGGGATAACGCGTTGTCTGACACATGACAGTTAATAAGTAGCTAGATCCTGCTTTGGACGGTTTTAAGGGCCCAACACAGTCAATAGTAAGATACTCAAAAGGATTGCTCACAGCAGGAATGGGAAACAACGGTGCCGGAGCCAATACCTCATTCGGTTTTCCTACCATTTGACAGGTGTGGCACGTCTTAATAAAACTCGCCACCTCTCTTTTTAATCGAGGCCAGAAAAAATAGCGCATTACACTGTGGTAGGTTTTCTTGACCCCCAAATGCCCCGCTATATCCCCATGAGCCGTTTTCAGCACCAAATCACGCAACCCATCTGGAATAACAATCTGAAATATGGGTTCCCCCACCGCACGATCAGTACATGGCGTCCACTTACGAACTAAAACCCCCTTACTCAGGAAATAACCAGAAGCCATGCTTTCAATTTCTGTATTTGATTTAACAGACGCAAACAACGTTGTCAACCCAGCGTCTTTGCCTTGAGCCAAAATTAACTCGTTACGAGAAATCGATGAAGGCAACAAAGACAAGTTGACCAAATGATCAAAGGAAGAGTTTTCTATCTCATCGTTAATCTGGGACACATTTTTTCTAGTACTCATGGCTCGAGTTACAGCACAGGAAACAAAAACATTGGGAAAGTCCAGCACACTCCCATCTGCTTCTGCAGATAACGTTGGATTCGTTTTCACAACGGGAGGTACCACCCCACCCCACACACGATTTCCAGCCAAATTATTTCCCAAAATTACATCTACACCTTCCACGGGTAACGAAGGTCGCAATGCAATTTCAACTTCCCCACGCACCAATTCCGAATTTAACTGAATCCTGTGTAAAGGAGCAGAGAATATTTCTAACCCAATTCCTTGGATCAGAACACTATCCCCTGTACTAGATCCTGAAGAAAAATTCAACTTCGAATCTAAAATAAAAGATTCAGAAGACCCTGTGTCGCGCAGAATCCTTACAGGTACTTTAACTGAACAGTCAACTAGAGAAACATGCCCCGTTGTAATAAAAGGACCATAATCTGCCTGGGGCTCTCCGTTCTTAACTGCGTTTTGATTTTTTTCTCCAACAGGGATTCCCCCAACCCATGAGGTTTCGTTAGAAATACATACTGACGCAAGCCCAACAGCTTTTGTACCGGCCTTATACTTGCCTTTCAACACCGGGCATTCTTTTTTCCAGTGACCCTTCTCCAGGCAATACCTACAAATGGAATTTGGGTCGATTTTTCTATTTGGCCTGTACTCTGCCTTTAACAACGTCGGTCTGTCTAGATTTTCAAAGTAATGATCTCTTTGAAAAAACCCAGAATTTTTGTGAATCAACACGAATTCGTCTGCTAAAACTGCAGCTTCAGCCGCAGTTTTCACCTTTTGTTCATTTATGTACGTCACTATCCGCTCAGGAATAATATTCTTGAACTGCTCCAAAATTATCAAGTCACAAAGACTTTCAAAAGAATCTATTCCTAAAGAATCACACCAACGATTAAAGTGGGTCGTAACCTCTCGCACCACTTCAACATGAGTTTGCCTTTCTGCTTTTTTCCATCCCCTAAAGCGCCGACGATAGGCCTCAGGGACCAGTTCGTAAGCTTTTAAAACTGCGTCTTTCACAATCTTATAATCTTTTCGACCCGTTGCGGAGAGTGAAATATATGCTTCTTGAGCCTTTCCCTCAAAAACACTTTGAAGTAAAAGAGTTCGTTCGGCATCAACCCAACCTCTATCCTCAGCAACACTTTCAAACAGAGAGAAAAAAACGTCAAGATTTTTTTCATTAAATCTAGGCAGCAACTTAGTCATACTAGCAATATTTAATGCCCTATTTGAGACTAGTTGATCACCCGAGGAGTCACCACTAATACTACCCATTTTCCCCTCAGCAACCAACTTTAAGCGTTCGGCTTCCTGAGCTAACTTAACCTCCTGAACCTGCTGCTCGTACTTAAATTTCTCAAAGTTCCTTTCACGCTCTCGTTCTTCAAGTCTCATTTTTTCTAATTCATGTTGTCTGTCTAGGTCACGTTCCCTACTCTGCATGTTCAAAATTTCCAACTGCTGCTCAAACGTAAACCCGCTCTGTACTCCCATAACAAACGGTGTGGACGTACCATCTGGTGAAACCACTTCTTCTAATGATACATCTGCAGTCAAAATCATCCTCTCAACTAATTTCTCTTTTACCATATCCCGAAAATTTTTTACCTTCGTACTCTTTGTTACTGCTACTTCAAAATTAAAATGTTCAACTACTTTACCTAATTGATCTTTTGAAAGACCATTCAATTTCTCCACCGTAGGAGCCGCCAAAAAATCTTGTAGTTGATCCATTTTATCCAAATTTCATCTCTACCAATTCCTTTTTTATCCAATTTACTGAATGCCAGGTTAGAGAGAAAGAGAAAAAAAAAAAAACCCGAAAGCTACAATGAGCAGCGCAAGGCAGATAGCACCACAATGCCAGAAGAATTAGAGCCGTCCCGTATCTAACTAAGAAAATAAACTAAATAAACTCAACCCTAGTCTTCAGTACGCCCACATGCAACTCAACGGCTAACCCGTCTCCCCGCGTCCGACGTACCAAAAACAACAAACTAAAATAAAAAAATAAAATAACAAACAGCATAGACGCTCTTCCTCCTAACACGGGAGTTCACGTGGCTCTGCTGGTCTAACCAGTCTCATTAATACCTCCTGGCAATTATAGTTCAAATCCGCCTTACCTCTCATACACAGGAGGAAACAACCGGTCAAAGTTCCAATTTTCGACTGCCAAACAATGTTTTCCTCTCCAGTCCCAGCAAATATTCTACCATATAATCAAAACAATCAAAACTGTTCCATCATGTTTATCCCCAAGAATAATTTGAATCAAAAAATTACTTTACCTAATAATCAATCCAATTTTCTCTCACATAACCGTTTCACCAACTATGCTTAAAATTATCAACTGAGCCTCTCTCAGTTTAATAGACGAGCCCCCATTATGTTACGTCCACCTGGCTCAAGGTGAAGCAACATAACAACGGGGAGGCCACACATGGAACTCAGTTTAACAAATAAAGATTTAATGGGAACATAAGTCAAATTAATAATACTACAACTCAAAGAAATAAAGAATAAAAGTAAAACAATCTGGAACTGAAGAGGAAGAGCCGTCCTGAGTCCAACTCCGTCATTCCTTTTGTACTCGCTGTCTCTTGATGCAAGCGCAATCACCGGTAACCCACCACACCTGTTCCTGTCGCTCACTCCAGAACACAGAACAACGCCACCTGGTGGAAAGACACTGTAGACCATAACAAGCACCAATGCTTCAAAAGAATTATATTTAAAACTTAATTTCTTAGTAGTTTTGAAAATATTACTATAAATTACAGCAACACCACCCCCTTTGCGTTTCAGACGAGGCTCATGTTTATAACAGTAATCTTGCGGAGTGGACTCATTTAAAGTAATGTAATCGTTTGGTTTTAGCCAGGTTTCTGTCAAACACAGCACATCTAGGTTATTATTTGAAATCATATCATTAACAATGAGTGATTTTGAAGTAAGCGATCGAATATTCAGCAACCCGAGCTTTAGCATTTGCTCATCTGTATTATATCTGTTTTTTAATTGTTGAACATCAATTAAATTTTTAACCTTAATGGGTTTAAACGTTTTTTGGATTTCCAAGTTCGGGGAACAGACACAGTCTCTATATGATGATAGCTAGGTGAAAGAGGCTCTATGTGATGGGATTTATCTGACCTTGGTGACACGAGGCCGCTAGCAGACGGTCGGTTAAGCCAGTCTGTCTGCTTCCTGACCTGAGCCCCAGATTGTCATGTTTGAGCTCTAAGACTATGTGCCATATTACTAGAGAGAAAAGCAGCACCATCCCAGGAGGGATGAATAGTGCATGAATATCCGGGACATAGCCACTGCTGCTTGCTGGCGATGAAAGAAGGGTTTGAGGGTGACAAGGCATAGCGCCGTCGAGCGCCAAGCACGCCCTCTTGGGACCCAGAGGTTTCAGAAACTGCTCTTTTGTTGAAATAGTTGGGCCAGTAGCGGAACAGAAACAAAAGAAAACAAAATACTCTCCTCCCGGCCCTCCAATGGTTGAAAGAGCGGTGCCTTTGCCACCTCCTGAAGAGCAGTCCGATCCACCTCTGGGTCGCACGTCTGAGGGTCGTTTGCACCTGCACTTGCTTCCTGGTTTGGCAGTGGCCTGGACGGGCGGGATCGACTTCCTGCGGCTTGCTCCACGCTGAGCCTTAGGTGGTTGCTGCTGCTGGGGCTTAGCGGGAGCGGAGGACAGAGCAGGACGTCGACCTCGGCGACGAGCAGACGAAGGCTCTGCGGCCAGCGGACGGGTAGGGGCAGCAGCGGCCCGCCGAGGCAGGATGTGTCGGATTGCCTCCGTCTGCTTCTGGGCGGCCGAGAACTGCTGGGCAAAGCTCTCGATCATATCGCTGAATAACCCAACCTGGGACAGAGGGGCATTCAGGAACCGATATTTATCGGTGTCCCTCATATCGGCCAGGTTGAGCCAAAGGTGGTGCTCCTGGACCACCAAGGTGGACATCGCCTGACCGAGAGATGGTTTCCTTCGTCGCCCGGAGGGCGAGGTCAGTTGCCACACGGAGCTCCCGGAGAAGCTCTGGGTCAGAACTGCCCTCGTGCATGTCCATGAGCGGCTGGGCCTGGTGGACCTGCAGGAGCACCATGGCATGCAGGGCGGAAGCAGCCTGTCCACAGGAGGAGCCAGCAGGCCACAGCCTGGCACTATACGGTGCCGACCATGACCTGGTGAGCTCCTCGTACACTTCCCAGGAGAAGAAAGGCACCGGGAAACCAATCTTCCAGCCGAGAAGGTTCGGGACGTGGTGGAGGGTTCCACTCAAGCCCGACCTTCTCGGTGGCCCGGGAAAGCATAGCTGCCCACTCTGGATCGGACTCGGGCAACGCAGCGAAATCTTCATCTCAAGAGGAGCGAAGCTCCCCCTCCGATGCTGCGATCGACATCTGGTCGTCAGGAGGAGCCCTAAAAGACACGGCTGGTCGTTCCTGAGAAGGAACAGCACGTTCTTTTGGAAGTTCCAACGTCGGCCGCGTTTGTGAGGTGTGAGGGGCCCACGGAGATTGCCTCGGTGGGGAAGCCCTCAGAGTAATCCTCAGATCACCCTGGCTAAGCGCCGAATAGGCCTATTCTGAGGGGCAGTATAGACGCTAGATCGGGGCATAGGTGAGGGGACTGCACCTCCCTTAAGGTAAGCGAGTCTCGATCTTAACGCGGCCATAGTCATATTCCCACAGTGGGAACATGAACTATCCACAAAAGCTGCCTCAGCATGCTGAATGCCCAAACATGAAAGACAACTATTGTGGCTGTCTGCTGGCGCCAGGGAACGACCGCACCCAGAAACGCACAAGCGAAATGACACAGGGTTCATTTGTGTTGCTCTTTTGTGAAGAAGAAAAAGAAATAAAAGAAGAAATATACTCTTTCCGATTTACTCTCACAATGCTGAGGCACCCAGGGAATGGCTGCAGTGTACAGCAGTGTTGTAAACACTAGCAGGGAAACGCCCACCAATACAGACACAAAAATAAGCTTGCTGTGAAAACAGCAGTTGTGTGAGCTTAAGCTCGCGGCCACTCGCTGATCACGCCGTCACAACAATGCTGAAGAGAGAGAGTCTTAAAAGTAGTCTCCAACACAGTAGCAGTCTGTAAATTTCGGAGGACAAACAGAAGCTCGGCTCCGAAGTGAAAGACGAAGACGATATGTGCGTGCGCCCGCTTCCTGTTTATATCCGCGCTGCGGGGCGGGGCGCGTGACGCGATTCACGCACGCCAATGTTGGCTCGTTCTATAGACACTCGGAAGTTGATAGGGCTCCCTGAAGTGATCCCAATTACGCCGTCACGTCAACGTTACGTCGAACGTGAGCGACAGAAAGGGAACTGAATTTTCAGCATCATTACTCCAGTCTTCAGTGTATAATATATTTTACATTAATAGATATATACATTCAGGATTCTCTGATTAATTGAAAGTTTAAAACAACATTTATTTGAAAAATAAATCTTTTGTAACATTATAAATATCCTTACTGTCACTTTTGATAATTGAATGCATATTTGCTGAATAAATGACCCCAAATTTTAATTGTAAGCCACTGGGGCTAAAACTGCTGTTTTTAGCATCCCAATTAGCAACACTTACTCATCCAATGGCATGATCTGTTTGTCTGACCGATGGCAGATAGGGAAACCAATTATTTTTGAACAATTTATTTATTTTTAACAATACAATTTTTGCAATTACATTTGGAGATGCTAGTACAAAATAGGCCACACACTTCAGATTTCAGATTGTATTTTTTACATTCAAAGATGTGATTAAAGTGCTGTGCAAAATTGAGAAGCTACCGTGGAAATAAAACAATCCTTTTAGGCATCAATTCAGTGCACCCTCTCTGTGCTGAAAAAGGATGGTGATGAATCATCCATCTGTTAAAACACACACACACACACACACACACACATATGCTATGAGGAAAGTTTTCTCACTATGTGACACACATTCATACATTTGTGAGAGTTTCTCACAGGGCTCTTCAAATGTGTGCATGGAGAACACGGTGAATGAATCTGTCTAATCTGGGCATTGATATCTGCGGTTGTTTGTGTCGGTTGTGTGGTAGGATTTGGGAATGGCTGGAGGGGATGGAGCACCGTGAGAAGCTGTGGGTATTGTGTTGGGTTGAGGATACCAGGCAGGAGAAGTGGTCTGAGGAACTATAGAGACCGAGGAAGTTCCCATGCTCCAGTGCTGTGTGGAACACTGCAATGTGTAGCCTCTACTTTAGGCCACTGATAAAGCCTCTCCAGACCTCTAATTACCCACAATTCTCAATTCCCTTCTGTTTGTCTCTCTCTATTTCATTCAACCACTATCTAATCGGAATGCAATTTTAAGTGTGAAGCTTTGACATGTCAAGGTTTTAGTCAGAGCACAATTATTCAACTGACTACACAGGCTGAATATTTCCTCTTTGCATTAGCGCACTGCCTTATTCACAAATGGTTTGTTTATTTTGGACTGAACGTGGGAATATTTGCTGCATGCGAAGTGAGCTTCTCATCCTCAAAAGGTTAGCAGGGTCATTCTATGAAATGAGTGCCATGAAAGGTTCTATAAAAGATTCTATGAAAGGTAACAGCTTTGGCACTATTACTCAAGGTCATATAATATAATATAAGGTGCCTTTACAAAATCGCATCATGCCAACCAGTGAGGTAAGATAGGTTGACAGTTTTTGTGTTTTTATTTTTTTATGGAACAGATCATTACTTTAAACGACCAAAGAATTTGATTGTAACACATTAACTGTGACACAACTTCAAGCCTGATTAATCAACTAATTATATAATTATTATTATATAATATTATCAACTAGTCTAATAATATTGAAAAAAAATAAAGAAATAGCTTTTACTTCTATACCTATGTAATATAGGTATAGAATATATATGAATAAAAAAATATTAAATAAATTAATTAAAAAAATTGTTCAAAAAATAATTTAATGTGTTTAAAAATATCTATATTAATATGGTAAAACTTGGATTTTTTAAAGACAATTTTACACAATTTTACTGTTCTAAAGTCAGTACGACTTTTTTTTTTTTTTTTTTTTTTTGAAATAAATACTTTTCAGCATGGATGCATTAAATGGAACACAATGTTACAAAAGATATCCATTTCAAATAAATGTTGTTCTTTTCAATCTTTAAAACTTACCGATGCCAAACCTTTGGACACTAGCATATGAAGGACACAAATGGCACCATATTGGAGAATGACCCAACAGTATTAGGCTCCTGAAGCTAAATATGAAACAAAGCACTGCCAAAAGGAAAAGAAACCGAAGGGAAGTTACAGAAGACCAGAGATACAGGGAGATTCTTCAAAAGTTGAATAAAAGTCTTCAGAGAAAAGGCTATCACTGATTTCACATCACAAGTCAACTTGTCATGTGTAATAGCATGAATATTTAATGCACAGCAGAAAAGATGAGAAGAAGTCTTATCTGAAATATGGATTTCCTCATTGGGCCTAATAAATATTTGACTTAATAAGCAGCTAGACAGATTAATGATTAGCTGAGTTTAAATAGTTAATAGAGGGCAGATATGAGGAGGGAAGTGTCATTATGTGCAATCTCTGCTGTCATTGTGACGTCAGAGCAAAAGAACATAATGAAACTGCTCATCATACTGTCAGTGCCGTATTCCCTATGGCAAACCACCATCATGCCAACAATACACATCCATTTTTATTTTTTATTTAATTACAAAAACTCAATGCAAACCCAAAATTACACATGAAAATATGACCAGCACCAGGCACAGGTTAGATTACAAACCACTATCATGCACTACATGCATACAAAAATACTTGCACACTTTGCATAAGTTATTCAGAAATACACTATGTCAAAAATCACGTTTTTGAATCACTGTTTGTCACAGTAGGCTTCAGAACAATAATCTAAATCCAATAATATCAGACAGAACACAGTAAAGAGTGATGACAACAGAAAGCCTGATCAAACTTGCTAGAACAAGTCCTCATCAATTTGACAACTTCCTATAACAGTAACAGGAAAATCATTTATTCACAATGACCTTAAAGACTGCCACCCGCTTCTCTGGCAATTACTTCAGCGGAGCCTAGATGCATCTGTAATTTTGCTCATGGTTTAATGGAAGCCTGTTTCCAGGAACATTCAAACTCTTCTAAAAGCAATGATCATTTATTGGCCTGTGTAATGAATGGGTCAGGGAATTGTGCCCCATTCTTTCATTTCTAAGGGCCGGTTCACATAGAACGCTGGTTATGCTGTTTAAAAAGCGTTTTTAGAGCGCTGTGTCATGTGCGAGACGCTGCAAAAGAAGTAAGACCCAAGAACAATGGTTAAAGACATCTTTCTAGAATGTTTACATAGAAAAATAATGGAAAAGTAACGCAGTGAAATGGAAAAACGTGTTCTGTGTGAACATCTAAGCCTGTCTAAACTGCTTGTACACAATACACTTGTGACAACAGTTAGATCAGCAGCTATTGAAGTGCTCAGTGGGAATTTAATTCCTTAATTAAAGCCATTTATTTCTAAATATGTGCATTAGGAGTTGCAAAGAAAACTCTGTAACTGCCAACCTAGCAATTGTCAGTTTTTTCTCAATTCTCATTCTCTGTGCGACCTTTATTTTGCTCTGTGTATGTTGGATTTACCCCTTTGATCTCCTGAGTTTGTCATTGAAGACATTTATATTGATGCTCCTTCATCTTCGTGTATTTACACACAACCGGTGCATGACAGAAGAATAGTCCAAAAACAGTGTTTATTTTGCAGCGTTTTCTTTTGTTAGTTTTTCCCTCTGTCACCATGGACCTTCCCTCTGTCCAGTTACTCTACTCTGCCTGGAGCAGGGGGACCGTCCGCTGGAAGACCACACACGGGACTTCCTCCATCTGGAATGCCATGTGCTCACTACCCGGATTGCTCGCTCTGTGTATTTTACATCACCAGGCTAAGAAAGTGGTCCAAGGCACGCCTTCCAGTGGACAGTCCAAAAGATGATTTTGCCACAATGGTGAGCAACAACTCACCATTCACCATTGGCCCCACGGAGGATGACATTGCCACCAGCCCCACTCCAGCACAGCCAGAGTCCAGCCATCCTCCGCCAATGAGCGACTCGATGGAGATGTTGTATGTGCCCACTGCAGATCATGGAGACCGGCCTGTCGCGATGGACGAGCCCGAACTGAAGAAGAGGTCAGAAGGAGTCATCGCCCGGAGCCAGTACCACTGCTAGAGTCTGTCTGACCAGGTGTGTGAGCTGGCAACTCCGCGGATCACTGAGGGATTGCTTGTGGAGCTCTAGGGCTGGGAGGAAAGCCCTGCCCACTACCCCACCGCTGTGGATGAGATGTTTGTGGCCTCTGGTACTTATTTGGAGGAACTTAAGGACATTTTTTAGGAGAATTTAATGGACTTTTTTGGAGAAATTATTCCCAGTCCCTCTGTATCTCCAGTATTCCCTGACTCTCCAGCGCCCCCGGTCTCTCTAGAATACTTGCCCAGCCTTCCTCTCCCACCTCCTCAAACAGCCAGTCCCTCTATCCCGCCTCCATTGGTGTCCTTCAGCCCCTCTGCATCTCCAACATGCTGTAAGGATCTGCCTAGCGTCTTCAGGCCACCAGCTAACCCCATCCCAGATGATTCCCTTGTTCCAACTCCAGCCTCTGTGCCTACTGCTCCAACTTGGCCTGTAGACAAACCAGCTCCACCCTGGCTCCTCCGGAAACCATCTGCCACCCGGCTACACCGGGCTCCCTTGTTCCTCCGCGTTTACCTTCGTCCTGCCTGCTCCTTTGGTTCTGTCTGGCTCCGCCCTCTTCCCTGCTCCGACATTGTCCTCTGGTTATCTGGCAACTCCTCAGTCTTCAGTGCCATCGGTCTCGCGTGGGCACTTCGCCTCCATCACTGTCTCCATCTTCAGTGGCTGCATCTTCGTCAGTCGTCCCCAGGGTGTCATCTTCCATCAAGTCGTCTCCACCATGGCTCCTCCTACCTTTGACTCTGCCCTGGGGCCTCGTCCTGGCTGGTCTCTGGACCAACATCAGGCTCCTCCTACTCCGGGCTCCCCTTTGGCTCCTCCCACCCTCTACTCCCCCATGGACTTTTGTGTTGGACTTTGTTTTGTTTCACCCCTCTCCAGTTCCTCGTCCTCCTCGAGAGGAGATGATCAATATGATGCTATATTGATGTATTAAAATCACCATGAAATCAAAACAATTTCTTAATGAAATGTTGCAGTGTTTATCATAAATGATTTCTCCATTCTCTTTTGTTCCCTTTCGAGGGAACTCCAATCTGCGTCATGACGTTGATGCTATGGTAATGATGTTGATGCTATGGGTGTCTGAAGCAAGGAAACACATGGAGCGCCCATGAGTATAAAAAGGTCTTTGTCTTCAGGAGATGTGCAGGCATGCCTGAATCATGGCATCGAGATGCAGCCTTCTCAGGGAACCAGGATTAAATTCACAACCTTGGGCATTCCCTTTCGAGGGAACTTGACGTAACTTGAATTATGTTATACTCGTTATACTCACGAACGCTCCATGTGACGTTATAGGGC
Organism: Scardinius erythrophthalmus; assembly: GCF_964197995.2. Lineage (NCBI taxonomy): Eukaryota > Metazoa > Chordata > Actinopteri > Cypriniformes > Leuciscidae > Scardinius > Scardinius erythrophthalmus. The sequence continues at coordinate 16,561,721 of NC_138228.1, forward strand.
TGCTGTCTGCCAATCAATTGGCTTGTTTCCACACATGCTTCAGACACCGGTCACATACCGTCAACGTCATGACGCAGAGTCTTGTTCCCTCTCATGAATACGGGGTTATAGTCATAACCCTAGATGATTTTTGTTGTTAAATACATGTGCCCCCATAATCTTTAATAAAAAAACATTAATCAAGTCAAGTCAGGTCAAGTACCTCAATACAAAATCAAGTCCCACCTTCCATTTTATCTCGTTCAAAACGCAGTTTCACAATAGGAAAAGATGCAAATTCCATTTTATGTCAACGTTAAAAAAATAACAATTACAAAACAGTATATGTTTAAAAAAAAATAACGGCATATGGTGCAGGACATAACATGCATTTCACATAACTTCACAGTTTTTGCGAGCATTTGGACCTGAACCTGGTCTGAACTCACCTAGCTGCAAGGCAAACCGTGTAACCGGTGGCACTTATATTTCATTCAATTCCAAAAAAGTATTAATAAGATGTAGTTCTAAATACAATATGTGGGTGTGCAAACTGTGTTTTTTCCTATTAGATTATTACTGTACATGGTTAGCTTAGCAACATGCTAACATCAAACTACTGGAATCAGTAGCAAATTGTTAATAGCACTATTTGTGTTGCTTATTGTGTATTCATAGTTTTTAGTCACGTGACTGGTGCTGATACCTGGAGGGCAACACAAACGTAGAACTGCAGCACAGGCCTGGCAATTTTCCATCAGTTTTAAGCCACAAATATTTAGATCACCTGTCAAAAGAAGAAAAAAATATGTGAACAAAATGTGATCCATATACAGCACCAGCTGCGGTATTTCACTAAAACAGTTGGGCAAATGCCTAAACTGACAAAAAAGTTCCTTAATGTGCTAAAACAGTGATGTTAAAAGATCAAATTCAGTATACACCTTAATGATTATACATGCGATATACAGGAAAGCAGATAAGCTCAGAATATGAACACAACATAAATTTTCGTTTTCTTTATAATGGTTTTCAATAGAAAACTGCTTAATGAGAAACTGCATGTGCTTATATTCTGGGTTCCTATGCGTGCCTACATATGGTGGTCAATGGAAGCCTTGTTTTGCCCTCCAGGTGGACTTTCACACAAGGGTGTGAAGTCACATGAAAACTATGAATATTCAAAACTTTTTTAGAACAGCTCCTTATGGGTTTCACTTATTGTACTTGTGTGTTTGACATTTTGGGCAATATTACTGGCAATAGATTGTTATAGCAACTGGAGGATATGGAGAGTATCTAGTACCTGTCTAGTAACATTTCTTAAGGCATATGTGTGTATGAAAGCACAATGGTGCAAAAATTCAAAAACACTGGCCCCTTAAATCATTACTTCATTCTATCCCCTTGAGATACTTCATGCACATATAGTGCACTTGCACAAATACACACACGAGTCCAGCAGGTTCACCCGTGTCCCTCTGGCTGAAGCCTACTTTACTTTTTGTATGTCAAGTGATGTGTGAAGATGATCCCTGGAGATCAAAAACACCAGAGTGTGTGTTTATATGTGTGTGTATGAGTGCTTTTCCTTAAAATAAGCAGCATGAAGACCAATCCACCCAATCTTACACAATTCTGCACATTTTCTCACTCATACACACACGTACGATAAACACACACACACACACACACACACACACACACACACACAGAGGCGAGAGAATGAAAATCAGGGTATGAGTTTCTCTCCTGACTCACTCATCTGCTATCAGTCACTCCCACACTCCTTCCACACAGCCAGAATAGCAGAGGAAGAATAAACAAATATTTAGAAATGTATTGTAGCCAGGACTGCTTGAGCAACAGAGAGAGATAAACTTTGGTTATAACTATTGGCACAATCAGGCTTATATTTTAATATAATAGTTTATAGAGGGATAATTCACTCAAAAATAAGAATTCTGTCATCATTTACTCCTCTCATGTCTTTCAAAACAAAAGGAGTTAGCTATCATTAATTTATATAGTACAATTGTTTTTAATGACACTTAAAGGGTTAGTTCACCAAAAATTGAAAATCCAATTTTCCAAACCCATAAGAACGCCAACAAAGTTCATCTTCAGAACATAGTCCATGTAACTACAGTGGTTCAACCTTAATATCATGACGCTACGATAATACTTTTTGTGCATCAGACATTTAAACAATCAAAATATGAGGAGTGTGTTATATTGTGAATAAGAATACACTAGTTAAAGTTATTTAACTCCTTTCCAGTCCAACTTCTTTCCAATCCTTCTTAAGTTTTTTCCAAAGTTGAGCTTCATTGGAAGACCGACTTATCACTATTCAGGGTTCTAATTTCCATAAAGTTTTCAATGGCTTTAAGGTCAGGGGATTGAGGAGGCCACTTAAAGACTTCAAAAAGCTGAGCATGAACACTTTCATTGCGAGCAACTTTGTTGCATGCGTGCTGTGTTTAGAAACATTATGTTGGAAAATACACATTTTTATCCAAACAGATTCTCCATACTTGGCTACATAGGGCTCAGCCTGATTTTCAAGGACTGGTCCATTTTCAATGTGCCAGCAACATTGTACATCCTTCCAACACCTGCTGCAGACATGCGTCCCCAATACCATTGTTTCCCCTGCCATGCTTAATTGCACAATGCATACATTTGGTATTTAAACACTACAGCCATCTCCAATGAACATACCTGACACCATCCAATGCTAGGATGTTCAGTTTTGACTTGTCGGACTGCAGAACACAGTTCCAATCTTCCTTACTCCAATCCTTATGTTTTTTGGCAAATGCAAGGTCTTTTTTTTTTTTTTTTTTTGCAGTAGATAAAACCAATAATAAATGGTTTATTTATGTGTACACAACTTCTCAATCCTGCCTCTTATAGTCGTTGGCTTACAGCAGTGTTTCCCAACCCTGCTCCCGAAGGACCCCCAACACTGCACGTTTTCTTTGTCTCCCTAATCAAACACACCTGATTCAACTCATCAGCTCATTAGAAGAAATTCTAGGACCTGAAATGGGTGTGTCAGAAAGAGGAGACTTTTAAAATGTAAAAGTTTAAGATGAAACTGGAGACTGGAGGTCTTATCTGGGCCTTTAGAAGGTGTTTTAAGGTGGTCCCACATTCCGGTGATTTTCATCCTCCTGTCAAAATGCTCTCAATCTTCCTTGATCAATCACAGCACTTTAGCACAGATAGTGGTCATTAACACTGAGAAACATTCACAAACATGAGAAAATCGTTGTCCATTTATGTTTGTGATTTTGCTGCATCCACTCACAAAAATTCATTTTTTATATATTTATGGTAGATATGGTGTATATGCCTGATGAAGGTTGTGAGACCAAAACGTTGCTAATAAAATTGTGAAAACTCATTTGCAAGTACTGATAGTGTGCGGGAGTTCCTTGTTTTTTGTAAATATATTTATGGTAGGAAATTTACAAAATATCTTCATGGAACATGATCTTTACTTAATATCTTAAAGATTTTTGGCATGAAAGAAAAATCGATAATTTTGACCCATACAATTTTTGTTGGCTATTGCCACAAATATACCGTGCGACTTATGACGACTTTGTGGTCCAGGGTCACAAATACATTTTTTAAAACACTAGAAATGTCTTCACTGTCAATTTTGATCAATTTAATGCATAATTTATAAATAAATTATTAATTTCTTTAGAAAGAAAGAAAGAAAGAAAGAACTGACCCCAAACGTTTGAAAAGTAGCATCTATGTATTTTTTTTTCTAATTTACAATGACTCAATAGTGAGTAAATGACAACAGAGTTAAGCTAGTTAAGATTTGGCATAGCGGCATAATGCAGATTACCACTAAAAATAATTCCGTCCCTCAATTTCAAAATAAATAAATAGCACACAAAAAATAGCTGCAGTGGCAATGAAATGTTCTGAAGAGATTCAAAGCAGAAATGTGAAGTTGAATGAATTTGAGCTGTAAAGCTTTTTGATGTAGGAATACTTTTCTAGGTGTATGAACATCTGGCTATGCATTACCAATGTAATTTCTAAACAAGTGTCGTTTGCTCCATGCAAACAGTGCTTTGTGGCAATTGCGTCACGTCCCTTCCTGGTGTCTATGCACATATTGTATGAAAATTACTGTGTTTAGCATAGTGGTCATGAGATTGAGATAGAGAGAGACAAAGACACAGAAAGAGAGAGAGGCTGAGAGAGTAAGTTAAGTGGCTAGTAAGCGGCTTTCAGAAAGATAAGAAAAGACAGAGAGCTGGCTCTAAAAGGTGACGGTGTGTGCATGTATGTGACATACAGTGAGCCAGTTTTCACATTCTTGCTTTATTTTCATACTATTTACTCTCGCCCACTGCGGACTTTAAGAGCTGTTAGACCGGCTCTCCTGTGGGCGATTACACAAACACACACATGTCTGCTTATCAGAGTTTCAGTAAGCTTAAAGGCACCCTCTACAGGCACATGAATAGATAGAGACTTAAAGTGTGTAGGGCCATGAAAAGATTTGTTGTATTATACACTCAAGCCTAGCGATAGCCTCCATGGTGTATTGATTAGTTACACACCCACACACACACATACTCCTCCCCCTATCCCATATTCTCCATTTTATTTGTGTAAACGCATGACTGATTTTACTCAAGGCTGTGCAGAACTGTATTTTCCAACTCATTTCAGAGTCAGAATGCCTAGTGAATCAGGGAGCGCACATCTACCGTGAGTCAAGTCTAGTCACTTGGCTGTCGAAACTTGGATGCGGAGCTGAATTTGACTCATTCAGGAACAAAACAGAAAATCGCATACATGTGGTAAATGACAGGTTGCAAAGCTGGACATGTTCCTGGATCAACAATCCTTACTGGTCCTGGTTCAACATTCCTATTGATCGATCTGTCAGTCTGTCCATCTGTCTGTCTATCTTCTCAGATTTTAGGGTTAAGTTTAGGATTGGTGCTAGGGCTTCAACAACATTCTAATTATTTGCATCTAATGATTTCAGCTAGGCCAAAAATATGATTGAAATGCACAATGTTCAAAAAATAATAATAATTAGCCAAAGCAAATAATGTTGAATCAATCAAAATACTGCAGTACAACAAGATCCAATATATTGGAAAGTGACCAGCGTATTCTCTGCATGAATGACTTTTACAGAAGTAATATATGAAACTGGGCCAGAAAGGTCCAAAAAAAAAACACAATGGAGCCCCAAGTTCGACCATGTTCTGGTTCAAATTAGAGTAAGGATAGAAAGTCATAAATTACATTAAAAAAGTTATTTTTCATTATTAGAAACTACCATCATATTTGTTTACAAAATTAATATAACCATTAGCAATACATATTATCTATCTATCTATCTATCTATCTATCTATCTATCTATCTATCTATCTATCTATCTATCTATCTATCTATCTATCTATCTATCTATCTATCTATCTATCTATCTATCTATCTATCTATCTATCTATCTATCTAATCACCAGGAATTGATCAAAAAAAAATCACTCACAACTCACAACAGTTTTCAGTCTCCCACTTCATCTTTTTGAGTGGCATATTCATAAATGAATGCCACTTATACAACTGATGAGCAAATGGACTTAAAGTTTATAGAGAACTGTATATCAAGCCAAGATTACCGAACAACGGTGGCGTGAAATGCTCATAAATCTAAAGCCATCTCATTAATCAGGAAAGCATTTGCAATAAACTCCAAAATACAGGCTGAGCACAGCCATCATAAACACTCCCGATGATCACATTAACTTGCTTTATTAATGGGACATTGAGTTTTGATCTGATTGGCCGTGCATTCCATTTATTTATGTAAATGATCAGCTCATGATGGAAATGTGCCGTTCCACAGTTGAATGCTGAGATTATTAATGTATGACGTCCCAGATAACATCACGGAGAGACTTAATGCCCGCTGTGTGCCTCGCGTAGCCAGCAGCGGAAACGGAATTAAACATGAACTAGGATGACAGGGAAACACTGGGCTGATTTGACATGACAGCACACTTTGATAGTCTAATTCAGAAACATATTCAACTTTAAGCCAGGACAAAAACATGATAAACAAAGGAACAAATGCAGCTTGATAGCTGAAATACATGCAGTCCACCACACAATCTAAAGGTGAAACCATTTCGAGAAGATAAACTGCTAAGATGATAAGCCAGAAGAAGGCCGTTTAAAGGCACGCAAGAGTTCTTGTTTTGCCCTTGACTCGTGGTTGTATCACAATTGAAGTCATTGCAGAACAAACGCTCCCATTTTATCTGAGATGTCCCCGCCTCCTCTGAATTTTGATGTGTGTAAAGTGTCTGTGCAAAGCCCAGTGCATCTAATCCAGTGTAAGGTTTACTTATCTCACTTCGGTGGATCAATATGTGTCTGAAATAGAAGCAGTTAAAGCATTGCAGGCCTAATCCAGTTGTCTGGCTGATTAAAACGACTCCATAGTAACAATTAAGCTTTAACTGTTAGTTGGAGTAATAACTTTGACCATACACTACCTTTTTAGCTTTTAGAGAGTTCTGTCTGGTACATTTCACCTGTTTTTTTCTTACAAATAAAGCTTATCTGAGCCAGCTCTCGCATTTAATACCTGACCTATTTATGATTTTTCGGATATCTTCAAATCAGATAACGCTAATGAAGATCTCTTCTGTATCATAACAGATTTGCTAAACAGATTCTTGAGGACTCTCTTGTTATTTTGCGCTAATTTCAGCTGTGAAATGTTTTTCTGGCAAGGCTGAGAGCGTGTGATTAGAATGTTATTAAATGCTTTTATGTCAGTGCTATTGAACTGACTGCCAAAGGAGACAGTGTGTGCCTTTGGCGTCTCAATCTGCCAGCACAGAACACACAGCCCACGGTTTCAAATGAATTAGGAGCACTTGGAAAACAGCAGCGGCATCGTGATCCGTGCCTCTGTTTCTTATGATTTCAGGAAAGTTTAATGCGGCAAACAATAATTATTCTTAGAATAACATTTCCTAAACCTTTACAAGTCCTGGAAGACCACTATGCAATGCTATTTTAATACTGATCTATATACTCTCACACTGCTGTCAGTATACTGTTTTTAATAAGGTGCACTGTGTTTTTAATATTGCAAATAATTAGAATGATACCTCAAATCATGTTGCTTGTTGAGAAGAGGTATGCCATTACTTTTTTAATGATTTTTGCCTGGCGGACAATAAAGGCAAAATAAATCCTTAAACTGGAGGAAGAGCTTGAGTCATGTGAAACCAGCATATCAGACACAAGGAAATGTATAGGGAAAAATCAAATAAAACATTTTTTATAATAAAAAATGATAAAAGAACAAATAGAAAATATGAAAAAATATATTAAAATCATTTCCAAAATGGCAACTGCTTATCAACAGGATGTTAAGGGATTTATAGGAAAAATAAAATAAAATATATTTTAACAAATAAAAAAAGACAAAATAAAAAAAACACCTAGGAACAACCCAGGAATGTCCTAGAAACCAAAAAAACTAACGAAATAACAAACACCCTGGCAACCACCCACAACACTTTAGAATCATAGTAAGGAGTTCCGCACAGAGAAAAAAAAAAAAAAAAAAATATATATATATATATATATATATATATATATATATATATTTTTTTTTTTTTTTTACTAATCATATATTATATTTGTCCTAAACAGCAAATTCAGAACCAGTCTTTAAAATAACCAACTGACTGAAAAAATCAGCAGATTTCATAAAAAGCAGCTGCCATCCACTTCCCCTCTTCACAGGAAATGAAAGCTTTCATATCACATGTTAAACTGATAATGAGACTTGGCTAAGTTTTATTAGAAATCAATCACTGTCAAATTGGAAATTAATCATTTTGATAAGCAGAAAAAAATCTGTGTGTGTGTGTGTGTGTGTGTGTGTGTGTGTGTGTGTGTGCGCTCATACACTGCCAAACTCATTCACACATGCACTATCAAACGCTATTATGTCCGAATCATAAATAACTGAGCTACTACTGTCAAAGGTTTCCGAGGATTATAAAGGATTTACTGTGTGTTGTAACATTAATGGCTGTGTCCGGATAAAATATTTATAAACCTACAGATTTTTGTTTGTGTCATTTTTAAATTAAAAAATATTTGCGGACAAATAGAGTGTGTCAAAGAACCTTTTTGAAATTAACAAATCAAACCTTCAGGAGAAAGTCAGCTTTTCGGTTGAAACAAACTGTCCGAAACAATCGGTTTGCAGAAATGAATCGGACTTCCCATCACTAATCACTCAGGAGAGAGAGTTTGATAGCACATGTAGATTTTAATAATATGCGCAAGAGGACCATTATTTCTTATGTGTGTGAATGACTTTGGTAGTTTGTGAGAGAGTTTGATAATGTGTGTGTGAAACGTTTGACAGTGTGTGAGAGACAGTATAATAGTGTATGGAGAGAGTTTGATAGTGTGTGTATAAGTAAAGTTTGAAAAATGTCTTGAATGGCCTCCCATTGTAATCCATCATCCATTTAGGATTTCACCCACTTTTGAGGGTCGGTTTACTGTTATAAACCCATTACATCTCAGTGTGTGCGTCTGTGTGCATTTGACGTGAGCATTTGGCCATGCAGAGTGTAAGTGGAACATCGAAGAGACATCTCCTGAGAAACAATACTGCTTTCTCTTCTGTGAACCTCCGCAGGGCATTGCAAGAGTCCAGCACTCTGAATTTGGGAGGCACAGAGAGAAGGAGGGAATCAGCTTTTTTCCTCCACCTCTCTTCCGCGTGGAGAGCAGCTCTTCTTTTTATGGGGAGCAGCTTGAGTTTCACAAAGACATGAGAGGCCAGTGTGTCCATCTAGAGGGAATCTAGAGAAATCTGCCTGTGCAAGTGTGTGTGTGTGTGTGCGTGTGTGTGTTTGTGTCTGTGTGTGTGTGTGTGTGTGTGTGTGTGTGTGTGAGAGAGAGAGAGAGAGAGAGAGAGAGAGAGAGAGAGAGAGAGAGAGAGAGAGAGAGAGAGAGAGAGAGAGAGAGAGAGAGAGAGAGAGAGAGAGAGGGAGTTCCACTGCAAACAGAAAGTTAGTGCTGCCATGGCTTTGGGCAAAACTTCCTTTGTAAGACAAAATAAAGCCAACTAACAATGTGAGAAATGTCTGACTGTTTTGTTCGCTGCCATCTCTTTTAAACAAACAGTTTACCCCAAAATAAAATATTTTTACTCACCCTCATGTCATTTGTAACCCTTAAGAATGCTTTTGTTCCATGAAACACTAAAGATATTTAACAGAATGTTTTGAAGAGCTGAAGTTTGACGGCAAAGCTAAATTTTCAGCATCATTACTCCAGTCTTTAGTATCGCATGATCCTTTTGAAAATATTCTAATGTGCTGATTTGCTGCTAAAAAATAAACATTTCTTTTTGTTATTAATGTTAAAAACGTCTCGGGTTTGTTATGGATCTGTGAAGGAGGACTCAAATGCAGGATGACAATTAAAGGAACACTCCGACTTTTTGGGACTTTAGCTTATTCACAGTATCCCCCAGAGTTAGATAAGTCCATACATACCTTTTTCATTTCTGTGCGTTCTGTAAGTGTTATTTGACGCACCCACCGCTAGCCTAGCTTAGCACAAAGACTGGATGTAAATGGATGATGGTAGCATACTAATCCCAATAAGTGACAAAATAATGCAAACATTTTCCTATTTACATGTTGTGATCTGTATAGTCACAGCGTGTACAAATAACAAAGCTATACGAGACAGAGACCATTTTTAATCGTATAAATACTGGGAACTATATTCTCACTAGGCGTAGGAGCACAGCTAACGATACTTGGGCGGATTGGCTACTTGGGCGGAGTGATTAGCGCAGCACACGAGACGCCCTGTTGATGGTTCCGTAAACAAAACAAACGTGACTAACTAGCTAGACGTGACTCATCGTGATCATGGCTGACTTTGAGGAATTGTCAGAGGAATTTTACTGTGTACCAAACCAAGATCCAGAACCATATAGTTTTGAACCAGAATACACAGACGAGGAGTTAAAAACTTTGAAAGCTGTAAGACAAGATGCCGAACAGATTGATGTCGAAGGGAGAATCAGAACGAACACGGACTGGTGGTGTAAATGTGGAACATGCCAACCTATGCCGACAGAAACCGAGTGCCTTTGTTGTAATGAATGGGACCGGGTATTGCCATCAATGTCAAGGCTTGATGAGTGATGACAATCAAAATATTTGCGTCACTACCACGGAAGATTTCTCTGCCCTAATACACCCGGCAATTGTAGTTTTTTTCCCCATTGTGACAAGATCAACTGGAAGAAACGCCCCATGCCGAGTGAACCTAATGGTCAGCTGTCCACCAAGTAAGTGATTTTGTTATAATGATCATTCATAGTTCAATGGATCTGGCGCCTTATATAATGTCTGTAAAACAACCGCTGAATTGTTTATACTTTCGCCTGGCACCGGAGCGCGAGCCTCCGCTGACTGCGCGCGCACCTCCCCAAACAGGCGAGGCATTTATACTTGACACAACTGTTTTAGACTGAACACCAGACCATACAACTGATTTAGACGCGCAAACTGGGTGCCGGTGTGATGAGATGTACTAATATCCGTCTGCTCGGGCAGATTCGTCTCAAAGTCGTGCATCTTCGGATGCGGAGGCGCGCGCTGTTACAATGACGTCGTTTTTGCCACGCACCGGATTATAAGGCGCACCTTCAATGAATGGCCTATTTTAGAACTCTTTTCATATATAGGGCGCACCGGATTATAAGGCGCATAGAATAGAAGATACTGCAGGCAAACGTTTGACTGGGTTTGAGTTATGCAGTGGTCACCAACCTTTTCAAGCCTAAGATCTGGTGCGGAAAATACGGTACATTAGCATGGCACTGATACAGTATGGCTAATGTTAGTCATCTCAAAACATAACGGAACACTTACCGCAGCAACAGGTGATCCAATTTGTCCTGTCTTTATTATCGATGGGATGGCTGTATCCTTTAGCACATGTTTCATGGTCCGTGTGGCAACTTGCATTTTTTCAAAATAGTTGTCTATAGTAAAATGTTCAGAGCAAACGAAATACTTCTGTTTACATGTGTGTTTGGATCTATACCCAGAACAAGTAGCCATTGATTCATCAGGTCAGCGTTTTTGGTTGGAATTCTATGAAACATCATAGTAATACCTGGTCTCCCCTGTTTATTGTCACAGCTCTTTACAATACAGCGAACACCCATGATTGTAAACTATAAATTTACTATTTAGTAATTGCTGACTCTATTACTCCAACTCTGAGCGAACTCTCTGCTCCTCACCACAGGGCGTCTCGTGTGCTGCGCTAATCACTCCGCCCAAGTAGCCACTCCGCCCAAGTAACGTTAGCTGTGCTCCTACGCCTAGTGAGAATATAGTTCCCAGTATTTATACGATTAAAAATGGTCTCTGTCTCATATAACCTTGTTATTTGTACACGCTGTGACTATACAGATCACAACATGTAAATAGAAAAATGTTTGCATTATTTTGTCACTTATTGGGATTAGTATGCTACCATTATCCATTTACATCCAGTCTTTGTGCTAAGCTAGGCTAGCGGTGGGTGCGTCAAATAACACTTACAGAACGCACAGAAATGAAAAAGGTATGTATGGACTTATCTAACTCTGGGGGATACTGTGAATAAGCTAAAGTGCCAAAAAGTCGGAGTGTTCCTTTAACAGCTTTATTGACAAACAGATGACACGACGGGGTGGGAGAAGGTAGCAATCCAAACAATAGGTAGAGATGAGACAATGACAACAGCAGAGCAGCAGATTGATATGTTATATGTTAGATCAGAGTGAGACCAGAGGTAACCAGCTAAAGCCAGACAGGAACTTCTTACAGCTTGGCGCTCAGGAATCTCAGGCTCAGAACAGGGCTGCTTGCTGGACAGGACTTGGACAGGACTGGAACAGGGAACAAGACAAACAGAGCCAAAGGCAGTAACCAGAGAACTAACAAACTTCTACAACAAAACACTAACGATTTAAGAGGAACGATACTGAGACACAATAGTACTCTGAGGTACAACATCTAACGAACTGGCAAACACAAGAGGGAAAGAGCAAACATATAAAGGGAGCTAAGAACATGAGGAACAGGTGAGCACACTTAGACAAACAAGGACTTAACGAGGAGACAGTTGCAAACACTCAAACAATGACTCAACTAAACAAGGGGTAACGGGAAACAAGGAGGAAGGGACAGAGGAGCACATGGCAAACACAAACAAAAGACACAGCCATGTGTTTAAGCACAACACAAACATAGAGACATGAAACAAAGACAACACAGACAAAGCTGACAGGGCAGAACCCTGACAGGGTTACGACTTTAACCCTTGTTCCCTGAGAAAGGGAACGAGAACTGCGTCGATACGACAGTTTGGGATAACGCCCTTAGCGTAGTGTCTCTAAAGCATGATTGAAACTAAGCCAATCTTGATTCCCTTTCAAGGGAACTCAAACTGCATCGATACGACACTTTGGGAAACGAGTACCCACTATGCCACGACGAGCCCTGTCTGTCCCAGTGTGAAGCTGCGCACAGGCACACTTAGGACGAGAGCACTAGAGTGCCTGGCGTAGAAGGAATGTCCAGGCTATAGAATCTGATGAAAGTATGAGGGGTGGCCCATCCTGCTGCATCACACACATCTTGGATCGGGGCCCCTGAAAGGAAGGCTCTAGAGGACGCCATGCCTCTGGTTGAATGAGCCCTCATGGCCAAAGGTGAAGGCAAGCTTGGCCACGTCTGTACCATGGCATCCAAACCCAATGGGGCTGGATGGGTGAGAGAAAACCACAGTGGACAGTGGGACGTTCCTCAAGACACGAACAAAAGCCCTGCCATCCATAATCGCGCCCCAGCCCGTGAGGGGGGCATCTGTCGAAGCGGCTTTCGGGCGTCATGACACTCCCAGCACGGGGCCTTGGGACAGACACCAAGCTTTTTTCCACATAGATAGGGAACGAAGGCATCTGCGCGTAGCCCTAATCATGCTGTACAGTTCCCCCTCGGGGAAAACCCCTTGGTTTTCAACCACCACTGCATGGCCCTCATGTGCAGCAGGTCGAATGGAATGACGTTGGACGGTGCTGCCATAAGCCCTAACACTCTCTGAAAATGTTTTACAGTGATGGATTGGCCTAGCTTTATACTGGTCACCGTGGCCAGGATGGACTCGATCCGTAAAGGGAGATAATTGTGCCCGCATCGTGACTGATTCCCGCATCGTGACTGAGTGTAAGAACATCTGTATGGCTCTGCTCATTCTACTCGACATGCCTTCGGAGGTCCAAGCTCCCAAAGATATGGCGCCGCGCTGCTGTCATAGCCCTTCCAAAACCAAACAAGCCTGCTGAAGACCCCAAATCCTACCGACCCATCTCACTGCTCTGCGTCCCATTCAAAACCCTGGACAGGCTGATCTATAATCGTATCGAGCCAATAGTGGACCCTCAACTCCCACAGGAACAAGCTGGCTTCCGGCGCAGTCAGTCAACGGTTGACCAGGTGACACTGCTCACCCAAGACATTTAGGACAGCTTTCAGGAAAAACAGAAGGCTGGAGTAGTGTTGCTTGATCTCACAGCCACTTACGATACCGTCTGGCACCGTGGACTCCACCTAAAGCTACTAAAGATCATTCCCGACCGGCACATGGTGAAGTTCATCATTGAGATGGTGACGAACCGCAGCTTCACCTTAAAGACCAGTGACGGTCAATGCAGCAGGCTTAGAAGGCTGAGGAATGGTGTTCCGAGGGTTCTGTCCTCGCACTGATGTTATTCAATATCTACATCCACGACTTACCGGAAACAACATCCTGGAAATATGGTTACGCTGACGACCTGGCCATTATGATGAGACGACAAACATGAGAGCAGATGCAGGCCAGCCTAAACCAGGACATGGACACCTTGGCAGCATACCTGCATGAGTGGCGTTTACAGCTCAGCATCGGCAAGACAGTTGCAGCAGCTTACCACCTGAACAACAGTGAGGCCAGACGGGAACTGGACATATTCGTTAATAACAAGCGCCTTGAGTTCCAGCAAGCCCCACGGTACCTTGGCGTACGCCTGGATAGATCTCTAACATTCAAACAACACCTTGAAGAAGTGACGGCCAAAGTGTCATCAAGGGTCGCAATAATTCGACGTCTCGCTGGTACTAGCTGGGGTGCAACTTCCAAGGTGCTTCGAATATCAACAGTAGCTCTCGTCTTCTCCACAGCTGAATACTGTGCCCCGGCCTGGGGCAGAAGCCCACACCCCAGGAAAGTCGACACTGCCATAAACACCGCCCTTCGGACTATAACTGGCTGCCTGAAATCTACCCCTGTCTACCATCTGCCAACACTATCGGGAATTGCCCCGGCCGGCCTCCGACGAGAGGCTGCTACCCTCGCTCTTGCAAGGAAAGCCCAAAGATACAACTGGCATATCCTGCACAATACCACCACAACAGCACTCCTCATAGACTGAAGTCCCGCCACCCGTACAACCAGGCAGCACAAGACCTGCTCATGTCCATCCCTGAGGACCTGTCTACAGAGGCATGGCTCGCGGCAGCCTGGAAGCAGGAGTGGGAGTCAGCAGGGCCCTCACGAATCCACCATTACATCTATGACCCTGGAGGCCGTCTTGAAGGAGAGGATCCACCACGCCGGCAATGGACTCTGCTAAACCGCCTGCGAACTGGGGTTGGACGTAACAAAGCATCGATGAGGAAGTGGGGCCTGGAGGACAGAGCAGTGTGTGAGTGTGGGGAGCCAGAGCAGACCGCTGAGCACATAATCACCACCTGTCCACTGTATAAACCACCCTCGGAGGCCGGCCTCTTCGACGTGGGACCTGAGATGAGAACATGGCTGAGTTCTACTGAGCTGGACACACGACACACGAAAGAAGAAGAAGATTTGGATGGATCTTTGTGATCTCCCTTTGTTTCACCCACTGTTGCTTCATCCGGAGGTCCTGAGGAATTTTTATGACAGTCACAGGCCAAAACCTTAAAGTGATGATACACAGGGCAACTTTTGGGCAATGTTGCTGGGCAATGTTGCCGTCAACAGGCAACCAGATGAGACATAGGGCCCACGACCGATCTAAATTATCCAGATAGAAATTTATTGCCCATTTTCAATAGGAAAGTGCCCAAGCAACAATCTCTCGGCAATATTTCCCAGCAACATTGCTCAAAAAGTTGCCCTGTGTATCATCACCTTTAGGGATTCGTCTCTAGATGGGTAAAGGGCAGCAACTGCATGTGGACCAATAAGAAGTTCTGTCCTTCCCTGGCTTAGTACCAGAGGTCTTCGTCTTGCCTTCCAAGAGGTGTCTGGGTGTTGTCCTAGCATCTTTATCTGATGGTGTTAACAGTTTGTTTGTTTTAGTCCACCAAGATCCAATCAAAATGTAGCAAACCTTTATACACTGTTATGGACAAAGAGGGGCCCGGCCATAAACTGGGCCCTGTAATGTGTTGATAACCACAAAGATCACCCCAAAATTAAAATTCATATACTGTCTATGCACCCTCATGTCATTTGAAAGACAAAAGATGTTTAGCACAGTTTCAGGCTGAGCTTTTCCAAACATCTGAGGAAGGGGGAGCTGTCAAACTCGATAAAAGTACCATAATGATGAAACGTACCATAAGGTATCATAAAATTAGCTTATATGAAATTATGACTTAATATGAATTCATTATAACTTTCAAATTTGCATTTATGCATATAAAAACATGGTACAGCAAGTTAAATATCACTGACAACATCAAACGCCATTGCTTCTTACATAACAGCATTCTGAACAACATAAGGTTGAGTAAATAATGACAGAAATGTTTTTTGGGGTGAACTATTTATTTAAATTATTCTTTGGATCACAGCAAGACAGCTGTTATTAGGACAGTTTCAGTAAATAAACACACACACACATAATAACAAACACATGCAGAAAGGCTCAATGGAGCAAATAGTGAGCTATTTGCAGACAATCCTTTTTTTCAAACTCAATCCCTCCACATCAGAAACCGGACAACCAAAACAATGATATACAGTAACATCACATGTGAAAGTTTAGCTAAATAACTGCTGCACTCTTGACCTGTACATTGCTAACTTTGGAGAGTACAATGCCAAAATTATGTTTACAATGTAGAATTTAAAATAATCCAAGACATTTGCATGACTGTTTTTCTACCCCCTCTTTCAGAGACAATGACCATTTGGAGTTCCTAAGGCACAGAGGGGCTGATAGTGATCTAGGCATGCAGGCCAAATGTTTGTACTTTGGGGGGTCGATGAATTGTCACACCTTTAGTACAGTGGTGGAAGTGTAATTATCTGATTGGTCAGTTTGAATGTCTCACAGTTGCGTTTTGGTCACATGGTCAAGGAAAGGATAAAACAAGATTGTAACTGTTGCTCTGGCTCTTTGATGCTCTGGCTATCTTCTTCTCTTCCTCTCTCTCTCTCTCTCTCTCTCTCTCTCTCTCTCTCTCTATCTATCTCTCAGGTAACATTTTTCATATATGCTGGGTACAATTAATAATATAAGTTATCATCATCTCATACATATATTTTGTAACTATTTTAGGTGTAACCATAACCATAATTTGTCATTAAACCTTTTCAATTGCAACTAATGTGCTAACTAGTTTTGATTTGGATTTGACTTTGAAGTGCTACATATTGCAATACAATATCATCACTATCTATAGCAACGCTCTCCCACAAATATTAAGCTATTGTAACTGCACTTATTTCCGTCGTTGGTATAAGTGGCAGTGGGTGGTTATAGACAAGAAATGTGCAGTTTTCTACCATCTTGCCAATAACGTTTCTTTAGTCATTCGGCAGTTCTTGCAGCTTGAACCACTGCAGGAATTCCACCCTTACAGATGGTGCCGAAACCCGGGATCCCTTGCAGTGTGTTTTCTGAAATTCACTTTGATCAGAATGAGGACATTTTTTCACAGTTAATTTTGTGAATGGATTAAAGCTGACCTTCTGACCATGGGATGGGTAAGTCTGTTTTCATTGTTTAATGGTATGATAGGAAATGTCTCCATTTGCATGAATTGAATGAAACAGAATTTAAAAGGTTTTGAATAGCTTTAATTGTCCCATTACTGTATAATTTGTAAATATTGTGAATATTCAGATCTCCTCGGGGATGGAAGGGAAAAAATCTGATAACAGTGATGTATTGTTTGCTTTATGGAGCAAAAAAGTTGAGCCTACTTTGTGTAAACTCAAGAAAGAGTACATTGGAATTAAATGTCCAGATGAGGAAATGCTCCAATGGTGGGACACAATTGGCAAACATCAAAAGAAATCAAAACATGCTGAAATAATTGAGGCTTTAAACTTCATAAGTTTTACACGGCTACGTGAGTTAACAACATGTCTATCTTCAAGTATAGATGCTAAATGTAAAGAAGTGCAATCTAAAAATGCAGAGGCACTAAAGTCTGAGGCAAAGATTCAAGATCTTCAAACACAGCTAGATAATTTACTAGCTGAGCAGTTAGCCCTGACTGAAAAGTGTAAAAATCACAAGGAAATCATTGCAGAACTCAAGGCTAAGCTAAATGCTAAATTGTCTCCCAAAATGCTTAACAGCGATGGGACTAAAAAGCACGTTCGCTTCTTAGAGGAGGTGACTTGCTCTAATGAATCGGAATCATTTAGTTCAGAAAATGCATGTGCAACTGACCAAGAAAGTGTGCCTATTTCAGTTCTTAAGGTGATGCAACACCGTAATAGCGCAGAGTCATGTACCAGAACGCATGGTGTACAAGCATTAGAGAGTCGTGAAAATCCTCAAACTCCAGGAGAACGTAGCAAACATCCCTATGGTAAAGAAAGCAGGTTTTGCAGTTCCTGTCAGAAAATAGGCCATAAAGAGGGAAAATGTTGGTCACTGGGAAGGGGCAGACCTCCTCCTTATTTTCAGAAAAATAGTAAACCACTTTCTAAGAGCAAAAATCAGCGATCTGCACGTACAGGTAAAACTCTTAGTGAGTTAACTGCTTTGTTCATGCAAGGCCTTCAGCTATTAACTTCACTTGCTAGTGGGTTAGTAGCCCAATAGCAAGAAGTTTAATATCCAAATTGCAATGATCCTGTTTGTATGTTCAAATTTGTAATTGTGCGTAACACATCGTGCTCATAGAACACACATTATAGTTGTTTGTGCTACATGTGCACATAGGCTAATTAAGTTAATTCTTTAAAACACATGATTGCTTTACTGTAAGTGTTGTATGAAACACTTAGGTTAAAAGGTTGTAGATGCTAAGAATTCTAGACCATGTATCTTGTGTAAACTGGAATAACTGTTTACTGGAATTGCATAGCAATTTCAAGTTGCATGTGTGACTATGTTGAATTTGTTTGTCTCCTTAGTGGAAAACTCTGCTATTTTTCCATATAGCTGCAGTAAAACCACGTAAAGGAGCATAGAATTGCCATGTGGCCACAATGTTAATCACGATTTGCATTAACCATGAAAATGCTTCCCTCACAACAGGATTCAGTAACTCTGTACTTTGCACTTTTCTCATGCTCCTTTAACTGAAACAATGGTGTGGGAACATTTTGAGCCAGATCACACCTCATACTCACATTCTCATGCTGGCTCCCTGTTACAACAACAGGACCAAATTTGCATCACAATTGTAAAACCTCCTCACCTTTGTTTTGGGGCATGATGAATTTACACATAGCCACAGCTAAATGCAGCCACCATTTGATCTTCACACAAAGACAAATCTGCATCTATCTGATTCTGCCTCACAAAATTAATGCATACAATGTTATTTAAGTCTTTACATATAGACTGAATTATAACTGTGAATTGCATCCAGTAATTGTTTGTTTTGTTTTTCTTTGGATTTACTTTATCCCTTAAGTAATCATTTGTCTCACCAAGTTAAATTTTAAATTGTATGTCAGTATTTCTCATTTTTACCCAAGTACAAATATTTGTATTCTCAATAATGCTTTTGAAACATTTCTGAAACTGATTTGATTTCTGCTTATTTGTATTGTGTCCATTTTACTTGCAACAATGTTTTTGGACATTAATTCAATTGAATCTCTGTGTTTGGTTACACTGAATATTTTGCTGATACTCTTCATGGAATGGGGTTTTAAACCAGCATTTTTTGTTTTGTTGAAATGCAATTTATTTAAATGTTTCCAGAAACAGTGTAAGAGCTTGTAAGATCTTCTTTTGTTCTCCCTTGACCATATTTTTAAGTACATCAATTTAAGGGCTTTTTGCCAAAGACTAATTTTAATCTGACCATATCAATCCTCTGACCAATGACAAATGCCATGTGTCTGCTTTTGCTGTTTGTTGTTATGCTCTTTTAAGATTGCAGGATCCCTGCAACCAAAGTTCACATCCTGTGACCCGTCTCATAAAGAGAAACCAGCGTTTGCTCCCAGATTCAGTGCCTGTTCTTGTGGAGGTGTGAAGTGTGAAGTGTTCGATGGATGAATTGCATTTCTATGAACGGTGCAATACCATTTGATGGAGCCTCCTCATGCAGGGCTGAAGGAGAACAAAGACTGAACACTGACCAACTGAGATTGCAACAAGCTTGGACGAAAAGTCTGAAGATACAACTACACACAACAGAAAGCATGTCTTTATGGATTGTGTCACCTTTGGACTCCATGTGTGTGGCCAACGGTGCCAAGGGGGGAATTGTAGAATTTAAAATAATCCAAGACATTTGCATGACTGTTTTTCTACCCCCTCTTTCAGAGACAATGACCATTTGGAGTTCCTAAGGCACAGAGGGGCTGATAGTGATCTAGGCATGCAGGCCAAATGTTTGTACTTTGGGGGGTCGATGAATTGTCACACCTTTAGTACAGTGGTGGAAGTGTAATTATCTGATTGGTCAGTTTGAATGTCTCACAGTTGCGTTTTGGTCACATGGTCAAGGAAAGGATAAAACAAGATTGTAACTGTTGCTCTGGCTCTTTGATGCTCTGGCTATCTTCTTCTCTTCCTCTCTCTCTCTCTCTCTCTCTCTCTCTCTCTCTCTCTATCTATCTCTCAGGTAACATTTTTCATATATGCTGGGTACAATTAATAATATAAGTTATCATCATCTCATACATATATTTTGTAACTATTTTAGGTGTAACCATAACCATAATTTGTCATTAAACCTTTTCAATTGCAACTAATGTGCTAACTAGTTTTGATTTGGATTTGACTTTGAAGTGCTACATATTGCAATACAATATCATCACTATCTATAGCAACGCTCTCCCACAAATATTAAGCTATTGTAACTGCACTTATTTCCGTCGTTGGTATAAGTGGCAGTGGGTGGTTATAGACAAGAAATGTGCAGTTTTCTACCATCTTGCCAATAACGTTTCTTTAGTCATTCGGCAGTTCTTGCAGCTTGAACCACTGCAGGAATTCCACCCTTACAACAACACAGACAGGCTTGGAACGTTTCAATTTGGATGCCATCCGACTGATAAAGATGCCCGAAGATTTCTTAATACCTGAATCCGTAACAGCAGGGCTCGTAATGACATAAAGAGGAGAAAACAAGCCAAGTTGGAGCGAGATAAGGAATACTGAAATGACTCCATTCCCAGCTCCAGATCAGTGGAGAGCATTTTCAAAGGGGAACAAGTCGAAACTTTTAGCTAAAGAGTGAGCGAGCTGACCCCCTTTTCCCTTGAAGCAGAGATAAAGAAAAGGAAGGACAGGATATGAAACGTTGGCTGGGATATAGATATCGGAGGGTAAGGTGTATAATAATTAGCCCATTTAATTAGCCGTCTGCGTCGGACTGTGCAACTGTCCCAAATGACAGTAAGCGGCAGTGACGCTAAAGACAACCACAGAGTGGACATCTGAAACCCTGAGAATAGCACTGCACGCTTTCTGACTCTCACATACAAGGACACACACACCCTTGCTGAGAATGAGCCATCCAAAAAGAGCTCATCAGCTCAGCCATATGCTTTACCACACACTCTTTAACACTTCTATGGTCATGACTCCAATTTGTAGCACACACACAGAAACAAACAAACGCATTAACAAGTATATTAACAGATATTTTAAGATTTAAGAGAATATATCTTTACCGTTACCATTTTAAAAGTAACATCTTGTGATGTCCATGTTTAAATCATATAAAACACTTTGGTGCACCATATTAAAAAAAAATGCTTTATGCTGCATGGCACGCACTTAATACATAAACCATGACAGAAACTAACAAAATGTACTATGAACCATGGATTTGTTGACATTGTACTGTGGTAATACCATAATACCACAGTACTCTAAGACTGAATGACTGAAATGATCCAATCTGAGTCCCTGTTTACACCTGGTATTAAGATGCATTTTGGTCGATCAGTTCACAAGTGGACGAGGCAGACACATTCCCGTTTACACCTGGTGTCCACTTTCAATCACTTCTGTCCTGATTTGTTCAAGGGGAGGGTATGTATGTCTATTGGGCAAGTAAATGTATGTTTTTTGTTTGTTTTTTTCAGATCTTTCGATCTAAAGGACAAAATAAGCTTGCGCAATTTACATATGAACAATCAATAATTAACATGATAATAAATAGCTGGCTGACTTTTCCATTTGCTGACATGACATGGATAGATTCAGATGGTCAAAATCAAATATCAAGTTGGGTGTCCACCTTAGAGATAATCACCATATTTATAATGAAACCATCATTTTTTAAAAATATCAAATTAATCATATCATATAATAGAATATAATATTTCTGTGTTACTACTGTAAAGCTAAAATTAATTACTATGGGATCTCATTCAATACTTTGAGAATCTTTACTTTTTTTAATAATTTTGTTTGTGTATTTTTAAAATAAACATATTTTAAGGACAGTATAACCTATTTATTGAACAATAATGAATCCTTTTATTTATCCAAATAAACCGAAAATAGTACAAACTTTGCTAAAGTGATTGATTTGAACAAGTATTAACTTAGACATTATTAAAACATTATTTTAACTAAAGTATTTGTATACTTTGTACCTTTTGCCTCATGCTGGTGAGCCTTTTACCCCATGTGCGAGTTAAAAAAAAGCTCATTTTTCTTAAGGTGTGCCTTTAGCCCCGATATAAATAGATATGATTCAGGAACAAAAAAAGAAAAAGAAAAAGAAAAAAAGTCTTGTGGTTGGAGAGCAAAGCAAGAGTCTCTCTGACCCGAGGGAAGCCACCACAGATGAAATGAATGTGACTATGTTACAATGAGATAGATCGCATCATAAATGTTAGATCATTTTTTATCAAATCTCACAATTAAATATTAAAAGGATGGATAATGAACTGTGCTCTCCCCTGTTCTCAGCCCAGAACACTTTTCAACACTTCTGACAGACAGTGAGACATCGTGACACAATACAGCAGCACACAATAATCTTGGCTACAAACCGCTTGAAAAATCTCCCTAACTATGTCAGCCTTCATTATCTTCATATTTTTTGCCTGTGAGAACCACCATTGGTAAACTCAAACAAATCTTTGTTTGCGAAGTTGAATGAGAAATTTCAGTTATTTCAGGCAGAGCTTTAAGCTTATATTATAAAATATGTCAGCAGCTCTTTTTGTTACTAACAAAGGCTCAGTAGAGGAGCTGAAAAGAGTCTAGAAGCTTCTTCTCCTGTGTGACATTTTCCCCATTACAGCTGCGACTGTGATGCGCTATTGAGGATGTATCTATGGCACAGATCTTAGGCAGTGTTCACAGAAAGAGAGAAGAGTGACACTATCAAAGAGACGAGGCAGTCAGGAGCCCAACCTGGGGAATTAACTTCCTCTTTCTGACCTACAGGAGAACTCAAGAGACATACTACACCCACTCAAACACACACACTCAAAGACTGTTTCATAAGACTGAGGTAAACGTACCCCAACAGCTTTATGATTCTGCTCATCTGTCCTTTACAGAAATGTATGATACCATAGTACAGTGATGGTATTACATTGTAATGCCATATAGTACTATGATACTAAATGATTATCATATTACAGTTTTTCTCCATTGGTTTGGCTCATTTCTTGAAACAGAAATGACAATCTCAAAACAACATGGACAAACCTCCAAACCACTTGGCAATTGTTCACAACAGAATTGAATTTCTCATTCATTTCATCAAATTGCAAATGTCTAAGTACATGTCTCAAAGTCTCAGTACATCTTTGCAAATGATTAAGTACAGGTAGCCTACATTTAGCACAATTTCCAAGAGAATAGATCTTGTTGATCTAAACTGATTGTTGATTCTCAGTCTAATGGTTATTCGCTCCAAAACGTATATATATATACGTTAGGGTGCATCAAAAAACACAATTCTTGAATTTTGATATGGCTGGGTGCTAAAAATGTTCCAATATATGTAGAAACAACACATGCAAAATATTTTTCCAGTACATGATGATTTAGGGGTGCCACCGCACATCTGTTTTTGTTGGATAAAGTGCTTAACAGTGCTCAATGGTCACAATGGAGATCTGAGGTAAACAATACTACAGCTCAAGAAAACTGAGATGATCTTTCTGTTTGAGGTGATCTTTCTGTGTTGGGTATGTATTATTACACATTACTATCATATCTGTAATTGTGTCTTTGTATACTTATTTATCATAAGTCATTTAAGTCATTTTTATAGGTATTTGGTGCTCATTACATCTAGCTAACGTTAGCTAGCAACAGTTTGCTAACCACAATTAGCTATCTATGTTAGCTAATCTATTAAGCTTAACATCAACAGTATTCTAGAGTGGACAATGTCATATTCAGAGTATACAGTGGGGAGAACAAGTATTTGATACACTGGCGATTTTGCAGGTTTTACCACTTACAAAGCATGTAGAGGTGTGTAATTTTTATCATAGGTACACTTCAACTGTGAGAGACGGAATCTAAAACAAAAATCCAGAATCTGTATAAAAGACACCCGTCCACACACTCCATCAAAAAGACTCCATCCTCTCCACAATGGCCAAGACCAGAGAGCTGTGTAAGGACATCAGGGATAAAATTGTAGACCTGCACAAGGCTGGGATGCTAGGCTGGGCACAATTATTAGAAAATGGAAGAAGTTCAAGATGACGGTCAATCTCCCTCGGTCTGGGGCACCATGCAAGATCTCACCTCGTGGGGCATCAATGATCATGAGGAAGGTGAGGGATCAGCCCAGAACTACACGGCAGGACCTGGTCAATGACCTGAAGAGAGCTGGGACCACAGTCTCAAAGAAAATCATTAGTAACACACTACGCCGTCATGGATTAAAATCCTGCAGCGCACGCAAGGTCCCCCTGCTCAAGCCAGCGCATGTCCAGGCCCGTCTGAAGTTTGCCAATGACCATCTGGATGATCCAGAGGAGGAATGGGAGAAGGTCATGTGGTCTGATGAGACAGAAATAGAGCTTTTTGGTCTAAACTCCACTCGCCGTGTTTGGAGGAAGAAGAAGGATGAGTACAACCCCAAGAACACCATCCCAACCGTGAAGCATGGAGGTGGAAACATCATTCTTTGGGGATGCTTTTCTGCAAAGGGGACAGGACGACTGCACCGTATTGAGGGGAGGATGGGTGGGGCCATGTATCGCGAGATCTTGGCCACCAACCTCCTTCCCTCAGTAAGAGCAATGAAGATGGGTCGTGGCTGGGTCTTCCAGCATGACAATGACCCGAAACACACAGCCACGACAACTAAGGAGTGGCTCCGTAAGAAGCATCTCAGGTCCTGGAGTGGCCTAGCCAGTCTCCAGACCTGAACCCAATACAAAATGTTTGGAGGGAGCTGAAAGTCCGTATTGCCCAGCGACAGCCCCGAAACCTGAAGGATCTGGAGAAGGTCTGTATGGAGGAGTGGGCCAAAATTCCTGCAGTGTGTGCAAACCTGGTCAAGAACTACAGTAAACGTATGATCTCTGTAATTGTAAACAAAGTTTTCTGTACCAAAAATTAAGTTCTGCTTTTCTGATGTATCAAATACTTATGTCATGCAATAAAATGCAAATTAATTGCTTAAAAATCATAAAATGTGACTTTCTGGATTTCCGTTTTAGATTATGTCACTCACAGTTGAAGAGTACCTATGATAAAAATTACAGACTTCTACATGCTTTGTAAGTGGGAAAACCTGATAAATCTGCAGTGTAACAAATACTTGCTCTCCCCACTGTAGATGTCTCATGTGTATTGAGAGTAGCATTGTAGTTGTTACATAAAATTAACAGGGTAAGGCCACTTGAACATGTCCCATTGACCTCCATTCATTTTGTCTATAGGACAAATGAATGGAGAATCTTGAAAGTTGAATTCTGAGAAATGCCCAAGTTGCCCAAAGGGTTCAAACAAACAACTTTTACTTTGATAACCCTATAGAACATGTTACTGTATAAAAGTTCACTGTACTCAACATTTCCAGGTCAACCTTTTGGCAATTAGACTAAAAATTGCACATTTTTCGAAATTTCGCCAAAGTTCATGTGTTAGGTGGCACCCCTAAATCTCAACGGAATTCCTCAAAACTTTGCAAAAGTCATTTTTATGTTAATTAGAACAAAATGCAATGCCAGCCAAATTGATATTTTGAAATTAAAATTTCCCATTCAAATTTGATGCACCCTAATATACGTATATATATATATATATATATATATATATATATATATATATATATATATATATATATATATATATATATATATATATATATACCATATAATATTATTGGCCACCGGGTCACGGTGGACGTCCCAGGCCAGCGAGGGGGCAATATAACTATGTGTGCTGCCATATCTGAGAATGGTGTGGCCACTCACATCCCCAGTCTTGGCCCATACAATGCACAGAAGCTCCTCATCTTCTTGGACCGCCTTCATTTTGATTTGATCCCTGAAAATGAGAGAGGCCTCGTAGGGCCTCACCTACCACAATATGTCATTGTATGGGACAATGTGAATTTCCACCGTGGCCTGCTCATCAGGGCCTGGTTCACTACTCATCCAAGGATGGTCATGGTGTTCCTACCACCTTACTCTCCTTTCCTCAATCCTATTGAGGAGTATTTCTCCGCTTGGAGATGGAGAGTGTATGAGCATCGGGTCCCTCCTCCATGCAATGGACGCTGCGTGTGAGGATATTACAGGAGATCAGTGTAGGGGCTGGTTGCGACATGCACGCCGTTTCTTCCCTCGTTGCATCGCAAGGGAGAATATACGCTGTGATGTGGACGAGAATCTGTGGCCTGACAGACAGCAGCGTGTGGATGGCCAGGAGGGTAAGGATGGTGGCCAGGAGAGGGAGGGTGAGGACAGCGACCAGTGAAGAACTGTTAGTTGTGAAACTCCAGCTTTATTTACAGCACTGTAGGCTGCATATAATTTTCATTGTTTTTTGTTTGTGTGTTTATATTACAGTATATTATGCTGTATACATTTTCTTTTTACTTTGATGTATGGAAGTTACTTCATGTGTGTGAATGATAATGGTTACAATTTCCTTGGCAGTATGAGTGCAATGTGTGATGTCAAACCTTGGAGGCTACTCTTACCCTAAAATCCTATTTCTTTTTTTTTTCAGTTTTATACACAATTGTATTCTGTTAGCTAGACAAAAAACAGTACAGTAACCATTTTCAATGAAGGACTGGGCTAAGACTTAAAGGTGCACATGAGGGATATTTCAATGGTCCTCTGCCATAGTGACAAAACATCTAAACATTTTGACTTGCAGTGCTTACACAATGCCAAAGGGACGAAGCATTTTGGGGGCACTGACTGTTTAAATGAGAAGGAAATTTAGTTTTGACACATGAGTGAACTGTTTTGGGAGAGGTATGAACTTTTGCAGGTGAACCATGGTGTTGTGCCGAACCATCCACACTATTTTGGCAAAAGCACCAAGAGTGTTGAGAACGTCCGGTCTGTTTCAAGAAATGAGACAAAGCAATTGAGAAGGGTCTTTGCCATTTTCGTGGCACTGACTCTTTATATGGGAAACAAATTTAGTTTTGAAGCATGAGTGAACAGTTTTGGGAGAGATATGAGCTTTTGCAAGTGAGCTATAGTGTTGTGCTGAACTGTAAGACTGTTTTGCCAAATGATCTTAGAGTTTTGAGAATGTAATTTCTGTTTCAAGAAATGAGCCAAACCAATGGAGAAAAACTGTAATACAAGTACTAAAGTAACAGCACTAAAAGATCATTCTTTTATCGAGATACATGCCCCCAAAAAACATGGTATTACCATAGTACAATGTGCAAAAAGTATGCTACACTTACATTTGCTCATTTGCTACACTAGTGCATGAGTAATTGTTGTGTGCGAGATGATATTTGTATAGAAATTCCTCACTAAAGAATGATAAAAAGAATGGTAGAAAGATGAGGTAAGAATGACTGATGGACGGATGGAGAACTCAATCGATGGACAGACAGGTCAGTGTATATATATATATATATAGAGAGAGAGAGAGAGAGAGAGAGAGAGAGAGAGAGAGATAGATAGATAGATAGATAGATAGATAGATAGATAGATAGATAGATAGATAGATAGATAGATAGATAGATAGATAGATAGATAGAACTATAAATAGATAGAACAATAGATATAGACAGATAGAACAATAGCCAGAGACAGATAGAGAGAGAGAGAGAGAGAGAGAGAGACAAATAGATAGATAGATAGATAGATAGATAGATAGATAGATAGATAGATAGATAGATAGATGGATGGATGGATGGATGGATGGATGGATGGATGGATGGATGGATGGATGGATGGATGGATGGATGGATGGATGGATGGATGGATGGATGGATGGATGGATGGATGGATGGATGGATGGATAGATAGATAGATAGATAGATAGATAGATAGATAGATAGATAGATAGATAGATAGATAGATAGATAGAACTATAAATAGATAGAACGATAGATATAGACAGATAGAACAATAGCCAGAGACAGATAGAGAGAGAGAGAGAGACAAATAGATAGATAGATAGATAGATAGATAGATAGATAGATAGATAGATAGATAGATAGATAGATAGATAGATAGATAGATAGATAGATAGATAGATAGATAGATAGATAGATAGATAGATAGATAGATAGATAGATAGATAGATAGATAGATAGATAGATAGATAGAACTAACGATAAATAGATAGAACTAACGATAAATAGATAGAACGATAGATATAGACAGATAGAACAATAGACAGACAGATGGATAGATAGATAGATAGATAGATAGATAGATAGATAGATAGATAGATAGATAGATAGATAGATAGATAGATAGATAGATAGATAGATAGATAGATAGATAGATAGATAGATAGATAGATAGATAGATAGATAGTGATAATGATAGATAGAATGATGGATACAGATAGAAAATTCTATCGTTCATTCTATCTGTCTGAAGATCTATGAAGTGTCCATAAAGTTAACAATCAAAATTCAGGTAAAGTGATAAAGAGAGCAAAGAGAAGACAGCCAGGGTGGCAGATGTCTCCTTCATGGGCATCTGAGGAGCGGAGGCAGCCGTGCAAGCCCAGCACAGCCCACTCTCTCCAGGCTTGAGCATCCAGCTCAGGCCTCCACACTGTGGGTCACCTCCAAAAGTTAATGACCCTCTCTGGGTTTGAACCGCTCCACCACAGGTGGCACATTAACCCTGCGGCACGGAAGAAGTGGCCTGTGAACTCCTCACAGCATGAGGACAAATTTATCAGATCTGTGTGAGCAAAGAACATAGACAACTTGGACAGCTAGACAAATCTCCTCCATTTAGCCACGATCCCTCAGTGCATGTTACGCCAGTCAGCATATCTGTATCTCTTACCTGCAGACACGCTCACATCCCCACAGAAATCACAAACTCGCACCCAAGTGGTGGCGACAAATCAAAGAAGTTCTTTATATTTCTTTGTGTACCATCCTCTCTTTGCTTCTAATTGTAGCAGTGCACAGCTGCTGTATCAGAGCCGCTGATCAATCAATAATTCAGTATGGAGAGTTAATGTTTGATGAGCAGAGCTCCTGTGGTCAAGCACTAATGAATGGTGGCCGTGCTGGTTAGTTGGGAATGATTGTTTTGATCGTGATAAAGAGGCAGACGGCACGCGGACTGCAGACACAGACTGACACACTCCTGAAACGTGCACACTAACCTGCTTTGTGCAACATAGATGAAGTGCACAGTGTTGTTGGAGCACATTTACATCTTTTCTCCAGCAAGGCGCTCTTGGCTATTGAGATGTACAGTGAAACACACTCATTTGGCCTATTTTTAACAGTAAAACATAATTTACTTCTCTTGTTTACAACATTTCAAAGGGATGTTCTCCAACATTGTATCAGCCTTATGGCTATTACCAGTGTATATACTTTTTCACAGTTGGTTAGTTAATTTAAAGTAGTTACTTCACTTTTTTTATATATATGTATATAATGAATACAACAACTGAAAAATCAACTGTTTTCCTCCCAATCAAGTGTATCACCCTTTCGTTGTTTGTTAAAAAGGGATAGTTCACCCAAAAATGAAAATTCTGTCATCATTTACTCAACATCATGTCATGTTACCTATGATCACGCGCATGAACTCGGCAATCGACTACTTTGGACTTCAACCGAAAACAGGATGTAAACACAGGTATTTGCGCTGGCTTAAATAACATCATTTTTATACATATCTTTCACATCTACTGCAGTCAGATTCACCCGTGTTCACTCTGAAGGAATCACTCACATTTTCTGTGCACTTGTAATGACACATCAAGGATGTTAAGAGGCTAAAAGCAGGTTTAAACATTGCCCCATTGAAGTCAACAGGGTGCAAATTTTTTAAATGGAATAACTCGGTGTAGGCAACACCGATTTTTGTCGTTGTTCTCTGTATTGACAGCACTCCAAATGTACAAAAAAATTAGCTCAATGTTAAAATTGACCGGAGTTCTCCTTTAACAGGTCTTTATTCACAGACAGTTTAGATCGTCAAGCAGGTAAGTGATGAACAAAGCAGTTCAATGAGCAGTCACAATTAACTGAGTAGTCTTTCCCCTGGTTTCACAGACGAGGCTTAAGCCTAGTCCCAGACTAAAATGCATGTTTAAGCTGTTTTAACTAAAAGCAACCTGCACTGGCTTAACTTAAAGGGGTCATATGCTTTTTAATTTTTTCAACTTAGTATGTAATGTTGCTGTTTGAGCGTAAAAAAGATCTGCAAGGTTACAAAACTCAAAGTCCACTCCAAAGGGAGATATTTTAATGAACAGAATCCACCTTCCAAGACCTGAAACAAACAGTTAGAATGACAGAATTAGAATGGGTAAAATTTATTTTAAATACTGTCGCTGAACATTATAATCCCAACGTTTATGTGTGCTGCACATTTTACGGAGAAGAGGTTCCAGAACCACGATGCAAGCTACACACAAAATATTCACTTGAGATGGAGCAGTTTCCACTTTGTCTGGACAATCTGTTGATTGTGGATGACAACTTGTAAGTATGTCTTATTATTTGTAGTTTCATTTTCTATTATAAGTATTTAAATATAATTATATTTCTAATTATAAGACATTCTAATTATAATTATAAGTTGTTGCTGGTGTTTATATGGTGTTGTTTACTATAGCTTTTATAAGCTCTTGCTTTTGTAAGGCTGTTCACCACCCCTTAGAAAAATTAACCATGTTTTTGTGATTGATTACTGTTTGTATAACCTTAGTTTTCTGACAAATATCATGATTAAATGGTGGATAACATCGTACTTATAATGTACAAGAAAAACATACCACTCTGAAATGTAATGTGAAATCTGTGCTTGCAAAATCCGTTCTGGATGCTCCTCTTGTTTGTTAACATTGTCAGGGTCTGAATCGAAATTGCTGCCATCCTTTATATTTATTGAGACATTTCCCAAGCACACGCTGTCAAACACACTGGGCCAACTAACCAATCACAGCACATTTCGTATTTCGGAAGGAGGGGGTTCATGAAACTGGAACTAAACAACGTGTTCTGGACAGACTTGGGGAGAGAGTAGCTGAAATAATGTAAAATATGTGAAAAATAATGTTTTTTTTTTTAAATCAAGCATGAAAGCATATTCTAGTACACCCCAAAAACAAATTTAAGACTTCATAAAAAAGGGCAAAATAGGACCCCTTCAAACAGTACCATTCTTCTGTCTGACGATGCACACCAGTAATGTTTTTTTTCTAAGGTACATTTAAAAAGCTACTTAAATGTCCTAAAACAACTAAGGCCTAATCCTGGCTTAACCCCCTGGAGTTAGTGCAAAAGAGACTCAAATAACTCCGTCGATAACTGCTTGCCACACATACGTGAGACAGACTTGGGGAGACACATATGTGAGACAGACTTGTCTCGGACTCGCTGGTATTCAGACTCGGACTTGTCTCGGTCTCGGCCACTGGTCTTGCCAAATATGGCTTTTGGTCTCGACCAAGTCCAGGTTTTTTTATTATGTTCCCAGTAATAACGTTTTATTGTAGTATTCTTCCCGCAGACTTCCGCAGAAACCTCCGTAGATGACGACCTGCGCGTGTGTTATTTATTTTCTACTATTTGCTACAGCAATACCGGCGCATAGCTGAAATAACAGATCCATCTATTCACTGCCGATCATAATATCAAATTGCTATACAGACTAGTGACTGTGAATATTAAAGACTGCTATCAAAGTCTGATTGTTCAGCGAGTCTCTGCAAATGGGTGCAGGTTCATGTACTACATACTCAAGTACACGTTCATCTTCAGCATTTCATCTTCAGATACGCTCAGAAACCCGTCAAAATAAAAGTTCGGTTTAACGTGAAGAAATTATCACATATATATTTTTCTGGAGTGAAGCTATATTGTCATTTAGTTGCTCAAATGCTCAGTACTAGTACCTAGCAGTGGTAATAGTAGTGGGTTGGTGTTTGTATATCAGTTCTAACACTGCTATTATGAGGTATCACCATATGTCATCATTCTGTTTTCTTTAGAAGATTATGATATCAAGGGGAATATCTATACTTAAAAATCCTGAGTGTTGTGACACTGTTTTTGCTTTTAGATCAACAAATAATAACCCAAAATGATTATCTTGATAATGCCATGCATACGACTTTTTTTTCCTGTCCTGTCCTGGACTCGGTCTTGACTCGGACTGGAACCTTTTTGGACTCGGTCTTGACTTGGACTCGAACCTCTTTGGACTTGGACTCAACTAGTCCTGGTCTTGGACTTGTCTTGGACTCGAGAAAGGTGGTCTTGACTACAGCCCTGAAGTAGATATTTGGATGAATCCTTGTTTGAGTGCCTCCTCTATGTATTCATCCATGGCATGCGTCTCCGGGATCGACAGTGGATAGATTCTAACTTTGGGTAGAGTGGCATCAGGTACCAGCTAAATGGCGCAGTCCCATGGCCGATGAGGTGGAAGTTTTGTTGCCAGCTGCTTGCTAAACTCATCCTGGAACGCCCCATATTCCTCTGGCACACTCACGATGGACTGCACTTCTGGACTTTTGTTGGTGGTGGAATTGAGATTGACAGTGAATTCAGGAGGTTGAGATAAAGATTTCTTCTGAGGAAGTTGTATTAAATGATCGAAGCAATACTCACTCCACTTAGTTTTCTCTTCCCTAGACCAGGAAACGGTAGCTTAGTGAATATCTAGCCAGCAACATAAGCGAGATTTCCACCCTATGCAGGTTTCCAATGCAGAGCGTGATGGGTGGTATACAATGAGTGATGATTCCTCGACCCAGGATAGGGTGGATTCTCAGGGTTTGTGAACAGGGGAGTTTCTTGATCCGGATATGTTTGAGAAGTTCCTTTAAGAACTCCATAAGGGCCTGAACTGTAATGGAACATCGAGAAGTAGTCACTGATACTGTGGTGCATTTCAAGGTGGAAACAATCAAGGAAAGTTGAATGGCACTAACCGCTGGTCGAGGAGGACGAACTGGTCAATCTGGGATGAGATGACCACTTGATCCACAGTACAGGCATAGATTGTTGTGAATTCGTCGTTGGTGTTCGGTTTGGGACGAAAAAAGTCAACCTACATAGGCTCATTTGGAGGTGCTGTTGGAGTGGCTGATGGCATGAATGGAGAGGATTGCAGTACCGATGCTTCCAGTTGGCATGCTAAAATGCACTGGGCTACAGAGATGGATTGTTGAACCAGATTTTCTAGACCCATAGCTTCATCGTAAATCGCCATTTGAAGTCTCAAATCTGAAGAAATACTCTGTCAAAAGGCAGCAATCAAAGCAGCCTTGCTTCACCCACTAGAACAGCGTAATCGCCCACTGAAGATTTTCCTTGATGGAGATGATAGAGATGATCATAAACAGAGATATTGTGGCTGGTTTGACAAAACACTTCTTTAATTTGTTCCAGAAAGTTGTCGAGTGAGCAAGTGAGCAGGCCGTCTTGATATGGTCTGCACCCACTAAAGGGCAAGTCCAGAAAGGAGAGAGATTATGTAGGAGATATTAGCCTTTTCCGTTTGGAATCGGTGAGCCTGCATTTCAAGTTGCAGTGAAAATTGTAACAGGCATCCGCAACAATCCTCCGCCACTCCTTTCGGAGCGTTTGAACTGATTCAGCGAATGGATCAGGACGTCATGCTTCCATTATGATTCTATTTGTTGTTGGTCTGGTCAGGTGAGACACGGAGATGAACTTAACAGGTCTTTTTTCTCAGATAGTTTAGTTTGTTCAGGATCGTCAAGCAGGTAAGTGATGAACAAAGCAGTTTAATGATCAGTCACACTTAACTGATGAGTTTTTGTTTCTTTGCAGGATGGTTAGATCAGCACACAGATGATGAACAATCTGAAGGATCGACGGATGGAGGAAAACGAAGGTAAGTAATCACAGGTAGGTAGCCGGGTAGGTACATTCTCATGCAGAGACTGATGAGACCAGACAATGGGTTAAGTGTATGCTGTGTGCTTTTGAGGGGTGCTTAATGAGAGTGTGACAGGTGTAGCAGGTTAATATTTGGGTGATCGTGAATGAGTGGGTGAAGCTGAAGGAACTAGTGCTGGTGGGGATATCACGCCATTGGCAAGCGACGCAAAGATACTGGTTAAAATTGTGGATTTCTCTAGAATTAAACTGTACACAAGTCAACAAAATATGTAACATTGTTCTAGTTGTTTTGGGATATTTTAATGCAAAAATCTTACATATTGTACCTTTAACCTGCGATAACTGCATGAATAATTTTACATGAAAGCATTTTGCCAGTGTGTTTCTAAAAGATGCACAGTATCAGACAGCACAGTTAAGCTGACATCTTCTTAGCTTATGGCAAAGAGAGACAGAGAGAGAGAGAGAGATGCTGTGGCATGAAAGACTGTATTAACACTCATTGAAGTGTGTCTGGTGGCTCTGTTTAAATGAGGCCCTTCACACTCCACTTCCCCATTTTGAGAAACACTGGAATCACCTTCATTAAAATGGGAACAACATTCTTTAAATAATCCTAATCCAACTTTGAAGGATTTTGGGACCCTGGTTTCAGTTGTTCTTTTATTAAAAGGCAGCCATACGGACAGCCAGCGACACACAAAGAGGATGTTGGGGTAGGGTTGAACTATGTAAGGGGTAGGGATAGGGGTAGTAGAATGATGTGTTGGGGTTAGTAGTAGGGCTGGAACGACACATCAACGTAATCGATTACGTAAGTTAGTCGATTTGCATGGAATGCATTGATTTGTTGCGCTGTTTATGGTCATTCCCAATGATGGTAGCTCCAACTCTCGGTATGCTGAAAATAAGCCGTTACTACAAAAATATCGATCTAAAGTGTGGACATTTTTTTAAACAGAGACCAAAAAAATGGTGCTCTGCACGCTCTGTGAAACTGAAATAGCACAGGTCTACCACAGCAGCACAAATTCTATGCAAGAGCATATGAAAAGAAAAGATCCCGGGGCTTTCTTACCTCAAAACGACAAGACAGCAGCGTAAGTACTTGGACTGTTACAGTGAATTAACAGCACTAGAGTATCCAATCCCATATTTTGTGCTTAATACGGCTCTGTTCATACAGCATTTTGCTTTATATGAACTGCCATGGGTGCGAGGCTGCGAGAAGCACGGCTCAAATGTACTCTCTGCAACCGGTTACAAAGAATTTAACACTGCTGTTGGCTATTTAAAATATCTAATGGATGAACTTGTGCCTCAAATGGACTCACTTATTTAATAACGCCCTGTCAATTGTTGTAAAACTTAGCGGTTTTATGGACACCGCCTTGTTTAATACCATCTCTATGGTTAGTTAGAATACGGTTGTGACATCAGCTGTTTGATCATACAGCTGAATGAACATATTCAAGCAGCTACTTTAATTTCCTGAATGAACAAAACATTTCAGGATTCACACTTATATGCAGTTGCTGCTATAAATACCAAAAAGAGACTTTTTTTCATAAATAATATCTATCTATCTATCTATCTATCTATCTATCTATCTATCTATCTATCTATCTATCTATCTATCTATCTGTCTATATCTGTCTGTCTGTCTATCTATCTATCTATCTAGACATAAGAATGCAACATTAATGCCACAAAGTAAAAAAGTTTGATGTGACACATGACACAGGAAACTAGCTTAAAATCTAGACTGTTCTTTAAGGTCATTGACACTTTGAGAGCTGGTGAGTTTTACAGCCTCAATCTGGTGTCCATGCCTCCGTTACCAAAACTAATTATTGTACAGCCCCGCAGTCATTCTCATAAAAAGTCCCTAAATTAGCAGCCACATGACATCTCACCTTCACACACTCCTGGCTACAGACCATAGATATCATATAAAGGCTAGATGTCTCGTCCGCGCTGCTGGCCAATGGAGCTCGACATCCGCACACGGCGGCCATCTTACGACAGGGTGCTCGCTCACTCGTATCATGGTGCATGTACTTTTAAATAACCATAACTTGCTCAATTTTCTACCGATTTTCAAACGGTTTGGTTTGTTATAAACGTCAGAGATGTTGCTATTATACTGCATACATATGAATAATTATGTTCAAAATGTTTAAGCATTCAGAATTATAGCCACGTTAATAACGTTTGTAAGAAACCAAACCGTTTGTAAATCCGTCCAGATTTCAGCGAGATAAGAGGATTTGTGTGCGTGCTGCTCACTCACCTTAATTCACAGAGCCCTGTCCTAAGATGGCCGCCGGTGATGCCGGAAGTGATTCCGCCTTAAGACATCTAGCCTTTATATGATATCTATGGCTACAGACAGCTAAACAAAGCAAGCAACAGGTGTATGTTTGATGCCTAGAGATCGTGTCCACTCAGTTAAAGATATTAAGATGTTCCTTTGTGAACATTAGACACATTAGGTTAGTCAACACTGAAATAGTGTACGTTTTCAGAAATAGTACTTTATAGATCTTGTGAAGTCAAGGTGACTCTTGATCTTGTCATCTCTTCAGTCAGTGGTGGCATGTAACTTGGATATCTTGAAATAAACAGCACACAGTTAAATATTTTGTCAACATGTTCAAAAGCCTTTAGGTTTAGCTTCTAGGTTGTGGTGGATCTGATGCTCTGAAAGGCCTCAGTGACTGTGTATGTGTGTGCATACACTGAACAGTAATCAATCAGTGGAGCATAGCTGGCATTGTGCAGTTGATAAATGAGCCATTGATAATCGTATTAATACATGGACTGCGCTGAACATTAAGGCCATGCATGTCTACAGAAGGGGAACAGATGGACTCACTCTATGTGGGGGAAGTGTTAAACTCTGTCTTTCACTGTCTAGCTCTCTTTCTCTCTGATGCTCTTTCACACTGACTCTAATTCTGCACATGAAAACGTCTGTGGGGAGACGTGTGAGAGGAAGGGCTTCTCCTTCCCCTTTCTTTCCATTTAATTTCCTTTCTTTTCTTTTCTTGCTTCCTACAGTACCTTTTTTATCCACCATTCCCTACTTTCTTTATTTTACATAACTTTACAGTACAGACTTAACTTTGTTTTCCTTCATTTTTTAATTTTTTAATTCCTTTCTTAAATTTGTTTCTTCCTTTCCTCCATTTTTTGCCTCATCCCCTTTGCTTCCTTCTCTGTTATTTCTTCCTTTCTTTTACATAACTTTGCTTTCTCCTTTTTTCACGTACTTCCTTCCCTCCTTTTTTCATGTACTTCCTTTCTTTTCCTCCTCCCTTTTTGCTTCCTACATTTCCTTTTGTCATTTCTTCCTTTCTTTAACCTTGCTTTCTCCTCCTTTTTCTTCATTTATTTCATTCATCTTTTATTCATTCCTTTTCCTCCAACTTTTTGCTTCTTTCTGTCATTCATTACTTTTTTCATTACGTTGAACATTAATTCCCTTTTCATTTCCTTCATTTTCGTCAGTCCATTGAAACTTTCTTTTACATAACTTAGCTTTCCTTCCTCCTCTTTTCATATATTTCCTTCAATTTATTCTTTCCTTCCCCGTCTCTTTTCCTTTCCAACTTGTTCTACTCTTTCCTTTATTTCCCTTCTCCCACTTTCTTCCTCTCCTTATCTCCTTACTTATCTTTTTATGTTGTTTTCCTTCCTTTCCTTTCATTTCATTTCCTTTCTTTTTATTTCATCTGTCCATTCCTTTTCTTACCAAATTTCCACCTTTCCTTTCCAACTTCCTTTTCTATACTCTATACTCTTTCCTCTCTTTCTCTCCTCCCACTTTCTTCCTCTCATTGTCCCTCTTTTTCCATCCTTCCTTCCCTGTCCTTTTTATGTAGTTTTTTAGCGCAATTTTCCACCGGACAAATTGCGATTGTTAACTCATGATTTCTGTTCTGTGCGTCTGTGCGCACCAATCTTGCACTTCTATCTACTCCTCAACCAGACCACCTAGCGACTTCGGGTTTTCGGCATTATGTTAAGGAAGGTCTAATCTCGGGAACGCACAAAAAAAATCCAGGAAAAGATTTACTATCTCTTAGTGTTGTGATCCCATGAGGTGAGAAAATTGTGCTAAAACACTCACCGAGTTTTTATTACTTGTTTTTCCTTTGTTTATCTGTCCATTCCTTTTCCTACCAAATTTCCACTTTTCCAACTTCCTTTTTTCTACTCTTTTCTCTATTCCCTTCCTCCCTCTGTTTCTAATTCCATAAATCACTTCCTTTTCCTAATTCCACATTACTTCCTTTTCCCTCCTGTCATTTACCAACAAATCAGCTGGACAATATGGATAGGCACCCGGCACAAAAGATCTGGTTTTACGGTGTGTGGGTGTTTGTGTGTACATTTGTGCGTGTGTGTGAGAGAGAGAAAGAGAGAGAGGAGTTTGACCAAACAAAGCACTTCTGTCCAGCATACATGCATGCAAACGTACAAAGCCTCTTTTCTTCAGAGGCCCAGTGTGGAGAGGAGGCTGTTGCTTTTGAGGCATCCATCAAAGCTGCAGTACCAGCAGCAGGGCTCTGAGAAACTACACTGGGAAACTGCTTTGATTGACAGGCTGATCATAACACTCCCTTCTATTCAGATAAAGCGAAGGGAGGTCAAGGGCAATCCAGTTAAGCACTGATTGTTGCGCTTTGTTGAGATGTTCAGATACTTCCCACACCGACCACAGCAACGACCTCTCTCTCTCTCTCTCTCTCTCTCTCTCTCTCTCTCTCTCTCTCTCTCTCTCTCTCTCTGTTGTTTACACTCTTCGACTACATTCAAACCGCAACTTTAACTTTAAGCAGTACACTAGCATAATAGACCTCAAAACTAACAGACATTCATTAACTAAAAAGCTACAAAACTCCAGTTTTTATATAATGGGGATCTGAGATGAAACATGTTCATTAGTCACAGTAATATGCACTGTATTATTAATAATGCTTTGCTCAAAGACCTATTTATAGATCATTATGCATGTATCCACACATTCATTTGTATAAACAACATATTCCACCTCAGAACACCCGGCAAGGACTTATAAAATTGGCGATTACATACCTCAATAGAGATATTAAGCAATGACAGAGAGGTTACATAATTCACATCGGTAGGCGACTAATAAAAGTCTTCCATCTGGAAGTCACTACTCATTCCCAACAACATGTATCCCCATGCAATATCACTGGCACATTTGTAAATCTCATATGTAGCTGTAAACGGCCTGTTAGATTATCTGTCACTTTTAGAGGACAGAACAAGAGAACAAAAGAGAGAGAGAAGAACAACATACCCCAGAGGGTCCTTACTCAAATAATTCCTCTCAAGTCTTATTTGTTTAGTGGCAGACCTGGCATAGTATTAATAAATGCTGCCTATTCCCGTTCCCTTGATGCATATTACTCATCTAAAAAAAAAAAAAAAAACATTATTGGAGGTCACCATTAAAATGGCATTAAGGTTGTTTCAAGATTGGATCCCACCACTTTACCACTTTTTTATTATGTAATAATGCATAATATTTACTCTAATGCAAAATATAATTTACAAATACATATAAAGATGTAAATCATGTCAATAATGGAAAAAAAAATCATTGAGCAAAAAAAAAAAAAACTTTCACATAAAGATATACTCATTTAAAGCTCACATGGAATGTTACCTTATTTTTATAACGTAAAACTGCACAAAATTAACTCTAATGTAAAACATAATTTACAAATGCATGTCACTAACATAATAAAAACCATTGAACAAAAAACACCTTCACAAAAAGATATACTCATTTAAAGCTCACATGGACTGACTAAAACAGCTGATCTCTCTCTCTCTCTGTGTGTGTGTGTGTGTGTGTGTGTGTGTGTGTGTGTGTGTGTGTGGCTGGATATATTGTGTATATATATATATATATATATATACAGTATATATACACACAGTATATACAGATACGCACCCAGGGCTTTTGTTTAGGATTAAGGTTAAGGGAAAGCGAGAGAGACAGAGACAAAGAGTTTTAAATACATATTTATATATAAATAGTGTGTATAATATAAATGTTACATGTAATTAATTACTTATTTAAATCATTAATTTATTTAAAAGTCTGTAGTATGTATATGGGATGAATATAGTATCAAAATGATTAACACGTGCAAGCTCTATAATCCATTAACTTGATAAAGGTTGCAGATATGTTTTACTACAACCAAATGTCTTTCAACTTGCGTGTGCAAAATTCTAAATTGAATGAATGTGTAGCAGTTTGTACAAATAGAGACATTTTTTTGTGAATACAAATGTTTTCTTTTGTATTAGTGTATCATAATTTGCGCATGCAACAAAGAAGATGTGCGTTTGTGGATCAGGTGACACACGTGCATTCATTGACTCGTTTCTGAGTCAATCTCATTTGATTCATTTGGATTTTGAGACTTTCTTTTTGCGGTTTTTAAGCATTTCACAACACACACACAAACAACTACAAATGAATAGGCCTGGTGCTAATTATTAATGTGTGCACAACTACCCATTTATTTGGCAAATTCACACATATGCGTCACTACATTTAAATAATACAATACAACTTGTGTGTGCAAAATCCAGAAATGCATGAATGTGCAGCATTTTGTACAAATAGAGACATAGTTGTTAATACAAAACCTCGATTTTGTATTTATGTAGGTCAGAATATGTACATGCAACAAGTAAGATGTGCATTTGTGGATCAGGTGACATGCGTGTACTCATTGACTCGTTTCTGAGTCAATACTATTTGATTCATTTGGATTTTGAGACTTTCAAGGATTTTAGGTCTTGGTTTGTTCCTGATGTGATGGCTGCATTTCCGCTCGACACTATCCTTATTATTGTGGTAATTGTATTCATCAGTTAATATCACTCACACTGATCAAATTGTAGAGATATT
Organism: Scardinius erythrophthalmus; assembly: GCF_964197995.2. NCBI lineage: Eukaryota > Metazoa > Chordata > Actinopteri > Cypriniformes > Leuciscidae > Scardinius > Scardinius erythrophthalmus. The sequence continues at coordinate 16,602,744 of NC_138228.1, forward strand.
TCTTACAGTACAACCAATTCACCACAGGAGCATTTTGATCACGCTGACACTACTTCACTGGTGGCTTCGGAGTTGGTGCAGATACTCATGTTTGTGAGGATTCTCAGTATGATTTGTTTACTCCGTGTGCCAAAGCTTCTGAGATCCTGGTTTGAATTGGAAAGTGTACGTTTCAGCACAACTCACCGTCATGTTTCTGCAAGAAATTTTCAATGGCAATATGTTCACACTGTACAAGCCAGAGGTGAATTTTCCTTGCCACAGTCACCTTTGGCTTGAGTCACCTCAACTTCCAAATGATCACATATGGAATTTAAGATATTATTTATGTACAGTAGCACTTTACATTGTTTCAAAGCTTGACTTGACAAATGCGAAAAAATAAAGGCTCCAATAAAAAGGCTGTCATATTAAATGTTATACCATGAAGGACTTGTTATTCTCTAGGTTTTCAGAAATCCATCTGTGATCTGATCATTTAAAGGGATAGTTCACCCAAAAAGGAAAACTTGTTAAAATTTACTCACCCTCATGTTGTTCCAAACCTGTATGAGTTTCTTTTTTCTGTTGAACAGAAAAGAAGATATTTTAAAGAATGTTGGTAACCAGACAGTTGGCAGCACCTATTGACTTCCATAGTATTTTTTTTTCCTACTATGGGAATCAATGGGTGCCGTCAACTGTCTGGTTACCAGCATTATACAAAATATCATCTTTTGTGTTCTAAAATATAAAAAATAATATAGCAACTCAAGAACCCCAAACAGCCTAAATAGTATTTAATAATAAGATTTATTTATTTCATTTTTGTAGTATTTTCTCACATTTTTCCTCCTCTGCCATAACACGATAAACCAGCAAGCAACAGGACATTTTTGGTTGCATTTTGTACACCCTTACTGTTCTATGGATACTTTATGTTTTATTATCTATCATTTTAGTTGTCTGATGTACAGCTTGAAGTCAAGAAGTTATTCAGGGTTGTCTCAGTTTTCCTGATGATGGTCCTCATTTGGCACTGGAACACTTGCGTTCAGTACTTCGTATCTGTAATTGAAGAGTTTCCCCAAGACTGCTGGGTTGTAAGAGAGAAAATTGAGGTATGTCTTATTTTTCATTGCTTATGCAGGCATTTGTTTGACATGATGTGTTCAACATGTCTTCCTTTCTTTCTGTTACATTTTGCAGAATACCTCGATTGGGGAAAAATACTTCTATGCTTCCTCCAGAGCTTTCTCTCAAATGGTCTGGAGATTAACTGACTCACCAACACGTACGGCGCACAACATTCTTTCCACATTAATTATTTTTTGAGAAATGATAATCAGTCTTTGGTACAGAAAAATGTCTCCTGAAATCACTTTAATCGGTGGCGTTTGCTAAGGACAGCATCACTTTTAAGATCAGGATTTGGGATTTTTTGTGGGATTGATTTGGGAAACCTGTGATACAAAGTTAGTTAATCTATGATGTGCTGTTACTTTTAAGTGATCAGACATATGATTTCCATCTGCCAGATGAAAACATAAAATGGCTTAGCCCTACCATGGCACCATAGCATTGTGGCATAAGGTTTTGCATGAGCAAACACCACTGAAGAACTGTAAAAAAAAAAAATAATAATAATTAGTTTACACTGAACTAAAGTGATTCCCTTTTGTTTGTTTTTTTAGGTGTGGATGAACGGTGGATAGCTATTGTAAGTATGGTGATTGGATATGTAATGTGTTCTGCATTTATTTCTTGGGTGATCACAGCATTTGGGAGCATGTCTGCGACTGGCAATGCATTCAAGGTAAAGGTGAATTTTAAGAGTTAAAATTAAAGCTGTTTGTTTATTCAACAAATAAATACTGTACAAGGAGGCTCTGATGATATAATGCCATGATATATAAATATTTCAGATAAACCAGCTATAATCCCCCACAATGTTCCAAAAGCTGCCCAGAGTGTTGCGCCAACGTACCACTGCCAAGTGGCACCGGGATAAGAAGAACATCCTTGACATCGTGTCAAAACAGCTCAGAAAGGTTTCTAATTGATTTATAAATATAAACTTCAGATATCACACAACAAGTTTTTCTGCTGTTCAAACAATCATTTGGCTCAAACAGTATCTTTTTATAGAAATAATTTTCAATAGTGCTATGTTTTCTGTTTCAAAGGATATCATGGCAGAAATATGCTCCAACCTGTTGAACAAAGGCTTGTTTTTGTCGCTTAACAAAGAATTCACCGAAGCCATCTTGATGAAGTTGGACAAGGAGTTCTTCAATGCTGGTGACATCATCATTCATCAGAGTGCTCAACCTGACAAAATGTTCTTCATTGACTGTGGACGGGTTCTTGTGAAGAACGAGGCTTTCCAGATGGAGCTGTTTGATGGAGATCACTTTGGAGGTGATGTATGAGAATCGGTCTAGTAACGGTCTGGTCCACATTGCAGTGCTAGTCAAGTCAAATTTAGTGCTTTTCAAATGCACATTGTTTCAAAGCAGCTTTACAGAAAATCATGTTAATGTTTATAATATCTGAATTTCTGCATGCCTCTGATAGTCACATTTATCAGATTAGAGCTGGGCGATAATATAGTTTACATTTTGCAACAATACAAGCAATCAAGCAGTTGAGATCTGCTGTATACATTATGCTGATACTGTATGAATGCGAATAAAGTTGGACATGCTTAAATATCCAACCTTATATAAAGAGCTGGGCAAAAATGTTATAACATTTTGCAATGAAATAAAAAATCAGGCACCTGAGACTATTTAAATAGTTTCAGCTGCCTGATTTTTATACATACACACACATAATAGATATGTGTAATATACTATATATATGTTAATACATATTATATATATAAAAAATATGTAATTTTTAAGAAATATTTAAGAACAAGAATATTTGGACATCAAAACATGCACACTTAGAGCGGGTGTTTACACTTTTGCTTTAAATGCAATTTGTTGCATATCAAAAGGAACCTCTTGTCTGTCGCTACGTTGTCAGTGTCCTCTTTACTCCGCAATGTTCTTCACTGCATGAGAAAACAGACGTGTGGTGTGAGAGCTAGAGGACAGCGTCAATTATATGAGTTTTACACTAAAAAATGCTCAAAAAAACAGAGCTTGCCAGATCAAGAAAATGTTCCCAGTTTTGTGTGCAGTATTGATCAGTTGGTCAGTCAGATAATCTTTGCTGTGAAACTCCAATGTGTTTTAAACAACCAGCCTCATACTCAACATTTTAAGAAGTTTTGTGTTTCTGCAGAGATCAGCTTCCTGTTTGGTGGAAGGCAGTTGGCCACAGTTTCTGCGCTGACCACCTGCAGCCTTTTCACCCTGTCATTACAAGAGTTTCAGGAGATTGAGGAAGAGTTCCCACATGTTGTGAATGAACTGAGGGGAGCAGCTCAACAGCATGAAAATGATCGAGAAAGCAAGTCTTGCATTATGAGTTGCTTTGTACGGTCATCGGGAAGGGACATGTTCGGTTCACTTAGTTTTGTCAAGCTAACGCATACTTCGTTTAGTAGTGGGAAATTCTGATCATTTTATGAACTCGGATCTTTGAATCTCATTCATCAAAATGAACGAATCTTTTTTCAAGTCATTTCGTTCATTTCACCAGAATGTATTTAAAATGTTACATGTTTGCCAAATTCCTCAAACACATCAAATGTTGATCGCATTTAGAATAAGAAAAAAAATTCTTATTCATAAAAAAAGGAAAAGGCCAAATTATGAGAAACAGAAATGATTAATTAATTGATCTTGGTCTTCAGGCTATGCAGTCTGTTAGTCTACCTCACCTCCTGAAGCTGTTCATTCATCCCGTGACATCCTCATAAACTGAGCTTTGCAGTCGGTAGTACCGGATACAGAATTGATTAGTTCATGTTTCGAGTCTATCGACTTCGGGTTCGAGTCATTCGTTCATCACATGACAGAAGAACAAAAGACTCAGAATAATCAGATCCGAAGACTCGAGAGGTGAACTAATCATTTATCTTTCCGGTACCGACAGCAAAGCCTCTATGGGACTGACAGGGAGAACGAAAGACTCGGACCCGAAGACTCGAGAGATAAACTAATCATTTCTGTTTCCAGTACAGAACCTTTTGGATGTTGCGCATGCGTGGTCAACACAAAATTAACAAATCACTCTCTGAGACAACAGTAGTCCCAAGTCATATTACACCGTGTCCTAACTACACGCGATGCCGCGACGCACGATAAAAGGTATCTTTTCCATGTTAATCACGATTCTATTTTAGAAACGGTTTCTATTTTTCGGTGACGTTGCGCTGGAACAACAAACACAAAGTGTGGCAATGATTTATATGCTTTGTTTAATGTTAAAAGCATGCAATGTGACTTTGAATATCATTTAATGCTCCCAGCTTTGTAGCTGTAAAAGCAACTATGGATAATTCACCTCAGATCTTGAAATTAAACAAATGGAAACAAGAACGTTTAAACTGTGAACAAACAAGTATATTCTTTGTTATGGCCTAAGCCTTATGAGTGTTGTATTTGTATTTTGCGTGTATCTGTTTCTGTGCTCTGATTAGTTTCTCTCTCTTCTTCCTCTTGTTAGGCGCCGTTCACATATCGCGCCTAAAAACGCATAGAAAACGCTAGGCACGCCGCGTTCTCCTTTTTCCAAAGCGCCAGGGCGGTTGCGCTCCGAAGGCGTCTGTCGTTGCTAAGCAACCATCAGCCAAGTCAAGTCATAAAGTTCAGGAAATCCCTGGACCGCAATGATGAGCTGCTCCTCCATTTTTCTGCTGAGGTTTCAAAGTAACAGAAAAGGTGAGGAAGCTGATTGACTGGTTCTTGTCACGTGTCCTACAGTGCGCTTGCAGCATTCTGAAAAGTTGAGATGTTTTTATCTCGATGCGGCGCGGACGCGCTTGGAAAAAACGAGCACGTCGCAACGCGACCGCGTCGCTTCCATTATGAGCGCGCATACCGCGCGCCTACATTTGAAATAACGAACTTGAGCGCGCAAAAGACGCGGTATGTGAACAGGCCCTTATTCGCATCGCGTTACTCGCTCTAGATTACTCGCGGGATGTTTTTCTTGTTTTTCGCGTCACTCGCGAATAAAAACATCCCGCGAAAAGGAGTGTGTCATCATCATCATCAACAACACAATTTCTTTCTGCCATAATTTTTCCTCATGTCTGAAATAAATGATAGGCTATTGCTGCTCTGTACTTGTTGTGGAAGTCCCAAATACGGAGGAAAGCCAAACGCCGACGTCTCTGGGTTCACAGCACCATCCAGAGGCGCACTCAACTCGGTGAATTTCACCGTCTTCACGCGAATTTTCTGCTCGAGTTGCGCGGAAGATGCAATTGAGGCGATTATCGAGCTTTCGCGGCAAATGCGTCGCCCAATTCGCGTCATTCGCGCCACCCGGCGCGAATTCGCGTCTATTCGCGTCTTTGCATTGAATTTGTATGTAATCTACTCGTGCAAATAATTAAATTCGCGTTTGGTGTGAACACGCCATTAGGCTCCACCCCTGCACACCTGTCCCCCGTTGCTCTAATGGCTCCTGTTGAGTATACAAGCGGAGTGTTAAACAGAATGAGGCACGCAGTGGTGAATCCTGGCTAGCCTTCTAATAAATGTTTAAACTGCACTGCTTACCCCTTTTCCAACGATCATTTTAAAAACAAAGGTTCGTAACATCTTTGACAAAGATTGTTTTAGTAACTCAGTAGCCTATGTATTTGTAATATTGTTTAAATGGTGTAATATTTGTGAATTTGATTATGTAGCCATCTTATCCATTTTCTTGTGATTGCCGTCATACTCTCTGGTGCTGTGAACCTAATTCTATTCTCAGGATATTTTTATACCCTACAATTTATAATCGTTTAAATATTGATTGCAAAGGATGGAAATCGACCCAAACAATCTGTAAAATAGTTTAAATGTGTCTTATCCATCACATTCCGTGGCTGTTATTGGTTCATCATTACCATCATCAGTAACAAGATTAATATTCTTTATTTACACGTATCAGTTCAGAAGGTGCTATATACATCATCATTATTATTATTAATAATCAAGTAAACAGAATAGATTTTGTAATAAGCAAAAAGGGGAAAAACACATTCTGTTCATTTATTCTACTTCTTTCCAAGTACTTCCAGTTTTCTTTGTGGTTCTATTGGTGTTGTTCATAATCTGTTTGCCTCTCCTTTATGATCCACAAATGCACATCTTACTTGTTGCATGTACATATTCTGACCTACAGTAATACAAAATCGAGGTTTTGTATCAACAACTATGTCTCTATTTGTACAAAATGCTGCACATTCATGCATTTCTGGAATTTGCACACACAATTTGTGAATTTGTCAAATAAATGGGTAGTTGTGCACACATTAATAATTAGCACCAGGCCAATTAATTATTGTTCCAAATAATAAGTTGTTTGTGTGTGGGTTGTGAAATGCTTAAAAACCGCAAAAAGAAAGTCTCAAAAATCCAAATGAATCAAATGAGATTGATTCAGAAAAGACGTCAATGAATGCATGCATGTCACCTGATCCACAAACGCACATCTTCTTTGTTGCATGCGCAAATTATGATACACTAATACAAAAGAAAACATTTGTATTCACAAAAATGTCTCTATTTGTACAAATTGCTACACATTCATTCAATTTAGAATTTTGCACACGCAAGTTTAAAGACATTTGGTTGTAGTAAAACATATCTGCAACCTTTATCAAGTTCATGAATTATAGTGCTTGCACGTGTTAATCATTTTGATACTACAGTATATTCATCCCATATTCATCATATGTCTGCATTTAGCTAAGTAAATGGGTTTTTATTTTGTGATCCATGTGCATTATTAGCACACATCAGCGCTTGTACAACATTAGCTAAACATCACTCTGTGCATGCCAACTAGTTCATCACACACACACACACACAATCAGTACGTGGTTTCTTACAATACAGAAATTAAACATCCACATTTCAGAATTTCCCTACACACTTTACTGATTAAAAAAAGGCATAAATAATTAGGAGTGAATCAATTATTACATCTTTCCACCTAAAAAGAACATTTTGTATTTTTCATGCAGTTAAGTGTGGACAAAACAGAGTGCCACACACACAAGTGCAGCCATGCATGATGTGCCTTTGCCCCGTCCAATTGCAGCCCATTCGAGGGGAACCACAGGCTTAAAAACTTGCATTTTAATGACACCCGACAGACCTCGTTGACATCACGTCAGACCGAATGGATTAGTGTTGAAGGACAGGAATCTAACTGCACAACTATCACTGTAAAGCACAAAATGCTCAAGCGTTTACAAGTGTCCGGACGTCTCAATAGGGTCAGCATAATGAGACAGGAGTGTAGCAACACACAATAAGGATGACAGATTGTATATGTTAAATGGGTTATCTAAACAATTACCTTAAATTGAAATGGCCATGGTCTCTCTGCACATGATAAATACTCTCGTAGATGTGTTTATATGCAGAATGAAAATGATCTGGCTGCATATCTAGCATCACTGCGCACTGCTGTCGGTGGGCTGAGCTCATTTCACGCAGAGTCGCTGACACCCCCACTCATAACCCATCAGTGTTTTGGTGCATTTAAACATGCATTTAATAGATCTGAAAAATCGTAGATATGCAATTCATAATGTTGATCTATGCATTAATATAACTAACGCCCAATTATGACTAATATGACTGCGGGCAGAATCATAGCACACCTGAGACCCAGACCATGTGCTCTTGTAGGAAATTTTTGTTGAACTCTCTCTCTCTCTTTACCTCTCACCCTCCCAAATGCATTATCTAGGTAGCTGATCTTTATCCGTTTGAGCGTGCAACTCGTATTAATTGTTTAAAGGTGAGTTTTATCTCTTTGGCCAATAAAAAATGCATCCTCTCCAGATCGATTGTTGTTGCTAGGAGACAGAAGCATCCTGAGGCAAGGCACCATCCCGAACGCCAGACGTGTGTGTTTTCTACTACAGCAACGGCACTATTTCTCTCTCTCTCTCTCTCTCTCTCTCTCTCTCTCTCTCTCTCCCCGGTTTCCCCTTTCTCTCTCTCTCTCTCTCTCTCTCTCTCTCTCTCTCTCTCTCTCTCTCTCTCTTTCTCTCTCTCCCGCTCGCTCGCTTGCTAACTCTCCGGTGAGTGAGGACAGTGTTGTCAGCCTCTCTGCTGCGCTTCCCGCGTGCGGACCCACACTAACGGAGTTAAGGAACAGTTTGAAATACGGCAAAGAAGAGGAAACATACAAGACTGCCAAGAAAAGGAATATTTAACAGAGGTAAGGCATTTTCTTTCACATAGAATTTTAAATGAGCTTTGCTGCTGTTTTATAATACTGAAGAGATGGAATGGGAAATAATACAAAAAATAAAAAATAAATGATGTTGTAGATAAGCCAAAGTGCAGAGCTGGGTTTCATAAAACAGGGCTGATTTGATATCATTTATTGTCATACGGTAATGCATAAAAATGTGGGCAAAACAATATTTGCACATGTTTCAAAATTACATATGGGGTTTAAAACATTTAAAACGACACTTTCCAACACCAGGATTGTGAGAGAAAACTTTGCATGCTCTTAAGCGCATCCCAACCATGTCTTTTAGTGATGCGTATTAGTTCACATAAATGCCATGCGTAAAAGTCTTTAACCACTTTGCACTTCAAAGTGAATCAAAGCACACTGGGTAAAATGTTTTATAGGTATATATCTGTTTAATATTATGAATAAAATGCCATGCCACAAATTGATCAAGAAAATACTACAGTGATCCAATGCATGGCAGATTGCAGGTTGAAACTGATGGGGATACTCCTGAAAAAAAATGTCCAGAAGTTTTGTAGGACCTCTGGATCTTGCATTTATTTTTATAAAAATATTTATTTACATGTGGTTGTTTAAGATATCTAAAAAAGTGATAGCGTTGCCTTTTGTTCAAAGATCCCATTTAAAACCCTTACATTGTAAAGGTTTTCTGAACTTATGGGGTTTGTTGCTGCTAGTGACTGAAAGGTTGCAGGTTTGAATCATTGTGACCTTAATCAAAACAAGTACATTTTTGGTATCATCAGGAGGACTGTCCCCATCCCTTTACCTGTAAATCACTTTGGATAATAAATATCAAATAATAGACTCACTTCCAATTAGTCGCTTTTTTGCATCCATGCTGTTAGCTTCAGCAGCAGTGTGGCAGCTGTGTTTTAGACTTCACCTGGATCTGTAAGATAACCAGAGAAAAGACCAGGATGATTCATAATTTATTGCGTCGGGGGTCTGCGCTGAATTTTAATATCTCTGTTGCGTTAGGCTGGAGCAATGAATGTTATAGTGAGATGTGAGGTTGTAAAGCCTAATGATGATCTGATATTCTGCACGCAACACAGGTGTGGCTTTAACTCGTTTGGAATGATAATTAGCACAAGTAGTTAACCTGAAGAACACTACCGGATAGAGTGCACGCATGTGGAGGGACTTTCACTTCAACTCAACCACTGATAAAAGCAAAGAATATCTGTGTCGTCCGGGGCTGCACTGGAGAGTGAGTCATTAACGGTCTATAAATGATGTACCCATTTCATGCACCTATGTTTTGTAAATAAATTTTTAGAAGAATACTAAAAAGTATTTAAAAATGGAAAAATAACAAATATTGTTATATATATATATATATATATATATATATATATATATATATATATATATATATATATATAAAATAGAGACCAAATAAATAAATAAACACTATATATATATATAAATAAACTACTATATACATAGTATACTATGTACATAATATGTACATAATAAATAAACTACTATATATAACACTATATATATATATATATATAATAGAGACCAAATAAATAAAAATAGAGACCAAATAAATAAATAAACACTATATATATATACATATACACGTCTCTATTTTTCACTGTGACCAAGAGTTTCGACCATTGCAACACATTTTGTGACGACTGAAAAACAGTTGAGGATGTGTGGCTTGTGTGTTAATGTGGGTGTGCTAAAGAAATCATTGTTATTGGACTGAAGGAGCTGGCCTTGAATACACCGGACCACCGTGTTGACATGCCTGAGAGTGTATTGTGTGTAAAGATTACAATGCATATGTTCTATGACCATGCATACTGTATGTGCATGGAATTCACAATAAAACTGCACGATCATGTGCACACAATAGCGTTTGCTAATTAGCATGCATCAAAGTTGTTATTCAAAATGTCTGTTGGGATTTGTGTGATTTTATGCATGTGTGCACAAGCCAGCTTCTCTCCATCGGCATGCATGTTTGTGCATTGGGCAGTTTTGTATACGCGTGTATGTGTGGGAGTTTAAATGAGTAAGATGCAGGAAGGCCTTGTATGCGACCCGACTGTGCTAAATTTACTGAATATGATGCAGTAAATTGCTGTGCAGTAATAATTAACCTTTCAATAGTGTGGTCCTTTCAGCGCATTTAAACAAGTTCTACCACAGCCCAGTAAGGCATAAGTAGACTCGCACATATGCTGGCTATCTGTCAGTTAGATGAGTGTTAAAGGGATAGTTCACTTTGAACTATCCCTAGATATATACACTAGATGTCGCCTTGTCTACGGCAGTTCATTGGAACGAATGTCTTTAAGGCGACATCTAGTGTATATATCTATGCACCAGTCTGCGTACTCGTCACACACCAGGATGCGCGTACGCCCTCAGATCACTTGGACGTGGCTGTGTATAAGAGGTAAAAACTATATAAATACTGTTCGTTTTCTCACACAAACCGCTCGTTTCGTGTCTTAGGCCATCAATGTGTACTTACGATGGGGAATTGTTTAATTTGGACGATGGGGAATTGTTTTAATTTGGACTCTGTGCATGCTCTTTGAGACAGTGACCATAGACCTGCATTATATGACTGAGAGACAAGAACGGTTTGACCTAAAAATATAAAAATCGAAACTACTGCGGAAAAAAAGACACCTACATCTTGGATGCCTGTAAGGTAAGCTAAATCATACCAAAATTTAATTTAAAAGTGAACTATCCCTTTAAATGAGACTGAGATCTCACTCTATTACAAATGCATTAAAAATCACTTCCAGGAGATGACAAAGTAAACAAAGTAGCTATGGATATTTTGCATTCGGGCGATCACTTCGAATCACACCAAAAACATTTTCGAACAACCCAAAACATGTAACAAACAGCATTACAAGTCCTGGCCAAAAATGGCAGCCATGTAAACCACAGTGAACACAGCTAAAGTATTTGTGAGTTCAGTGATGCAGAAGCTGTTTATCTCCATAAGCGTTAAACATCCTGAGTGCTTATATTTTTCTTCCTCCTACGCATGTGTTCTCTCTCCGCTTAGGAAGTCTACCTTTGTTAGACTGCGTTTTTCCCTGCGACGAAGCCCATGGGTGCAGAGCTCTGTTAGAAATTCTGCTTTAGTAAGAGACTCCAAGGCCCCATCAAGCTTTCAAAAGCCTTGCCTTCATATTCATTAATATGGAAAGAGTATGGAGCTGAAAACTAAAGATGTCATCACTGCGCTGTAATATTCTTACAAACACAGCACAGGTATATGCTGCACGGGTGCACATGCATGCATGCAAACGCACAATTCCAAACTGTTTCCCTCTTCTCTGCATGCTAGAATATTACATTTAATTTGAAAGACATCCTTGTGAACGAGCAAAAGAGTAGCGTTAGATCATAATGAGCAAATGCAGTGTGAGTGTGTGCCAGAGTGTGGCGCTCCTGCTGAAAGTGATTTATAAAGTAGGCTAGCCTCTTCAGACTCCTTCAAAACAACAATTCTGTTGCATAAATCGTGCATCAAATCAATAAAGAGATGTTTGAGTGTGTCTGTCTGTGTGCATGCAGAGAGAAAGTGATAGTGATATGCAGAGATTTCAGCAGTCTGGCAGTCCCACTCGCTGCCAAGTGAATCCATTTCTGAGCAAAAAGAACAGCTTTGTAGTTTTTTTTTCTGTTTTGGAGGAGCAGCGTTGCTGCAGAACACTTCTGCACTCTACGGAGATCTACAATCTCACATTTACAAAGCAAACTGAGTCTCAAACCAGATGCTAACACATTATTATGATAAAAATATTCAAGAACTGAATGGTTTTTCCTGGTGCAGCTCAACAGTAGAGGGTGTCAATTATGTCGATTAGGTTTAGGCTTAAATTAAGCCACAGATTATTTTGGAGGAAAAAGATACAAGGGCAATACAACAACAAAGGTAACAACCTTTCGTGTGGGAACATTTCGTTCTTACGTAAAACACAAAAGATGTAATCTTGAAGAATATCCTGGCCACGTTTTGACTATAATGAAAGTGTCAAGCTGTCAAGCTCCAAAATGACAAATAAATACCATAAAAGTATAATAAAAGTGGCCCATGTGACATGTACTTTTTATAAAAAAAAAAAAATTCATTATTATATCTGATTTTTTAATAAATCAGTTCAGAAAACCGATCTGAATGATTCATTCACAAATCAGACTGATCCAGCTAGTTGTAATTTTAAAGAGATAGATACCAGTAAATATTTTAAAATGTCTGTTTTTGAATTCATGGTTGTGAGTTGTAAATAATGTCAGAATCCTTTCTGGTGCAGTACAGTAAATTTCAAGAAGGTTGAAACAATGGAAAACGAAAAGACTAGGATATGCAGAGTCAAGATATACTGCAGCACAACGCTAGCTGATATTTATGGTCAACTCATGGAGGTGTATGGATGCAACATATTGTCCTATAATTATTTCCTGGAAATATACTTACATGACCAATGAACACCCGCGCTGATACATTGCGCTGTGGCACTTACAGTATATGAACATCCTGAGTTGCGAAGGTGGCTCATGTCATTTTCCAATGCTGAAATGTCCAGATCACATTTCAAAACAAGAAAAGCAGTACATATTCTTGTGAAAAGCAATTCAATCTTGTAAACTAATGTGTTACCGCTTATTTACTGGAAAAGCCCTAGTACATACAGCATATAGTTCAGTTTTGGGGTAGTAATGAACAGGGGATTCGGAATCTGCCTTAAAATTCCCTTTGAGCGCATGTTGAGTGACTGAAGCAGACTACATCTGAAACGAGATGTTAAACATAGCGTAACACACATCTCTCCTAGACTGGAATGAAGACTTTCTAATGATAGTAATTACTGACAGCGACAGCTTGGCAGGAGAGATCACAATTTGACTGGAAAAAGTTTGGGCATGTAGCCCAAAATGAAACTAACTACTTTTTTAGGAGTCTACTGATGATTGTTTCAGAAGATTGATCTATTTTGTGTGTGTATGTGTCTAAATAAATGATGTGTTTTATCAGCTTCAGTCTATGGTTCCTGACAGCGCTTCTCTAAGTCGCCACTGCAGGGCCACTTTCCCCGCTGAGTCACAACATCCTGACATACACTTTATCTCTCTGCTCTCTCCGGCTTCTCTGAATATCTTAATCCATAGAATGTGATTAATAGCAAACTCACTCAACACCATTTTGTATCTCAGGAAATGTGGTTTGCTTTCAGATCATGCAAAAGTCTTAATAAAACACATTATGTAGGTCACTCTGTCTTGCAGGACTTGTCCCTGTGCACGGCTCTCTGGATTTGCTGCGTTTGGAGTTTTTCCCGGCTATACCCAATGTCAGGTTTATGGATCAGTGGCCTTACAGCTGTTAGAAGAGCACTTTTAATATTTAATTGTGTCCCTCCCCTAAGGCATCTAACAACAGGATTCAGCAATATAATATAATATAATATAAATACTATGTGTCATCAAAACAATCAACATATTAAACTGGAATTTTACAATTTGTAAAGTAAATTTTGAATCAAGTCAAGCCAACTTTATTTATAGCGCTTTATACAATACAGATTGTTTCAATCCAGCTTTAAGGAATGCTTGCACTTTTGAGACAGATTTCATCACTTGATTCATTATAGATACATTTGGAAAAAGTTATAAAATGTGTCAGTACTTATTAAGGGTAAAAAAAATCTTTTACTTTAAAGTTAGCTATAAACTACAGGAAACCCTCTCGTTTGCATTACTTTAATATTAAAGGTAAAAATTAACAGAGCACAAACTAAATTCAATTGATATGCATTAAAATGTTTTAGTACTATATACATATAATATATATTTGATTTAATATTCAGCACTCAAAGTTGTAGCTATACAAATTTGCACATAAGCCAGTTTTTATATCAATCTTCCATGTGTTTTTTTTTCTTTCTTCTTCAGTTCAGTGAAATATAAACATTTAAGTGGTGTCAGTCGTGAAAACTTGTTTTAATGACAGATAGATTTGTACAAACATACATTACCTTAACAGGTAAATAATGGATATAGTGAACATATACATTAGTCGATAGTACACAAATGCTCCTCTCTAGAGTTTAGCTAACTGACTGCCACTGAATGGCTTTCCTGAGGTAAATGTAACAGTATGACGTTTTTACAAGCTGCTTTATTGTCTTTCCGCGGTTGAAACATGAATACATGAGAGATGATACATTTCAGTAAGTTGTACTTTATCTTTCAACATACCTTGTGTTCATTCGTGTTTCGTTCTATAGGCTAGAAGTAAAGTGGAAGTGGCCATATGTGCACGTGCGCCCTGTGTTGTCGCTTGAACTGATGCGATCCATCACGACACATCAAGAAGCGCCAAAACGGTATTTATTCTTTACATTTCTTGATAAAAATGACACAATTCGAAAGCTGAAATAGTTTTATATATTTTTTAAAGTAACAAAGCACAAAGCTTGATGTGATTGTTGAACGAGCTAATGTTTAGTTAAGTTTCATTCACTCATTTATTTCACCCAAAAATGAAATTTCTGTCATTACTCACCCTCATATCGGGAAAAGCTATCATTTGAGGTATCATTCATGTCTGCTGTATGAACAAAGCAGGACTTTTTACACTCCAAACTGTAATTTCCTAAAGCAAGCGTCATTATTGGTCATACTGATTAGGGATTTGAACAAACCCTTTACCTTAAAGTTGCTTTAGCACTAGCTTTTGGCATTTAGCACTATACAAAACTCAAACAATTTACAATACATTTCAGAGACCTTTTTGCAGAACAATTTAGGCAGCATCTTCAAGTGATTTGAGATTGAACCTACAGTCTTTTAATAAGCACACCAGAACCATTAAGCTACAAACATCATAAACACAACAGAGATTGTGTTTAAGCATGGGAAACAAATGAAGAGCTCTCTGGCTCTGAAAAGCTATTTCCTTTAGCGGGAGTTGATGGTCATGGTCCATCGGGCATGTGAGTGTGTTGTGGTGCCAGGTTTCAAGCTTAGTACCACCCCCCTCTATGAAGAACTCAAGTGGATCTTTTAGTCCTTCTTAACGATTCGCTTCAATAGTGGGAATGCATTCCTACAGAAACTCTTATAACATACATGCAGAGACATAGCAAATACTTTGAACCTAACCTTAATTATTAAACCTCTGTGTGTAATTCTGTGTACAATCCTACATGGTTTACTGCTCAGACTTTTTCTTGGAGAATGATAAGACAGGTGAAAAAAAATTATAGACCATTTGTAGACACCAAAATGTCATAGAGACGGTTGACTTTCACATTTTAAAGTCTTCCCAAACAGTCATTCAGACGCAAGCAAAATACAGCTACCCAGAACATAGCAACCACCTACTAATGGCCTATAGCAATTATCATATAAAAGCATAGCAACTACAGCAACATGCTAAAATGACTCAAATTGTGGATAATATAATGTAATATTTGGATAATATTTTAGGATTGTAATATTGGATTGGATTTTTTTTTTTAAACTAGACAAACATTTCAATAAATACATTTGGCAAAAAAAAAATAAAAATCTCACAACAAATTAGCAACTGCATAGCAACACCCCACCCTAGCAACCACCTACTGCTAACATATAAACCACATAGCAATGTGCTAAAAATGACTCAGAACACCTTAGTAACTGCAGAGCAACACCCTAGCAACAGTAAACAGTCTCTATAACATTCTGGTTTCTACATATGATTGGTAGTGCATTAGTTGGTGGATGCTATGCAACATAGCAACAACCAACTAAAGTGCTAGCAATCATGTAGACACCAGAATATCATAGAGACTGTTCTCAGTAAGCAACCACCTAACAACCACCCAGAACACCCATTGTTGTATTTAAATATTTTTGTACAACTTTGTGTTAAACAAGGAGATATTTCGGGAACATTTGGCAAAAAAGCAACCACCCATAACACCCTAGGAACCACCTACTATGTTGTAGCAATAACAGACAACACCATAGCAACAAGCTAAAAATGATTTAGAATACCTTAGCAACTGCATAGCAACAATCTAACAACCACTTAACACCATAGCAACCACTTGCTTTTGAGAAGGGCGGCACGGTGGCTCAGTGGGTTGCACTGTCGCCTGTGCCAAATCCAATGTATGCGTGCAGATAATTGAGCGGTACTAACACTAGGAAAATATAATAATGTCGCTTTGTGAAAAAAATGTCTGCCAAATTCCCTGACTCTGAACACCTCAACAACTGCATGGCAATGTCTTGTCAACCACCCAGAAAACCCTAACACTGTAGCAGCAAGATTTTGGACGAGCAAGCACCACTCACCCCATTACAGGTCAAAGGTGAGCCTGAAGTCAAGTGTCTGCCATAAAGGCTCAGGTTACCTTCAATTTCTGCGTTCCACTCCGTCTCGCGTTCATTTCAGTTATACTCCTTTGGCTGTGAGCATGGAAAGACGCGTTCGGTGCGTGCGCACTATCTAGTAGATTTTGTTTTCAAGCGCTCAAGTCACTCGCACATGCACTGTTGTATGCGCACCGTCCATGCGGCTGCACACGGACGGGGTGTGCGGATGTCCGCGGACCCTCCTGATGACTAAAATGACCTCACACGGACAGTGGACGGCCAAAGTACATTTTGGACAATTCAGTATCAACCCAGATCTTTTCTAAAAACAACAGACCTAACAGACGAATTGTTCATGACCTCAACTAGATCAACACACAGTGACTTTAAAGAGATTTAGATGACAACAAAGGTTCTTAATGAGCTGTATCTGGTATCAGACACATCAGTGAGTGATACGTCCTCCATGCGTAATTTGTCTTCCTCTTCATTTCTAAAACCATGCGCTGGCTTAATGTAGTGCGCAGTGGTAATGTCCTCCCTTGATCTGCTTTGCTGATTGGCAGATGAATCGATTGGCATGCTGGTTAAGACTCTCCGGTGCCTCTTTTGGTGCGTTTCATCATCAGAGGAGTTACTCACAGAAAGTCATCAAAGCCTCTGATGCACATTACAACATTACAAATGCGAGTCCTGACAGATGATTGGAAGATGTCAAATGTCTCGGCCAATCATGAGCTCTCATTTTGCTGCACTAAAATGGTATTTGCTTGCTTTGCTGCGCTTTCTGTCATCTCAGTCTCCGTGAAATTCTTTCTTAAACTCAGCGAATACTTCCCACACAGACATGAGAAACTTTTCTATAGAAAGCTAGAAATGTCTACTTTTAAATGAAAGAACAAAAAAGAACAACAATTATTGTCTGATTATGTAATCTGTATGAAATCAACGAGAGATACAATCTTTCCCATCTGAGCTCATTAAGCACAAATGTCAGGGCATGTCAAAACATCTCCAGGGCCCAAAACACCCCTCAGACCACAGAGGGTTAATATAACTCTTAGCAAGTAATCATTTTATATTTATATATTTATAAACACAGCTTTGCTGGAAAACAATGGCTTACAATATACTTTATCATTTTCAACCCATTCTAACTGATGCTTCCACTATCCATGGTACCATAAATCATTCTCCCAATTTCAACAATGCCTCATCTGTGTAAGCCAGCTACATAATGTTTTTGGTGACATATTTAATTTACAGTAACAATGCTACAATACATCACAGAAAAGCAAATGTTTAAGTTTGAAAGGCATAAAAACACATGCACATGATCAACAAACTTAAAACACAGTGACGACGACAAGTGACAGTTCTGTCAACCGGTCTGAAACGCTCTCACACTCGCCCCGGGTCGTCCTTTCTGTTGAGCCCTGCTGTTATTTCTGAATTCTTATACAAGCACACGTATGCAATTTAATAGAAAGTATGCTGTCCCAGGAGGATCCAGACTCTCTCCAATAAAGACTATTTCCACATAATTGCACCACTACAAAAGAGTTCTTCTTTAAAACACGTTGCAACACACTCACTATATTCTCTGTGTCTCTTGAAGCAAGCAAAACAAATTTCATAGTTTTCATGGATGAGGACAAGCATTGTTATGAAAAAGGATAACGTTAGTATTTTTTCCATTCCTTTTTTTGGCACAGGAATTTGGAATTGATTTTTTCGAGCTGACTGTTTGATTTAAGCATGCTGTTAAGGAACTGCCTGCGAGCAAAATCCAATTAAATCCTGAGCCTCTCTGCACCCAAAAAACGCCCCGTACCACTCTTCTGTCCTTCCCCCTTTAACTAATTAACATGATTAGCCAAGAGGAACTGCTTAAAGATAGGCTACAGTAGGTGTTTGAGGGAAGGAACGAAATTGCATTCAACTTCCCACTGCCGAGAAGTTAATGCAGTCGGGGGAACTATGACCAAATCAGACCTGTTTGATATTGTTCAGACCTGTTGACTAATTTTAAGATGTTCAAGGATTAGTTTGACCGCAGATTTTGTTGTGGTTCACTTTTTCTGCCTCTGTACTGAGTTACGTCACTCATGAGAAAATGACCCAAGTGATGCACTATAGACAATTTGGTTTTCAATGAGCAAAACTCTTAAGATTTTCTCTTTAAAATTCAGATGGTTATGAAATGCATAATTGCCTACTCTGAGAACTTTTTTTACATGCCAACACCTGTTCTTAAAATTAGAATCCAGCTTAGCAGAGAATGTAAATAATTCATTAGCACAAATTATGCACAGGGGCTCCCTTTGTGTACAGTAACATACAGCTGGTTATTATTTTTCCACTGATTTAAGACATGTTTACAGAGAAATATATAATCATGGTTACGTTTTTGTGCTCTGATTTTTTAATATGTTTAAAATCATCAAAAAATAATGTTTTCAACCCATACCTCATTTCTGAGAGAAGCAGGATATCCAGCAAGAAAATAATGCTGGACGTTTATCCATCGGGAATTGATTGGAACATGAAAACTGCTCTCTATATGACAGGTGGTCGGTGGAAAGAAGCTGAAAAAAAACCTGACGTCAAACAAAAAGGAATATCTTTTCAGAGGCAGAGAAAGTTATTAAATTTTGATGTTTTTCTTTGAAATAATGTGCACTGATGAATCGTGCATAACTTCAAGCATCTTTGTTCCATTTGATTGAGTTTTTAAAAAGAAATCCCAATTATTTCCTCAGCATTTTAAATATGAAATTATCACAGACATAGAAAGAGACCTCCTTATTTTCTCATTCGCCATACAGAATTGAACTGAGAATGCGTTTTAAATTACAATTCTTAATGAATGTAAGAAAGTTGAATTAAAATGCAAAGAGATTCAACTGTAATATTTAACTAGAAAAGTTTGACAAACGTAAATGTACACAACAAAGCCTTGTTTAAACTTTTTGACATGTTTAAAACCTTTAAAGTCAAGGGTTTGTCAAAGTCAAAGTCATGGTTGGATGGATGGATGTATGTATGGATGGATGGATAGAAAGTGCAACCCTGCTGGATACACAGTGCGTGCCATTCGCCACATTTCAACAAGTGGATGATGTCTGACAGGGCCGCTCACACATTCTCCTCGCATTCTCACTCACTTTGTGACGGTGTGAGGGGGGAAGCGGCTTGAATTTCCTCTCACCCGATGTGGCCACAGAGACTCAGTGTGCTAAAACAACACCAGTCCACTTCTAAAGAGTCCAAGAGTCTGTCATCAAAGCAGAAAGCACTCACCCTCCCCTCTCCTCCGGCCCTCAAGATCTCCCACTGACCTCTCAGGAGAGAGAGGAAGAACTCAAGCAAGTGGAGATGCTTTAAACCGGTGGCGGCAGCGTAGCTTTTGCCCAGCGAGAGCACCATTGTTGCCGTTTGGCTGGCAGACTGAATCACGGTGGAAGAAGATAATGAGGAAAGCTGCCGTTAGTGTGATGCTGCCAGAGGCCTGCGTGTTTTGCTTTGTGTTGCATTGCACGGTGGAGATAGCATCATTGCAGTTGAGTGTTTTCCAGCCTTTGAGCCATCTCCTGGCCAGGCTGTGAGGCTTTGTGTAGCTGCCAGAGCCGTGGAAACCCAGCAAGCCATCTCACACACCTCATAAATCTGCCCCCCATCGCAACCGCCGCCGCCTGCGCTCGCCCACCCATCTGCAAGGAAACGTGGAAGAGGAAATCAGATTAGGGACGTTTTTTTCCCCAAGCCCTAAGATCAAAACCCAGGCTTAGATATCAAGGCTGCCTTTTGCTCAGTTTCAGAACTTTACTTCAAATGGAGAGATGCACATACCCGGCATCAGATTTGACAATTAGTGCTTTCCGCTTTGCTCTCTGAGAAGCTATTTATTGGGCGGCTACATTTGTAACATTTTCTAAAAGTTGTAGGTGCAGGATTTAATTAGGAAAGATGAAGCAAAAACCTTCATTTTATTCACTGACAACTCACAAATTCAGAACCAGGCACTATCTGCACTGGTCTTAAACGTCATAAAATTATTCCGCACAGTTGAATGGATTTATTTGAACTTAATCCAGGCAAACTGAGGGGGAAAAAAATACTTTAATTTAGATTACTGTAGCATCTGGACCAATCAGACACACACAAATTATTCATTATATTTAATGAATAATCCAGCAAACTCACTCTCCCAACAAAGGTCTATGAAACTTCCCCCAAAACTAACATCACAAATGAAGCTAACACACTGGCAGAACCCGGTGTCCTGTTACAGGACACATTAAGACTGATAAGACTTTTTATGACCCCAAAAGGAATTTGCAGAGAGTTGTGAATCTAACTTAAAGGTGCTGTATGTAGTTTTTAGCGGCCTCTAGCAGTGATGTTTCAGATTGCAACCAATACGTTTATAAGCGCGTGCTCTTACGCGTGCTCGAATTTATGAGCGAGCACTGTGGGTACCGGCCAGACTGAGACGCAACCGGACGTAACACACAAAGCATCCCACAACATGCTGGAAATGCAGGTAAACTCCCACTGCAACGTTACAGTAATAGGCTACTTTTATCAGCTTGACGTTGAACTAATGCTCCATGCTCGTACCATGATAAGTATGGAACCCTATCAACCGTGCCGAATTCTGTCACTGCAAGCACCACTTCACATTTTCTTCAGGAAATGTACATTCTAGGTTTGTAGATAAGGTTTCTCCATTATTCAAATGCCCTGCCAATGTTGATCCGTGTTTTTTACCCGAAGTTCATCCGATTCACGACGGGCCGTACGAGCTTCAGCAGAAAAAAACGTGTTTTTTTTTGTCGTTTTTTATCAATATGTGGAGTTTGTGTTGGAGTCTGTGTTTTGCTGGGTGCAGGTCGTTTCTTAGTGTTATCAGACGTCATAAGTTGCATAAGTCATAAGTCCATGTCATAAGTTGCAGTGTCGTCGCTGTTGAGTGCAAAGTCAGTAAGCTAGACGAGGCGAGAGGCTCGGGAGCGCGCATGCAGGTGACGTCACTGGCGGTAAATCCGACCCGGGACCTTCACATACAAATAAGAATACTTGCTTTCAGAGGTAATAGCAAAACCTGCAAAGTGGATAATTTTAATGTGAGATTACAACCCCTTCACACACAGGCAATAAAAAAAAGATTCATTTTGGTTGAAAAGCTACATACAGCACCTTTAATTCTTTTTGAGAAGGAGAAATAAACCCTTTTAATCATATTCTATATATAACCACTTGAGAAATGTATAAACATTATCTAATTTTCCCATCTCATGATTTTCCTTTATTGTGGTTTGGCCTATTTAAACTCTTTTGGGTTTATGTTTCAGACTAGCATACTATGGTTAACCAATATCATATGTGTGGCATGTTTCTAAAAAATCCAATCCTCGTCCCCCATTTGTTAATTTACATTACATTTTGCTAACTTTGTGACTCATTAGTATTATAAGAATCTTGAAGATTCTTTTGTAAAACATCCAATCAAATTACATGTTCATAGGCCTGCTTGAACAAAGGGTCGTATAAGAAATTCCCTCCAAACGGAACAACTTCTTATTGGCTCACAACCATCCAGAGGGTGTGACATCTTCACGCTTTAAAAATCATTGATCACAAGATCACGCCTCTTAGTCCCTTTCTGAAATCCTAATGTGAAGATTATGCTGAACTAGAAGTTTTCTAAGGACCCCCAAGCTTGTGCCAGGCTGCGGCCTTGTCTTTCCATTCACCAAAGATCCTCTGACTCAAACTGGTTCTCTCTCATCAAGAAGACATCAGCAAAGATCAACTGGAGCCTCAACAAATTGCATCAGGACAGTTTAATTCAAATGGGCGAGACGTGCAAGTATCAAACTTAGTATCATTATTTGATACTTTAAGTATCCTTACCCCTTTTTAAGAATGGCGTGTTAGAACTAAACTGATGGTTTGCTCAAGGCTGTTGATCTGCTGAATTTCAAACAATGCTATAACTTCTTGCTTTCCTGTATTCTGCTTCAGCTCTCTTTCCCTTGGTAAACTGTATGCATGTATGCATGTGTATGTGAGAGTAGTTTAAGTGTTTAGTCTAGTAAATAAAATCTTGTTCATGTCACATGTAAAGTTGTCAGAGTTTCAAGCTCATTATATACTGGAGTCCCTAATCATGCAGATTTTGACTACTTGCTCTTAGTAGTACTGTAAAGTAAGACAGACATTTCCCATGCCCCGGAAATGTACATTTCTTAGAATTAATAAACAATTAACACTGTTTATGGCACAAACAGGTTAATTGATTGTAATATTAATTTTACTACATTAAGTTAATTCTATTGACTGATCCAAATATTCATAATCAACTATAACAAGTTACTATTGATTATTAATATTTCTTTAGAGCTAATTTGCTACATTACATAAAATGTAATCTGACTGTTAATTCATTATTAAAGCAACACAATTTAATTTCATAATGTTTAGTTCTAATTGACAAAATTAAGAGTGATATTCAAAAACGTTGATGCTTTATGCCATTTATAAAGTAAATTTAACAAGCAGCAAAATATACTTTTTGGGTGCAATTGACTATTTGGAAATCTGTTCAAAAGAGACACCTGTGTATGTTTGCTGTTGATCATGTTATTCATTAAAAAAAGTTTTGAGAATGTTAACGTCATCAGCTGAATAGCATAATTCCTTTAGTGATTCGAGGGGTAAAAACAATATATCATTTTATACCAATTTAAATAATTAACAATATATAATTTTATACCAATTTTATACCAATTTAAATAAATAATAAACAGCACTATCTACGGACACAATGGGGTTTTTTTCAATCAGCTCAACAGTTGGATCTTCTGTCTGA
The DNA here is from genome assembly GCF_964197995.2 of Scardinius erythrophthalmus. Lineage (NCBI taxonomy): Eukaryota > Metazoa > Chordata > Actinopteri > Cypriniformes > Leuciscidae > Scardinius > Scardinius erythrophthalmus. The sequence continues at coordinate 16,626,358 of NC_138228.1, forward strand.
GCTTCTGTGCTGATTAATTTATATTTCTCTTATGTGATTTCCATCCTTGAGAATCTATTTTGACAAATCTGTTCATAAGGGTACGGAAGGCGTGGAGGAGTTGGCGTTGGGTGAATTTGTTGAGGTTTGTTTTGTGCGCCTGTTGTATATTTGGCAAGTTGCTTTTGCAGACAATCTTCTTTCAACAGAACACTGTGATTACAGAGAACTACTGTAACTGACCCTGCAAAGCACAGGAAAGCCCTGAAATGTCTAACGTTAAAGTATGAGCCTCAGATTGATATTCTATACAGGTAGAGCTGTTCAGATGGTAGTCCAAAAACCTTGAAGAGAATTTGCATTTTTGACCCTTGGCTTCCCTATGGATTTCCATCCAAAAATCCAAATTAATGAATAAATAAATAACTGAAATCTCCAAAAGTGTTTGTCATGATTACATGTCACTTACATATTTTGCTTCTTTAGTTCAAATTAGGCTAACAACCACCTGTATTTTTCAGTCTGGTCGAGTTTTTGTGCTTTCCGTAAACAAACTATCAAAATAGCAATTTCTTCTTTTTTTTTTTTTACTGAAAGGAGGGGTGTCCTACCGTCGCCATATTGAAAATTATGATTTCTCACATTTATATTTCAATGCTTTCTCCTAGCCTAATAGTGTCTCCTTCTCTCTGTCTGTTTGTCAGCAGTTCAAAGGCTGAACCCATTGCTGTGGATCTCCATGAGTAACCAGACAGAGCTCCCTGCTGCCCCTTCATGCCTCTGTCAGTTCCTTGACACCCACCTTTCACCCTCTATCTCCCCACCTGACCGTAACACCTCCTCAATCTTCTTCCCTTAAATGATGTGGTCCGCGGTCCGTGCTCTGCTCCTGGTGATGCTGGGTGCCGAGATCCTGCTTTCCAGCGGAGACACTCCCCGCAGGGAAATTAAGATTGATGGGGACCTGGTTCTGGGAGGCCTCTTCCCCATTCATGAGAAGGGCATGGGCATGGACGAATGTGGCCGGATCAACGAAGACCGTGGCATCCAGCGGCTTGAGGCAATGCTCTTTGCCATAGATCAGATCAACCAGGACGTAGGACTGCTGCCGGGCGTGACTTTGGGCGTCCACATCTTGGACACGTGCTCGAGGGACACCTACGCTCTGGAACAGGCACTGGAGTTCGTCAGGGCCTCGCTTACAAAAGTGGATGATACAGAGTTCATCTGCCCCGATGGTTCCTACGCACTTCAGGAAGACAGTCCGCTGGCCATAACTGGTGTCATTGGGGGATCTTTTAGCAGCGTCTCCATACAGGTTAGAACCAGTCAATTTGATCTAAAATAGTCATGAAGAATACACAAAAAGTTAAAAATAATAGGTAATGAGAAAAGCTCTACTAGATTTAACTAAACCAAAACAATTATTTGTTGTAACATATTTGCACATGCTTATCAGACCACATGCATCAGCCTATATAGTATAGTAAAATATTAAAATATACACTAACATATATTTTACTTTACTTTAACAATAGTAATGAGCAGTTATACAAGATAAAACTCATTCATAATTAGTTCATAAATTTAAACATATTTGAATTATTTTTTTTTTTATGAATACAAATCACATAAACAAAATGGTCCATTCCTTTGTCCCATTAAGATTTATACAACATGTTTACTCGTTTAAAATTCTTCTCAATTCATAACATGAATAATATGTAAGGATTATTAAATTCAATTTGATGGAATTTTACTATAGAATTGAAAATCTTAAAAGTGTACTTGAATGAATTAAACATAATAAATTGTTCCTTGATTAAATACATTATGGAATTCAACAATAAATACAACCCTATTTTTAAATTAAATTGAATTGAAATAGAATTAAATTAAATAAACATAGACAGTTTTTAAAATCATGATCTATTTCATTATTTTTTTAAATTTGTTTCTAAAAATTATTTATATGTGACCCTGGAACACAAAACCAGTCATATTGGTAAATTTTTTAAAACTGAGATTTATACATCACATGAAAGCTGAATAAATAAGCTTTCCATTGATTTGTTATAGGACTATTATTAGTATAGGAATATTTGGCCGAGATACAACTATTGAAAATCTGGAACCTGAGGGTGAAAAAAATTATAATTATCGATAATTTTAAACCAAACAATGTATTGTTGGCTATTGCCACAAATATACCCGTGCAACTTGTGACTGGTTTTGTGATCCAGGGTCACATATTGCTTTCCATATAGTCAATATAGTCTAAAACAAATGGATTAAATACATTTCTATTTTATAAATTTTAAATGATAGCAACAAAATGTTTAATTAGCTTATTTTAATTGAACAAGTTGCAGAAAATCCAGTCTTTGTAGCATAACCTCCCTTAAGATCTTCAAGTTCACTTTTTGAGTACAGTCACCTAAATAAACCTCTTTTATTTGTGTAAAGTTTGGATGAATTCATTACTTTTACTGAATTATTTGTGCGTTCGGCTTTGTGAATCACAAATTTGTTCTTTACCCTCCAGAAACCCACTTGGCAAAACAACACAGCTCTTTTTCCTGACCAACTATAAAGAACCCAATCCATTATTTAAAGGGCCGCCCTCAAATAAAACTCTGCGCCACCCCCGTTTCCATTCTTCGCCCCTGTAAATCCAGTTTGCTCTTTCCTTTCCTCGTGTACGTGTACGGATTAGCACTGCAGCTATGCTATTGTGTGTGTTGTGCGTTGTTGCTTTCTAGTATCACTGGTGACAGAGCCATGGGAATTTGCATAATTTTGCATAACCCTCTCCCCATTTGTGGCTCAGTAAAAGCTGACTTCCTCTATCAGTTCCAAAATCCGTAATCTGTCTAACCCTCCTTTCTTCTTGTTCCCTCTCTCTGTTTTTTTCTTGTTCTCTGTCACTCTTTTTCCCCCATCTCCCTGCAGTTTTATTTAGCGATGTTGCTCTGTTTCTGGCAAAGAGCTAGGAGAATTGTGACCTCACAGTGGTCTCTCTTTAGAAAACCATTGTTATCCATTGCTCTCCTTTCATCGCCAACGACTGGGCATTGTTTTTTTCTCACGACACTGGCTGTTGTTTGACATCCCGCCTTCCCTCATTCTGGCAGACTCTCTCTTGAGATTCTGTATACAATTCCTTATTCCTCTATATTCTTTTAAGTTACATTATTTTTTTTAGTTCAAAGGGATAAAATAGGGTTACTTTCCAATGAACTGAAAAAAAACGGTATTTTTTTTTCTTTTGGGGGGATTCCTCCCAGTAAACAAAGTTCAAACATTGCTTTTTCTTTACATCCTGAGATATTAACTCTTTCTCCACCATTGACAGATTTTTCTGTCATTTATGAGATCTCTCCACCATTAAAGGATCCCCACCATTAAAGGAATTTTTCAGCTTTCCATGTTTTCACTGTTATACGGTGAGCAGTGCAAATACGGATCTTCTGTAAGAGAAGCACATCAAAACACATGCAAAAAAAAAAGCAGAAACAAGTGATAAAAACATTGGTTATGCACATTGTATTCATTGAAAAAAACAAGATTTTTAAAATGTAGATATTTTTTTTTAATGAAAATTACCCAAATTCAAGTGCTGGTTAAAAAACAATGCATAAAGCTTTAAAAGCAGAGGCTCTGTTCTTTCTTTTGATATATTGCATGTTCAGATATTCATACAACAAAATTTATCGGGGACATGACTTTTTTTTATACTTTATTTTTTTCAATATATGGGCCAATAATCAGTATCGGTTTAAGCTATCGCATCGGCCGATTGTTTAAAAACAGCCGATGGTCAGGGACAATTCTAATTGTCCAAAATAAGAAAAAAAATGCATTATGTTCTAATCATGCTGACATAAAACGTAATTTATCAATCAATATGGATTTCATGTTGACTTTAACCTCTACTTACACCTGAAAACCAACAAAGTGACAGCAACTCTTTTTTTGAGCGTTTAGCAAATATTCATTACGTTCAAATGTTGAACATATCTGTTAGCATCCCAAAACACACACAAAACAACTCACTGCATACAGCAGGACTGAACTGCAACTGATTCTTGTTCTGGCTTTGATGCAGAGATTTGAATCATGCCATTGTTATGCAGGAAAGGAGACATTATCCTGTGCATTTCTGCACATTTAGAATGGGGTGTGTGATATGGAAGAGACAAGCTGAGTCTCACCAAAGAAAAACATTTCCAAGATGCTCAGCCCTGCTGAGACTGTCTGCAGCCTCTTAATTGGGCTAATGTGGCTTGATCTAATCAAATGACTAAAAAAAGAATATTTTATGTATCATAGACTTTGGATAATTAATTCATAAGGTGCTGACTTATTGATCGAAAGGGTTTGTAATGCAATGCTGTATTTTGTGTGTGTGTGTGTTTCTCCCAGGTTGCCAACTTGCTCCGGCTATTTCAGATCCCTCAGATCAGCTACGCCAGTACCAGTGCCAAACTCAGCGACAAAACCCGCTACGACTATTTCGCACGCACCGTCCCTCCAGACTTCTACCAGGCCAAGGCCATGGCAGAGATCCTGCGTGCCTTCAACTGGACCTACGTTTCAACTGTTGCCTCCGAGGGTGACTACGGAGAGACCGGGATCGAAGCCTTTGAGCAGCAAGCCCGTTTGAGAAACATCTGCATCGCTACTTCGGAAAAAGTGGGGCGATCAAGCGCAAAACGGTCTTCTTACGAGGCGGTGGTTCGTCAGCTCCTACAGAAGCCCACAGCCCGTGTGGCCGTGCTTTTTCTGCGTAGCGACGACGCTCGAGAACTCATCGCGGCCGCCGGCCGCCTCAATGCATCTTTCCTCTGGGTAGCAAGCGACGGCTGGGGGGCGCAAGAGAGCATCGTCAAAGGGAACGAATTCACGGCGGATGGGGCGATCACGCTGGAGCTAGCGGCTCATCCTTTACCAGATTTCAACCGCTACTTCCAGACCCTTACACCCCTTAATAATCATCGCAACCCATGGTTCAAAGACTTCTGGGAGCAAAAGTTTCAGTGTTTATTGGGTTGGGTTTCGGCAGCAGGGGCGGGAACCCAAAAGCCACCTTGTGACCCAGAATTGGCTGTGGACAGCTCAAATTTTGAGCCAGAATCAAAGATTATGTTTGTCGTAAACGCCGTGTACGCCATGGCGCACGCTTTGCACCGCATGCAACGTACTCTTTGCACCAACACCACGCGCTTGTGCGATGCCATGCGCAGTCTCGATGGCAGGAAACTCTACCGGGACTTTCTGCTTCACGTCAACTTTAGAGGTAACCTGCTTTGCTTTTTTTCTCCAAGAAGTTTCTCACTGACTAGTACTGTAAGAGTTTACGACATCCGCCGCGTATCTGTGTCACACTGTGGTTCTGAAATAACAGGTTTACAGGCTCTGTAATTAGAGACAGTGTGTGTCTTGATTGTGACTGGGAGAATGAGGCAGGAGTCGAGCATCTTCTGTCAGCATTACTGAGAGCTCGGCTTTGACTGACAGCTGAAGGAGAGAGAGGCAGGTAAAAATAAACTATGTAAAAGTGCTCAGCATGCTCAGGTTGGCGTGGCAAGTATAGATGGGATTATGCCACACTTATCTGTGGCTATGCACAAACACATTAAAGACAAACTCTCAGAGGGAGAGAGCAAACGGTAGCTAGAAGTTTGGGGAGGAAAAGATGCAGAGAATTTGATGACGCCAAACAGAGAAGATAGGAACTAATAGTTACAACAGCACAATTACATTGTACATAAGCAGCGCATAACAAATATATAAGAATTAATGTAGAGACGCAAAATAAACCTTGATAGGGTAATCAGGACCCACACTTGAAAAAGAGTGGTCTTATATCATCATGAAGGAGTTGGCAATAATTACCAGCAGACCATGCATAATTTTGTTGATGACACGAACACTTACCAAATAAATGTACATTAAATATTCATTTGAGTTGAAATTTCATAATGTGAGAAAAGAGAGGCTGCGTGATGTATACCATGTTATATAGCAGAGCATACCCTTACAAAAGAGTACAATGGTGATACTATGGTACAATGGCAGTAGCAGATGGTAATATATATATATATATATATATCAAAGTGAACCTCACATATCAACACATTAATTTGCGCACGAATCAAACAGACAACGTCCTGCTATTAAGGCAGTTCAGTCAGAGTTGGATGCTAAGATAATGGGAAGAAAAAAAAAACTACATGAAAAATAGTGCAACAAAACCTACATGGTACAGTATATATCAAAATACCATGGTATTACCATCTGATACTATCTCTATACCGCCACTGTACTTTTTGTAAGTACAGTACATATATGTGCATTTGTATATATGAAAGGCAGAGCAAGAGAGGGAGGTAGCGCTAGTTTCACACACAGAACAGAGAGAAACACACAAAGACAGATGGAGAGAGTGAGTGAGAGAGAAAGAGAAAGATCGGGCAGATAAAATGACGGGAGAGAGGTTGAGTGGGCTGGTACGCATCAGCAGAAGAACATTCTCTTTGAAGTTCACCATCTTCATTTTTCAAGCGCAGAATCAAAGACGTGTGGGGTTTGCTGTCTGGGGCGATTGAGAGGGAGGCAGGAGGCAAGCCATGCAGGAGAAAAGGAGGAAAAAACATCATCATCATCATCATGCAGACAGAGGAGAAGGAGGTAGAGAGAGAGACAGAAAAGACAGAATGGAGGAGTGAGAATGATTGTAGATGTGCTTGGAATCAAAAGAAGGATGTTGGTATGGATGGACGGATGGAAGACGGAAGAGATGAGAGAGAAGCCCAAAAGGATTTACAGTTCACATTCTCCTCCCTATGGTTAAGAATTAAGTCCCTCTGCGCTTCCTAGCATTCTGACTCACAAAGTTCACACAGCTGGCCCTTCTCTATAGCTTTCTTTCTTTCTGTGGAGAGTCAGTGAGGGTGCTTTCACACTAGAGCTTTTGGTGCATTCCAAATTCTGTTTGTCAATGGTTTGGTTGGTTTTCAGAACTAGGATGCTTTTGCTATTTTGTATGACCAGTGGCAGCCCGTTTACACTTGATATTAACATTTGCTCTGTTCCAAAACCTATTGATATGGGAGTTTGGAATAGAGTCTGTTCATTAAAAGGATATCTCACGCATTTACTCAACCTCATGTCATTGTAAACCTGTATGGCTTTCTTCAGTGGAACACAAAAGAATATTTTTTTGATGGCACCGTTCTCTTAAGCATCAGTATGCATAGCACACATAAATATGGCATAAAACAATTCATTTATATATGGATTATTTTACTCAGTATTTTTGAGTGCTATGCATTTTATATATCACACATATATATATATATATATATATATATATATATATATATATATACACATATATCATATATATATAGTTAAACATTTAGTTTAAGTTAATGTACTAAAATAACTGAAACAAATAAAAATGTACAAATGATAATAGACATTTAAAAAACGAATAAAAATGACAAAAACGAAATTACTACAACTTTAAAATTAATTAGAAATTCTAAAAAATAAAAAATATTTAAAAAAATAATAGAAACTATGATGACATTAAACAGTGATGCTAAAATAACACTGTTCTGTGAAACATAAACGATAGTATTTTGAGAAATGTCTCAGTGTGTAACTGGCAACCATCTCAGGTAATCACCTAAAGATGGATGTTAATACCAGGTTTACCTAGAGGAATATTCCACCACCTTCTGGAACCTTCCTCCAGCAGGAACTGTTTATGGTTTATTGCATGTTAAAAGTGTTAGAAGCGGTTAGCTGGATGTCACAAAGTGCTATTCACAGACAGCTCCTCTTGTCAGTGGTGTTGTGTAAAAACCTCAGCCTCTGCGTCAGAGCATTTCTGTGCTGCGAGGAGCCTGTCACATCTCCAAGAGCCCGACTCCTCGAATACCCTAACACACTGTGGCAACATGCCGTTGCTATAGCAATTAGGTCGCCACATGGCATCAAGTGGTGAGGTAATCCAGTAGGGTTACAGGGGGGTGTTCTGTCAACAGAGAGAAAAAGAAAGCAAGATAGAGAGATGCAGTGCTTGAGTCACACTCATTTAGACACTAAGCACAAACACACACTTGTAGATATTAGCCTACCAGTATTAGCCTAGATATTAGCCTTATTATAGACTATTCCAAAATCGCAAGATCTGCCTTGCTTTCTAAGTTTCTACTACCTTTTAAAGTAACATCCTATCTGAAATTGTATCTAATAAGTGATATATCTGGAAGACTAAAGAAACTGTACGCACCACAGAAATAGCGCTGGCTACTGGTGAGCCGTTCAGTCAAATCATCAAAATTAAGTTTTAGCTTATATTGTATTCTTGAACACTTTTTTTGTAATGATTTTTTTTTTTAAATGGCAGTTTTGAAAGCGTCACATATTGAAGAGTTCAGTACTGACAGTTCTGCACAACACCTGCTTGCAATACTGGCATATGCTGTTTTCTGCTGGGTAAGTTAAAAATCACTATTGCTAAAAGTATTACTGGCCACTTTGAAAACTGGCTTTCTATTTTTTGAAAGCACAAAACACTAACACCAGGATGCAAAAATGTGTACAGTTGTGGTTGGGATTATTGGCACCCCTGGTAAACATGATCAAAGATGGCTGTAAAAATGAATCTGCATTGTTTATCCTTTTGATCTTTCATTCCAAAAAAAAAAAAAAAAAATCGCAAAACTTTAACCTTTTATTGGAGTAAAATAATTGAAATCACATTATGAAATAAATGCTTTTCTCCAAAACAGGTTGGCCATAATTATTGGCACCCTTTTATTAAATACTTTTTTCAACCTCCTTTTGCCAAGATAACAGCTCTGTGTTTTCTTCTATAATGCCTGATGAGTTTGGAGAACACCTGACAAGAGATCAGAGACCATTCCTTCATACAGAATCTCTCCAGATCCTTCAGATTCCCAGATTCATGTTGGTACATATTCTCTTCAGTTCACCCCACTCATTTTGTATAGGGTTCAGTTTAGGGAACTGGGATGGTCATGGCAGAAGCTTAGTTTTGTGCTCAGTGACACATTTGTGTGGTGATGTTGACGTTTGTTTTGGATTGTTGTCCTGATGGAAGATCCAACTACGGCCCATGATAAGATTTAGCAGAGGCCGTCAGGTTCTGTTTTTTTTATTTGTTGGTATTTGCTAGAATCCATAATACCATGTATCTGAACAAGATGTCCAGGACCTCCAGCAAAAAAAAATGGCCCACAACATTAAACATTCAGCAGGATATTTAACCGTGGGCATGGGGTACTTTTTATCCCTGTTTGCACCAAACGCATCAGGTGGGTTTGCTGCCAAAAAGCCCTTTTTTAGTTTCATCTGACCACAGAATCCGGTCTCTTTTGAAGTTCCAGTCATGTCTGACAACTGAATATGCTGGAGTCTGTTTTTGGAGGAGCGAGGAGGATTTTTCTTGAAACCCTCCCAAACAACATGTGGTGATATAGGGGATGTTTGTTTTTTTAGGCTTTCTGAACCCAAGACTCAACTAATCTTTGCAATTCTCCATCTTTGATTCTTGGAGAGTCTTTGGCCACTCAAACTCTCCTCCTCGCCGTGGATTAAGATACTATAGACATACATCTGCCAAATCACAGGCAGATTTGTAACATCTTTAGTTGATTGGAAGTTCTTAATTTTTACCCTGATGGTGGAAATGGGAATTTTCAATTCTTTAGCTATTTTCTTACAGCTACTTTCAATTTTGTGAAGCTCAACAATCCTTTGCTGTACATCAGAATTATATTCTTTGGTTTTACTCACTGTGACGGATGATTAAGGGAATTTGGCCTTTGTGTTTTCTCATATTTATACTCCAAGTCATAGTTAGTATGATAAACAATTTCAGAATGTGATTTGCCCCCACTTTAAATTATTTTACTTCTATGTGAGTTGTGTGAATTTTTTGAATGAAAGATCAAAAGGATAAACAATGCAGATTTATTTTTACAGCCATCTTTGATCATATTTACCAGGGGTGCCAATAATTCTGACCACGTGTGTGTGTGTGTGTGTGTGTGTGTGTGTGTGTGTGTGTGTGTGTGTGTGTGTGTGTGTGTGTGTGTGTGTGTGTGTGTGTATATTATTTTTTCTTTGATGAACAAAGTTCACAAGAACAGCATTTTTTATTGGAAATAGAAATATTTTGTAACAGAATAAGTCTTTACTATCACTTTTGATCAATTTAATTTGTTGGTGATGAAAAAAAAAACATGGTACCACAGGTATATAGAGGGCAGCATTATTCTGCTACTAACCTTTTGGAGCAGTCTTCTTGTCAGGAACTCCTATGATGCTTAAAATGCTCTAAGTAGGCAGCTCACTAGAATTAGGAAAAGAGCTGATGAGACACACACAAGCACACACAGACACAATAGGATAGGATATTTGTGTTTTTCCTTTTCTCAGACACTTTCAACCCACACACCATGAAACAAAACAATCGCTCGTCCGCCCACCATCACCACACAAAACTCATACAAACACACACACACACATTGTATGCTGAGATTTAACCATCACCTCCATCTGTAGCCACTAGATCACTTACAACTAATTAGCCGCCTCTCAAATTCACAGATCTGGAGTAAATATTTATCATGCCTCACAACAATAGATTATTATTTTATCAATGGTGTATTTTCAGAGCAGCGAAATCATTTTACACTCAGAAGATACAGAAGAGTTTTTACCTTGCTTACATTCTGAACACACACACACACACACACACACACACACACACACACACACACACACACAACAACATAAAACAAAGCCATCGCTCATCCACCCACCATTAACACAGACACACACACACACACACACACACACACTGAATAGGCACAACAGAAAGAAGAGCTTGTGTATTGTTCTATGGAAGATTTATTGTCATGTAAACAGTACGGATAGCATCTCTGTACTCACAACACGGTGTCCAAACTGCTGTACATTTACAGTATATAGCTGGAAAAAGTTGTGGATGTGTTTATGACTAAACCATAAGCAAGTCTTGAGTCTGCAGTTCACACAAATGTCAAGTCAGAGGCTCACCTTGTGCAATCTGTCCTGCTAAGAATCAAGTAATGGTACAAAAAAGTGCCTTATATTACTTATTTCCCTCTTGGAAATTAACTTTCTGGTTTATGAATTACAAGTATCTGAGAAGAAAAATATATTTACATATACAGTACATACTATATATTTACATGCATCTACATCTAAAACTGATTCTATCAGCTGTAGATAACTGTTACAAGGAAGCAGTATATCTCATATTATATTAACAGTCAGTATATCTCAAAATATTAACCCTTCAGATTAAGGAAAATTTAGAAAGTACTCATGATATATATATATATATATATTTTTTTTTTTTTTTTTTTTTTTTTTTTTATAAATGCCATCAAAGGAATGAATTACATTTTTAAATGTATTTAAACAGAAAACATTTTAAATTCTTATCGGTTACAACGTTACTGTTTTTACTGTATTTTTATTTTAAAAATGCAGTCTTGGTGAGCATAATAGCATAAATTACTAAAAAAATCTTCTCGGACCACACATTTTTTTATTTGTCAGTACAATAAAAGTCAATCAGTTTCAACACATTCCAGGTCAAAAAAGGACATAAAGGTAGCACAAAAAGCAATCCATATAACTCCAGCAGTTTAATGTAAATCTTAAGTAGTGATATGATAACTTTGTACAATGAACAGTAGTTATTCACTCAAATCAAATGCATAATGGGTAACACTTTTTCATTTGGACTCTGTATGCATAAATTGAGTTAAAAATACAAACATTTAAAGGAGAACTTGGTAACTTTTTTAACTTAATAAAACTGTCTAGAAATCATTTGGATGGTTAAACAACCTGTTCTGGTGATACTGGTGACTTTCCCCGCTCCCCCCAGCGTTCCCAGGCGGAAAACCAACCTTGCAACTTGGGGACTAGCGTCCCGGCAAAATAGAAATTGGAAGTCTCGTGAGAAGCGAGAACGAGAACGAGCGCGAAACACGAATCGCTTTACGGCAATTCAACATAAACACACACGCAAGTATGATGTATTACCAGATTACCCACCTCGGTAGACAAAGCTCCACACGATTCAGTTGGCTTGCTCCGATCAAAACAAACGCACATGAGCAGCGGTAGAGAGGGGGAGGAGGCTGCCGCAAGTGAGTTTTTTACGACCGTGTTGTGAAATATACGCCCCCCCACAGCTGTAGGGGGAGCTCGTGTGGAAAACATGCGACATCAAAAGGGAAAATCAGCGAAGAAGTGACTAGAGTTCGCTAGAGTTGCCGAGTTCTCCTTTAAAATTTAAAAAGTCTTACATTTAATTTAGTTAAATAAACGGATATTGTTGGTGAAAAAGAAACTCAATAAATGGCAGGATTCTGCATGTTTATGCACTTTGTAGACTCTGATGAGCGGTGCTAGTGGTTCTGTGACTATCATTTTGTAAAATATTTTATTTTCATAACATTGAGTCATTTACAAGTCCAAGTAGAGTCCTGAGTCATTAATCCAAGTCATTTTCTTTATTTAGTCAAGCTAGTCACAAATCCTTAAATGTGCAACTTGAGTAAAATAACTGTAGTCTTCCACTACTGCTATCAACTCACAACACACCTCTTTATCATATCTTTCTGCTCTCTCTTTCTCTGTGAAGAAGCTCTTCAAACTGTCAAACTCAGCTCTACGGATGTGTGTCCTCGCCAGGGATGCTGTGTCTGAATGGCGACTGTCAGTTGCATAGTTATGCATGGCAGAGATATGTTGTTTTTAAACCTTGAATTTTGGAAACGTCTCAGATGCCAGACTGACATGTTGTGTTACCTGAGAGTCAAGCGGATCATGCTCAGTGGTGATGTCACATTGCCAGTTTTCTGTGTCTCTGTCAAAACGGAAAATAACGTTACCATGGAGCTTAAAAAAATAACTGGCATGCGTGTATTACCTGAGAGACAGAAAGAGACAGAAAATAAAATAAAGCTATAGCAGCAGTTTTTTTGTTGAATACAATCAGAGATGGGCATAAATACATGAAAATGTGTTTAAAATAAAAATACAAAATCCTCAGTTTAAATGTATCAAAATAAAATACTAAATTCTGTATTGGGGAAAAATTATTTAAATACAAATACAGGATTTTGTATTTTTAAAATGAAATTCGCCATTCAGTGAAGTGTCATTATTAGCAGGTCTTGACATTAACACCCACTAAGCCGCCAAATGCTGGTGGACTAGCAGTGGCAGGTTGAATTTTATATATCTACATTTTTCAATTGTAGTCTTTTAAAAAGGCCTCTGAAATAATAAACTAAGTGCAAACTAAGTAGTTTTGTCAAAAATATAGATTTCTCAATACATATCGGTACTGAAATATCTGAAACGCTTCCAATACTCATTTTCCACAGAATAGATACACAATAGCAGCTGCACTTTCTAGCTCTCTCATCTCTCAGACATCGAGTTGAGACACAAACTCGCCTCCTCTTACTCACTCGTTTCATTTGCTCCGGATGAATACTGTTGGTGTTACAGGGCTTGAATTCCGTCGTGGGATTGTATGTATTGCGCATCATTTTACTCATTCCCGCAGATTTTGTGCTCACACCCAAAGTGAAGCCGCCTATCAGTAGTATGGAGTTTTTATTTTTGTGCTTACACAGCCAACCATACAAAATAATGTAAAAATGGCCATAATGCATCAGGTCTTAAAGTGACAACAGTCTAATATACCTGCTGCCAAATTATGAGATAACATTTAAAATATCTATATGGTAGTTTTTGCCCATGGTATCGATGCCAGTGAAAATGCTGAGTGGTTAGTAACTTTAGAAAACCACTATAGCGACAGTGGCTGGTGAGCAAAAAAAGGTAATGTCAAGCCCTGATTATTAGGCTGAAATCTAGGCCTATTCAAATCTATTGAAACGCATTCTGAATGCAAAGAACATTTTGGTGTGTATAACTGTGTGTACCTGTCCCTTTTATTTTCATTTCATCTACCTCTAGCACCAAATTTTCAAAAAGGTGTCGTCTGTCGGTGCCAATAGCCTCGTGGGCAGCGCACTGACATATAGCACAGTTGTGTTTCAGTTCGAGTCCCGGCTTCTGGATCTTTCCCGATCCCGTCCCTCTCTCACTCTCCAACTTCGCTTCCTGTCAACTAACTGTCCTGTCATAACAAAGGCAAAAACGCCACAAGAAAAAAAAAAAAAAAACAGGTGTCAAATGATTGATTCACTCATAAAGACAGTCACTTGCCACCCACTGGCATAACCTGCAGAAACAGCTATTGAATAATCCCCATTCATCTGGAACACGCAAACACAGACAATCAGAACAATTTCTTACATATAAGACTATTAAGGTACTAAAATATTATTCTCCTTGAAAAAAATAAGTGCATGACACCTGATATCAACCACACTCTTTTCAACTACATTGATTGATACAGGTTTATTTTATGCCTATGATGATCTATATGCAAAATTCACTTTTATATGATGTTTGCATATAAATGTGTCTTTGCAGAGTGTGGACACAACCACCATACAATGAAAAAAATCAATTCACATTTTTTTAATCCTCAAAAAGTCTAAACACTCAATAATCAAGCTGTTTGGATTAGCTGAGCAATATGTCATATTGCTCATGCTTCGCCCCCGACTGCTGACGGACTGTCCCGTATTAGCATATTTCCGCCCTCAGTCATTTGTATACTGTCCACCAAGGCAGGTTGTCATGGCAGCACTTTACGTGTCTTGTGTCGACACCCCCTCATGGAAGAGAGGGGTGGGGTGAGCAGTTGCTCATCATCATTTAAAGAGACATGCACCGAAACGGGTCGCTGTGAACAGAGCTGTTTTTGAGGAGGTACAAAGGGTTTTACACAAACACTGAGGAAATTTAACCAAAGTATGTTACAAACTTTACATGAAGACCCTAAAGAATCATACCAACTTGTGGAAAATGGGCATCCGACGACCCTTTTAATGTGTCAAAACAACTGTAAACAACTTTGTAAATTCCCTACGGTAAATTATAAATTCATGTTCATCCTCAGTTAGGTTATTTCCCCACGCTCCATGAGCAGTCTGAGTGATTTGTGTCGAGCAATAATACAGAATCACAGGTTAAACTGCTCTTGCCGGTCTTGTGCAATCTGTTCAGATCAATCGAGCTATTATAAGAGACCATCAGACTACAAGCCTGATTTGTGGATTTACTGCATCTGTGTCAAAAGCATCCCATGACAAAACATGCAAACATCTGTCAGGAATACACACATTTTGTGATCGACACTGATGAGCCATAGTTATTTAATGTTGTAGCAGAGAAACACATTACCTACTGTTTTTTTTTTTTTTTTTTTTTTGTCTACGGTAAAAGTAAAGTTAAGTAAAAGTTTGTGTTAAACTTTAGTTAAAAGTGAGACAAGGCATCAAAAGCTCAAGATGTACAATAAAAAACTTCTTTCTGACCTAGACAGACAGACAGACAGACAGACAGACAGACAGACAGATAGATAGATAGATAGATAGATAGATAGATAGATAGATAGATAGATAGATAGATAGATAGATAGATAGATAGATAGATAGATAGATAGATAGATAGATAGATAGATAGATAGATAGATAGATTTCAATCATACCCCTATGTCCATCCATCCATCCATCAGACTGTCTCTATGAATCCTATATCAAATGTATTTGTTCCACAAACGGTGTCCATATCCTTGGAGGCTCAGCACAAGATAATTAACTACAATTAGTGTTTGTAACAGTTAATTATATTATAGTTATCCTGTTACCATATGTTGATTATTTAATACTGGGGTGTGCTCGGCATCTGCCACCAATGACGGATGATTACACATTATCGGGGTCAGTCGCCTGCCATTAAATCGTGGAATGAACAGATGAGCAACGAAGAAATGAACTATGGGCCACAGAAGGTTAATTTGATCCAGCGCACGATGAAGTTCTCGAATACAGCAAGATGTTTGTGGATTTCATTGCACCTCAGCTGCATGTGTGAGTGGGGGGTCTGTGAGTGCATGGGTGTTGCAGTTGATTTTGACGTTATCTTTGTGAATGATGGGGTTCATAACTTCTAACCTGTTTTCCTTATCTGATGAATCATCATCCAGCAGAAAGCTTCCAGAGACCCTCTGAGCAATTACACCATGCAGAGAAAACATACTGCACCAGGTGTGGCTGTAGGCAACTATTTGTGTTTACATATAATTAAAATGAAGGGGGAAAAAGTAAATAAATAAATAAATAACATGGTATTACTATTATTTTTTAGATGGACAGAACAATAGATTGATAGATACATGTAGAACGATAGATCAACAGACAGATAGATAGATAGATAGATAGATAGATAGATAGATAGATAGATAGATAGATAGATAGATAGATAGATAGATAGATAGATAGATAGATAGATAGATAGATAGATAGATAGATAGATAGATAGATCTCCACAACTTCAATTCTCTTCTCTTTTTTTTCTTTCTTGCCACTATAGAAAAATAATCACTTGTACAATCAGTAGTGACAGTTTCACCATCATCCCTTGAGGGACATTTTCTGCTCGTCTTCTCTTTCGGTTCACAATATATCATTTTCCCTGAGGCCAAAACTCGAGACAGAAGCATCAGCTCCTCTGTGCTCATTTGCCCATGTCTTATTTTGCAATGTGCTGACCAAGGACGCTTCCTCCCAGAGCCCCGAGCTACAGTACAGAGGTGTGTGGGAGACTTCATATGAGTGATAAAACCAATACCTAGCACATAAACCCTGACAGAAAACAGCCCGATTCCTCCTCAAACCCCTGATATGTTCTCTGCTTGAAGTCGGATGGCATTGTGTAGTCATTTTGTTTAGAGATTCGATGATACTTTTCTTCGCCTGCTTCATGAGCCTGCAGCCGTTTACGTACTTACTGATAATAACCAAAGACAGTCATAAAGGGAACTATCTGTTCTTGAGTTAATGTGTTTCATCCCACTTAATATGTGTGAAATAACTTCTCCCCCTCTTTCTCATACTCTCTGTCTAGCTCCATTTTCCCCTGTCGGCTTGGAGAACCAAGTAAAATTTGACGCATATGGTGACGGAATGGGTCGCTACAACATCTTCAACTACCAGAGAGTGCCAGGCAGCGACAAGTTCACTTATATCCAGATCGGAGAGTGGGCGGAGATTCTTTCTCTGAACGAGGGCTTGATCGGCTGGCCAAGAGGAGCGGACGTACCCACGTCTCAGTGCAGTGACCCTTGCGCTCCTAATGAGATGAAGAAGATGCAAGCGGGTGAATACTGCTGCTGGATTTGCACTCCCTGCGAGCCCTATGAATATCTGCCAGATGAGTTCACATGCATGCCCTGCGCACCTGGCCAGTGGCCCCGCCCTGACCTGATCGGATGCTACGACCTTCCTGAGGACTACATCATGTGGGAGGATGCTTGGGCCATCGGGCCCATCTCAATTGCATGCGTTGGCTTCATCTGTACCATAATGGTCTTCATCGTTTTCATTCGGCACAATGACACACCGCTGGTCAAAGCGTCCGGTCGCGAGCTGTGTTACATCCTGCTGCTTGGTGTCTTCATGTCGTACGTCATGACTTTCATATTCATCGCGAAACCGTCACCTATCGTGTGCACACTGCGGCGGTTAGGCCTCGGTACCTCGTTCGCAGTGTGCTACTCCGCCTTGCTCACGAAGACCAATCGAATCGCTCGCATCTTCAGCGGCGTGAAGGAGGGTGGGGCTCAGCGACCGCGCTTCATCAGTCCCAGCTCGCAGGTGTTCATCTGCCTGTCGCTGATCTCAGTGCAGCTCTTGTTAGTGTCCGTCTGGCTACTGCTGGAAGTTCCCGGTACGCGGCGGTTCACCACGCCGGAGAAACGTCAGACTGTCATTTTGAAGTGTAACGTACGGGACTCTAGCATGCTGCTCTCGCTAAGCTACAACGTGGTTCTGGTGGTCCTCTGCACGGTCTATGCCTTCAAGACCCGCAAATGTCCGGAGAACTTCAATGAGGCCAAGTTCATAGGATTCACCATGTACACCACCTGCATCATCTGGCTGGCCTTCCTGCCCATCTTCTACGTCACCTCCAGTGACTACAGGGTACGTCTGACCCTAACATTCTGTAAAATTCTAATTAACTGAAATTCAAAGAAACATCCAACATCTAATTGCAATAAGAGTGACTTTTAAAGGGTAAGACACCCAAAATTTTAAATTCGGTCACCCTTTACTCACATTGTGTCAAACTTGTATGACTTAGGCCCTGTCCCAAATAGCACCCTAAACACTAGAAGTATTCCTCTGAGTCCGCACTTTCGTGATGTAACGGCGCTTTGACTGTTGGGAAGAAGTCTGCTGCAGAGCTCGCATTAGTGTGGGTTCGGCAAAAGTGTGCATCGAGGGCGCATATCGACCGCAAAGGGGGCACTCTTGAGCACCCTTCTGAAACCTAAAATGACAAATGGGACGCCCTACAGTCTCATGGACTTAACGGACACGCGCATGCAGCAGCCATTGTAAGTCCACAAGACCGAAAGTGTATGAGTGTGCCATTTGGAACAGGGCCTTATTTTCTTCTATGAAACACAAAATAAATGTTGAAAAATCTATATGCCTTCTATATGCCAAATCTAATTCTTGGAGTAAATGAATAATAACTATTAATGTTAAAGATTATTATATAAATAAAAACACCAGCAACGAAATGCCATTTGGGACCTTCTGTCCCAATTCTGAGGGTTTGTTCTTCAATTTTTCACTTAAATTACAACCATATTTGTTACAATTCTAAATGAATTCAACTCTCCTTTGGGGTCTGGACAAATAAATTAAAATTCCAACTCATGAATTTAAAAGTAACCAATTCTTAGCATAACTACTTTGCCTTGTCCTGTCTGACATAAGCAGAAACTCTGCTCAAATCAAATTAAAGTACCTGAAGCTAACTGAACAAAGCTAGATTTAATCTAATTTTGTGAGAATGAATCAAACTGATCTGAGCTGAAAAGTGGAACCAGAAAAAAAAATCAATTAACATGCAAAACAGACAATGTTGTCTTGTACCCGTGCTTGTGGGACTGCAAGATGCCTGCTGTTCAGATAGCTGTTACGTGTATTAGGAATTACACCAAGCAAGAAGATCTGTCAGATAGAAATCTGTTGACAAATTTAAATCCTCAGCAAACACGTAGCCTCAACAGAAAACTTCTCAATAGCTCGTTGATGCAACAAATATATAACATATAGAGTGATTCAGTGTGACAGTGTCTGAGCGGGTCTATAACTGAGCTTGTCATTCACCACACCGAGTGAATCCAATAGAAACTTGAAGTACCCAAACAGAATTGCCAGACGTAGATGGCCTGCTGACGCAAGGAGGATTTCTTGCAGGGAGCAGGACAAAAATGGGTCTTACTAGGCCGTAGTCAATGAAGTGCGAAGAGAGGCTCTTTGCTCAAGAGACATGGCCCTCAGAGACTATTCGCCCACAATGCTGATGCCTGTGGAAGCACAGGATAGTTGAAAGATACAGAAACCCGAGTGCAAATGCATGCAGCCGCATGATCAGAGCCACCAATCAACCGAGTACAACACAACAGAATAAGGACAGCTTTGTAGATGGCTCATGCTGATAACACTGCAGAAAATATGAGCAAGACTAATAGAACATCTAATCGGTTTGCGTATTTTTAGGACATGAACGTATGCGAATAGGGAACTTGCAGTATTTAAACCCACTGATAATTCATATTGAGATAAAGGTCTAACTGAAACAGATCATACCATTCATTTAGCTCCCTGTGAAATTGTTCCTTAAGCGGAACAGCGTTGTGTTCCCCTGGGGTTGAGAGATCCCTGTTCAGTTTAGTGTTATATCCATCGTCTTATCCCTTCACTCACAGCGGTGCGCCTTGACGGGGGACTGCGGGGAACAACACGAAGATCTAAAACTGGGAGGAAAATTGTTGCTAATGGGAGACATTCAACTACTTCTAATCAAATGCTATTTACGCAGCACTTTGCTAAATGTCACTGTTATTATACCCCCGTGCTCTACCTCTTTATTAGCCAAGGGGTTCTTGATAGTCACAACTAATAGCTTCTGATTATCGGAATAAATGAGTCACCGTAGAGACAATGATGGGTGAGAAATAAATTGTGTTTGTCCTCTCTCTTTCAGGTCCAAACCACAACCATGTGTATATCTGTCAGTCTGAGCGGATTTGTGGTGCTGGGCTGCATGTTTGCCCCCAAAGTCCACATCATCATGTTCCAGCCTCAGAAGAACGTCACCAGTCATCGGTTAAACATGAACCGGTTCAGTGTAAGCGGGCCGGCCACAAGCTACGCGTCCCATGGTGAGATCTACTCACAAACAAACAGATACTGTATATTAGATAGAAACATTTGAACACTGACTTTAAGTATTGCCTTTACTTTACATTTATGCCATGGACAAATACAGCAAATTGTGTGACTTAAGCCCTATTCGGACGGGATTAGCTTAACAAGGGTAGATGGAGTAATGTAATTTTACCTCAGGACATCTGTAATAATAATGGCCAATTCGAAAAGTAAAACTAGCAGAAGTGGTAACTCGATTTACTTGCCCTCGTTACCTCCCTGACACTTGCCATAATTATTGGCTCCCTGTTATTAAATACTTTTTTCAACCTCCTTTTGCCAAAATAACAGCTCTGTGTTTTCTTCTATAATGCCTGATGAGTTTGGAGAACAGAATCTCTGTAAGATTTCTAGCAGAGGCCGCCAGGTTTAGATGTTTTATCTCTTGGTATTTGCTAAAATCCATAATACCATGTATCTGAAAAAGATGTCCAGGACCTCCAGCAAAAAAAAATAGGCCCACAACATTAAAGATCCAGCAGGATATTTAACCGTGGGCATGGGGTACTTTTTATCCCTGTTTGCACCAAACGCATCAGGTGGGTTTGCTGCCAAAAAGCCCTTTTTTTGTTTCATCTGACCACAGAATCCGGTCTCTTTTGAAGTTCCAGTCATGTCTGACAACTGAATATGCTGGAGTCTGTTTTTGGAGGAGCGAGGAGGATTTTTCTCCAAACCCTCCAAAACAACATGTGGTGATATAGGGGTTGTTTGATATATTTTTTTAGGCTTTCTGACCCCAAGACTCAAGTAATCTCTGCAATTCTCCATCTGTGATCCTTGGAGAGTCTTTGGCCACTCAAACTCTCCTCCTCGCCGTGCATTAAGACAATACACACGTCCTCTTCCTGGCAGATTCATCACATCTTTAGTTGATTGGAACTTCTTAATTATTGCCCTGATGGTCAAAATGGGGATTTTCAATTCTTTAGCTATTTTCTTACAGACACACTATTTTTTGAAGCTCAACAATATTTTGCTTCACATTAGAACTATATTCTTTGGTTTTACTAACTGTGACGAATGATAAGGGAATTTGGCCTTTGTGTTCCCTCATATTTATACTCCTGTGAAACAAGAAGTCATAGCTAGACAATTTCATGTTCCTAGTCACCCTGGTGTGCTTAAAAAAAAAAAAAAAGGTAAATATTAATAGGGGTTTTTTTACTCGTAGAAAAATTCTAGGGGTGTCAATAATTGTGGCCAACGTGTTTTGGAGAAAAACATTTATTTCATAATGCGATTTCTCCCATCCAGGTACTAACCAGGCTCAGCCCTGCTTAGCTTCAGTGGGCAACCAGTCTTGGGCTACAGGGTGATATGGCTGCATTTGAGACACAAGTCTACTGTACGTCTGCAACCGTACTTAGACGCATGTATGAACATCTGCAATATACTTCTGCAGATGTGACCAATGGCGTGTCTGGAGCGGTCGAATGTGGAATCTACGTATACATATCTATGCTTAGAACACTAACAACAATTCAAAACACCCAAGCAATGCCATAGCAACCTCTCAGAAACTTTAGCAACCACAGTTTTGCTACTGTGGATTTTGCACCATGGTTATGGCATTATGTGCCTAATGTGATATGTATAACATACACAAGCATGCAGAATTGCAACCATGATGACACGACCCAAAAAAAAAAAAACCACAGAAATGGCATAAATTGAGAAAATGCTGCGAAGAAATTTATTTGTGCTCTAAATACAACTGGTTGTCAATGTTGAACTTTCTGCAGTGCTTACACAGGCGGTTTGTAGTGATTACAGCCCTTTGATATGCCAATTTACACTGAGGATTTTAATGTCAGCATTGTCACACAGAGCGGTTGTGTAAGAGCACAGAGGAAAGGTGCGGTAGGGAGAGGCCGTTCTGTCGCCTAATGGTGGGTAATAAGCCCATGTGTGCACAGACAACAACTTCTGCTCTGATGCATTATTCACAAGCACAAAAACAGATCAGGTAAACAGTTTCATCTTTATTTACATTTCATTCGTCTAATAAATAACATGACAGACACTGCAAAGAAGAGAAGACGCTGCGGAGTGCAGAGCAGAGATCACATACAGTCACACGCTAGGAGGGAAAAGAGGGGGAGGGAGGTGATGAGAGGAGAATCAAATGGGGGAAAAGTTGTCGGTAAACTTTGTGAAAAAAAGTTTTTGTGGTGCCTTTTTGAAGTTGGCCATCAGAGTCGCATTCTAACATACTATCACTTTTGCTGCGGTATATGGCATGCACACACAGTATGCAAATTTGTATTATGCATGGAATACCTTGTTAAGTGATGACCTACTATTTACCATATGTCAAATTTGCAGTATATAACAGAAATGAATAGATAAATAAATGTAAAAGAACTGGCTAATCAAAAAATATGCATTACTGCATGGTTATATAATACAGGGTGGGCCATTTATATGGATACACCGTAATAACATGGGAATGGTTGGTGATATTAAAGTCCTGTTTGTGGCACATTAGTATATGTGAGGGGGCAAACTCCTCAAGATGGGTGGTGACCATATGGTGGCCATTTAGAAGTCGGCCATCTTGGATACAACTTTTGTTTTTTCAATAGGAAGAGGGCCATGTGACACATCAAACTTATTGGTAATGTCACAAGAAAAACAATGGTGTGCTTGGTTTCTACGTAACTTTATTCGTTCATGAGTTATTTACAGGTTTCTGACCACTTATAAAATGTGTTCAATGTGCTGCCCATTGTGTTGGATTGTCAATGCAACCCTGTTCTCCCACTCTTCACACACTGAATGGCCCCCAAGGTCTCCCGATCTGACCCCCTTAGACTTTTATCTTTGGGGTCATCTGAAGGCAATTGTCTATGGTGTGAAGATACGAGATGTGCAGCACCTGAAACTACGGATACTGGATGCCTGTGCTGGCATTTCTCCTGCGGTGTTGCTATCAGTGTGTGAAGAGTGGGAGAACAGGGTTGCATTGACAATCCAACACAATGGGCAGCACATTGAACACATTTTATAAGTGGTCAGAAACTTGTAAATAACTCATGAACGAATAAAGTTACGTTGAAACCAAGCACACCATTGTTTTTCTTGTGACATTACCAATAAGTTTGATGTGTCACATGGCCCTCTTCCTATTGAAAAAACAAAAGTTGTATCCAAGATGGCCGACTTCTAAATGGCCACCATGGTCACCACCCATCTTGAGGAGTTTGCCCCCTCACATATACTAATGTGCCACAAACAGGACTTTAATATCACCAACCAATATGGATTCAATTTCTTGCAAACATAACTACATTATGATATATACCGGAGAGGCCAAAAGTGATGTCCGGCCTAAGAAAATTGACATCTTCACCCTTTGTTCAAATATTATATAAAAAAAATAAAATAATTGTAAGCATATTGCACAGTTATGCTTTGAGTTATTTGTTATATTTTGGCCTAGCTGTCATAGAAAGAAATTATGAACACATGCATAAACGAGAGAATCAACAAAGTATTAATAACTGATTATGTTGTAGTCAATGTATGCTTTTTCCTGTAAGCTTTTTTTGCATATTAAAATAAAACCTGTAGCTGTAGTTTGCAGGCATTTTTAAAAGCCTAACCAAGTTTAGTATTTTGTTCTTCCCTCATATTTAAAATATTTTCCTCATATTTTGATGTTTTTTTTGAACTTGTAGGGTCATTAAAAACAATTATCCCCTCCGGACATCGCTTTTAGCCACTACTGTATAGCTTTACCTTGATATAAAATTACTTCATATTATGTCCCACCGCTTTTACATGCCTTTTTCCTTACCTTCTTTGCATTCGTCTAATTCTCCTTTCGCTCTTTCTTCCTTCCTTAAGCATCCGTGAGCGCCAACTTCGTTCCGACGGTGTGCAACGGAAGAGAGATTGTTGACTCCACCACTTCCTCTCTGTGACCCCGCCCCCTCCTCCAGACTCCTGCTCCTTAGCGACTGTTAGCCAATCAGCACACATTGTGCTCTGCCCAAGAACTAGGTCTGCCTACAATGTGTAGAAAGTGTGTATGATTATGATTTATTATTAAATTATTTTTAGGGCTTGTTGTAAATATTAACTGACATTGTTGTAGAGAAACAAAAGAACAAAAAAATCCTTTATAGAGAGATTTTGGAAACTGTTGTTTTGATAGCTTTATTATGTATGTTGTAAACAGCCATGATGTGATGATGTAAAACTCAAACCAGTTTTTGATTGGGCCACAGTAGAGACTGACAGAAATGGCTCCGCCTGCAATACTGGACACAATTTGTGGTCGTTTTCTTTTGTAGGCCTCATTGTAATAATCTAAACTGTGTGTATTTCTATGTTGTACATTTTGTACAGAATCTTAACCGATGGTTTTAACAGCACACGACGACAGTATTACGCTGGTCATGAGGTCCAGAGCAGGAAAACCATCGAGTGAGCGCTCCCGCCTCAAACTTCACGTCGTCTCATTACAGGCAGTGGCTTGATACCAGAGGTTACAACACCATTTTAGTAAAGTGTCATGACATCTGAAAGCATATTACATTAACTGCATCTCATAAGCATTACGCTGAGATGGCTGTGATGCATGTTTATGTTGCAGCACAGATATGCAGTCTCCTTATATATGTTTACACTGCCTGTGACGAGTAGCCTTCAGGGATGGGAAGTCTGGAACATGAGCATGTGAGGTAAAGTGAATCTTACAAAGTTGACACTTACCTCTTTTCTGCCATCATGGTGCTGTTGCCGTCCTGCACTTTTGGATTGGATAAAAGTTGATTTGCTAAAGAAAAGCCCCTTGAACCGGCTTGTTACAAACCAGGAAACAGTACTGTCCAAGGGCAAACAATAGGTTAATGTCCTCTCCAAAAACTGTTTTCAAAACCACAAAAACATAAACTGTGATACATTTGAAAATATACATATTTGATCAAAAATACAGTAAAAACAGCATTTATAATTTAAAAGAACTGTTTTGAATGTAATTTATTTCTGCACTGGCAAATCTGAATTTTCAGCATCATTACTCCAGTCTTCAGTGCCACATGATCCTTCAGAAATCATTCCAATATGCTAATTTGCTGCTCAATTATGACCTATTATTATGTTGCTAAACCAACTCTGGCACCGGCACTATTCAAGTGGAAAAATAGATTATCGGTTACGTTTCTGACGTGGGAAATGCTTTGTGATGCAGTGAATGTAAAATGTATTCTGTTGTTCGATATCGGCTTGTTGTGCCTTATCATTTGTCCTATAGTTTTAATATGAGAGGTTCCTCAGAGCCTTTTGGTGAGAGGGAACTGGGCCATTTTTTTTACAGACATCTTTTTTTACATTTCAGAAGTTTTATACATTTCTATGTTTTTCTGTTGGTTCGTTTGGAAGAAAGAGGGACGCTCGGGTTCTTCGACAAGCTGACGATTTATGGAGCACTAAAATTTTAAAAGTTTTAATGTTTTTAGCTCGCGGCCATCGCTTGGCCTCAAGGGATTCTGTAAAATATCATGTTACCTAATGCAAGTGTCAAACTGTATCATGTAATTTAAGGATCATCCATTCTTGGCCCATCATGAAGAGATATAGTAAACAAATATGTAACAGTAACCTAGAAATGCTAAAGCTCTCAACATTCATAATTCATCAGTATGGAAGCAAAGGAAACATTTGTGTGTCAGTTAACAGTACCACGAGGTGAACATGCACAGCAGGAGCGATAAAATCAGATAACAGAAAAACAGCCAATCGATGACAGATTTAGTCTTTCAAGACACATACAATCAAAATGCAGCCAAACCCATATATATATATAGGCTACTATATATATATGCTTCCTCACTCCTCAGTTTTTCCCCTTTTTACTCACTAATTAGTGATTAATACTGCTGAAAAGTAGGATTAGGTTTGTTGAAATTCCTAACCCTAAGTAAATGACGTTATGTAATTAAAATCAACAATTTGTGCCTGACAAATTATTAAGTCTTGTAAACATCCATTGGACTAGCATTGAAGCAGGAATTAAAGCAATATCTACATGGATCAGAATAGATATGGACTACCCAGACAGCAAAGCCTTGGAAACCAGCCAAAACACCCTAGTAACATGGGGAAACAACTCTCAGACCACCTTAGCAACTGCATAGCAATGTCCTGGAAACTGATTATAACATCCTAGCAACTGCAGAGTAATGATAAAAACCACTCAGAACACCCTTGCATCTGCCCAGTAAGGGGCCGATCACACCTAACGCGTTTTTCAGGTTCGAAAACGCGAGGTGCACAGCACCATCACACAGAACGAGCAGTGCGCTGCGTTTTTTATGTTGCTAGGCAACCACTGAATCAGCTGTCCTGTCAGTCAAGTAAACGTCAAATCAGCCTTTTATTCACTTTATTTACTTTCTGTTAACATCGTGGTAGTTACGGTTCGTTAAGTCGTTAAGCTCCTGGTAACCCGCGAGAGCACCACAAGTTTATCCTCCATCACCGCACTCTCCGGCCGTTCATGCAACTGTAGCTTTCATCACTAAAACGGAAGGCCCGCCTCTCCATTCACTCGATTGGACAGTGGAAAAAAACGTGATGACGTCGGGCGCTTTTTCTGCTCGGAGTTGCTTTTTTTTCAACTTCAAAAACGCAAGGCGCAGCAGGCGCATAAGCAGCGCGCAGAACGCTCGCTGCCATAGGAAACCAATTGAAAATAGGCGCCTCTCACTGCAAAAAACGCGTCAGGTGTGATCAGCCCCTAACATGAGTTAAACACGCAGTAAAGCAATTGCTTAGCAACATGCTAAAAAACACATTAGCAACTGCATAGCAACACCCTGGAAACCACCTACAACACCCTAGAACAATTACATTTTATAAACCACCCAGAACATTCTAAAAATCTGCATAGTAAGTAACATGCTAAAAACCACTTAGAACACCTAAGCAACTGCATAGCAACACCCTGGAAACCACCTACAACACCCTAGCAACACCCTAGCACAATGACATTCTGAAAACCACTCAGAAAACCCTAGAACCTGCAAAGTAAGTAACATGCTAAAAAAACACTTAGAACACATTAGCAACCGCATAGCAACACCCTGGAAACCACCTACAACATCCTAGCACAATGACATTCTAAAAACCACCCAAAACACCCTAGAACCTGCATAGTAAGTAACATGCTAAAAACAACTTAGAACTCCTTAGTCTTCAAAGCAAAACCCTGGAAACCAGTACTGTGGTGGTCACTTTTACACAGGCAAGATCTACAGTATAAATTCTTACAATACTTTGCTCCTACAAAACAAGCAAAGAAAGTTAACAAGTAAGTGAATGTAGGGAGAAAAACATCATGGAGTTATGTAAAGCAGTTTGCTGCCCCATAAACTCCAGCATGATACTCAGCAACTCTGTGCTTTTGTGGCGAGGCAACACCACCCCAAAATCTGCACACATCCTCTTTCCACACGTTAAGTTGCTAGGGGTCCTCATTCCAGCCTTAGTCTCTTTAAGAATGTTTTTGAGAGAAGAGGGAAAAAGTCAAATGTGCGGTTTCATCTGAGTGGCTTAGATATGGTTTAGAAGGGAGGCGAGACTGCAGTCTGCGCATAAACACAAATCGAGAGAGAGCCTCCCTCACCCACTGCAGCAATTTCATTCAAGTCAGAGTGGAGATCGAGAGTCTTACTGCAGAATCAGCCAGCTGTGTCTAAACGAGTCACTGGGTGGAAAAGTTTAAAGAAAACTTTAATATAAATGTTCATGTTTGACATAAAATCTTCACACACCACAGCAGAATACGCTTGTCAGTCCTGTTTGGTGAGGTTTATAAACAGTTTGGTTGTGAAAGAAACAGACAACCTATAACTAGTCGAGTTAGACGCATTCCTGGGTCAACATATTTTGACATTCCTGTCCGAAAATTTAGTCCTAACCATATCCCTACCCCTCAACCTAACCCTACCCCTACCCCTAAGTTATCCCCAAAATCAGAGGTGAACAAGACATCAAACCCTTACTGTAAGCCTAAACTTTACACAAACTGTAAACTTGTCCTTCAAATCTGATTGGTTGATTGTAATGTTGATCCAGGAACATGTTGCACTTGGTTAAATCAGGTTAGGCAATCAAATTGACTACTTGACTCTTACAGGAGTCACATCTGAATTTTAAGAGCGAGTTCAATTGATGTGTGAGCAGAACTACAAATCAGTAACTAGCGAAGGGTGTAGCATGTGATCAGAGAGCTACAAAACGCCTGTTAAATGGATAGTTCACCCAGAAATGAAAATTCTGTCATCATTTACTCATGTCTTTCCAAACCTGTATGCTATCTTTCTTCTGTGAAACACAGAGGATCGAAACTGTGGGGAGTAGTTGCGAAAATATTTTATATAGAATATATTTAGAATAAAAACTAAATCCAAATAATACATACATAATACAGACAAATCTTGATGTTTACTATGGTTATTTGTCACTAAGGTTATAGGCAAGACTCAAGGCCAGGTCCAAATGGTATCTGCACATTTTTTCCCCATATTTTCTGTACTTTTTGCAAAATTGTGTTAAACAAAGCTGTATTAGGCATTCTGTCTTATCGTAAGCTGAAGTATCATCAAATTAGCCCAAATATTTATTGAATGAACACAGGAGGAGTGTGTATTACTTTATGAAGGACAGGCGTTCCAATTCTGTGAAAATCCACGGAACTGCTTCCACGCGGGCCTGAGAGTTTGAGA
The DNA here is from genome assembly GCF_964197995.2 of Scardinius erythrophthalmus. Taxonomy (NCBI): domain Eukaryota; kingdom Metazoa; phylum Chordata; class Actinopteri; order Cypriniformes; family Leuciscidae; genus Scardinius; species Scardinius erythrophthalmus. Next base: position 16,655,612 of record NC_138228.1, read on the forward strand.
ATGGGATTGGTTTTGTTTTCTGTTTTATGTAGAGGTTAAAATCTGTTAGTAAAAACAGTACATTTGTCAATCCCATATACTTTTTTTCAAACTGTTTTTCTGAAACAGCATGTTCATTGGATGTATCAAGAACAATTTGGGGTGATTTCAAAGTTGTATGTAAGGGTTAAAAAGATTTCTCACTAAAAAAAAATCTCCTTCAGATCTGTAAAAGAGGTATAACGTACTTCAGGAAGGCACTGAACTTTTTGGTTTGAACACAAAGCAATAGAACAGTACCCACGGTGCAGTGTGCAATAAAAAAATGACATTATGACATCACAATAAATCAACTAAATGATGAATTGTCTTTGTTCTTCCTCATTTTGGGGTTGTGGGATGACAGTAAATCTTTATCACACTTCAGACATACACAAACACACACTGAAATACCTTCTCAACACTTTCTGTCTCGGTGACTGATGGATTCAGATGTCTCACAAAGACGAGAATTTCCTCACTGACAAAAAAAGAAGAAAAAAAAACGTCCCCGCGTGTTCTCTCTTCTACTAAATTATTCTGCTGACATCCAATCAGCTGGCTTCTGGCTTTCTAAAGAGGATGAAGCAGAAGAGATTATGAGTAGGGAAAATGGAATGCAATTTTTGCCAGGGATTTTCTGGCCAGAATAATACATCGGAAGTGCTGAAGTGCTGAAGCCTTTGAAAACCCTTCCTTTTATCAGCCACATAAGTTCGCCTGAGGAGAGAGAGGACAGGTGAGAGAAAGAGAGAGAGAACTGCATGAATGAGAGCGTGAGAACGGGAGGTAAAGTGATGGCTGAGGGATAGAGATAGTGAGAGTTTTTTTGGTGAATTGTACACATCACCCTTCTTCTGTCCCCTGTGGAATTCTAATGGCTGTGGCTAGAGTCAAGGCTTTTATGGGAGATATCAGAACCGCTGCACTTTTCCAGGTTAGACAGAAACTCTTCCAACTACAACACAATTTTTCTGAAGCCCTGGGAGACGACGAATCACAGGAATGAGGGAGAGTCAGAATAAAAGAAAGTGAGATGTGACATTCGGATACAGTGAGAAAACTAATGAGGAACGTACAAAGCGTTTGCTGCACCGCTGCAGCATTACTTTAAGCGATAGTTCACCCAAAAATGACTGTGAATCACTGTCATGATGATGTGAACACAGAGGGCCCTATCTTGCACCCAGCACAATTGACTTTGTACACCGACGCATATCATTCCTATTTTGCACAGCAGACTTTTCCCTCGACAGACGCACGTTGGTAAATTCGGGAATGAACTTGCGCTCCCGGGGGCGGTTCAGTGAAATGAGGCGGCGTTCCAGCGCAAACGTTCCCTGGTGCTATTTTGCAGTTTCAGAAAAAAAATCCGCAACAGACCAGGAAATACCTAGTCTAAAGTCAGTGGCGCGTTATTCAGATGCTATTTTAAGGGCTCATGCTTGGTCATAATGTAGCGTGTGCAAAACGCACATACACTTTGCTTCTCTCATCTACACACAGACCCAGCAGTTTCCATATTTGCAAACCATACATAATTACAAGGATAAATATTCCACACGAGGGAAATCATTGTGGAGTCCATGAAGATGTGAAAAAATAGGCATAAATCTAGCTTACACATTTACCCAAATTATTATACGCCTGTTTAACCGAAGCGATTTTGGGTGGGTTTCTCCCATCCCCATACAGTGTAACTTCTCTGTCTTTTACGGCCCTGATGAGAACGTCGGTCTCCTCGGCTGTGAACCGCTCCTGGCGCACGCCTGGCAAATCCGCCGTTATAATAGCAATCCGCCATGGAACAAGTGCGCCTGCTCTTAAAGGGAAAGAATCAGAGATGTTGCTCTGATTGGTTTATTTCACGTTATATGCCCTAAACCACACCTATGAATAATGAAGCTACTTCAGACCAACCCATTTTAGATTTCCGATATCTGCCCACAAAGTTACTCGCATTTCAGATCGTTAAAATAGGGCCCAGAATCTTTAGCGAAGAATCTTTACTCAGCTTGTCATATTCATATTGAGCACATTCAAAAACAAACAAAAATGAAATACTGTAATGTGCTTCGTGTGAGGAAAAGATTTAAAGATTTTAATTTAAATGGATACAAAATGCAATATTGCAATGACAAATGAAGACTTTAGAAGACAATGAAAAGAGTGCACAAAACATACAGTATGGATCAAATTCTGTTATTTTGCTTGTCTGCCCATTTTATCAACTACCTTGCTGTAGACTATTTTTCATTTATTTTTAAAATAATTAATCCACCCAAAAACAATCCAACTTTTAAGAAAAAAAACTAAAAACGTATGGACTTACGGCGTTTTTTTGTCTTCGTCCTTTTTATCCGCTGTTTCATCCAGTTTCCTCCTTCTTGCGGTGTTGTTCATTAATTTCCAAAATAAGTAAAACTTCAAAGACAACCAAATTCACAATATTTCAGCATTTGATTGGAAGAAAATTATATTTATTTTAAAAATAAATCAAACAAGGCATAATCATGCAAAACTTGCCATGAACTACTCGTCCCATGAAGCACTGCAAATGATGTAATCTATAATCAGCCATGGCATCACAATATAAAACTTGTGCATGTATAAATCATTGAACTGTATTGGATTATTACAAAATATTCAAACATACAAAAACCCTAGTTGAGAACACAGGAAATAAGTTGAAGCACTAAAATTAAGTCAAGTAAAGCCACATTTATTAATATATAGCTTTATACGATACAGATTGTTTCAAAGCAGCTTTGCAGTGATAAACAGTAAAATAACGATTCAATAATGCAAACAGAATTCAATTCTGTCTAAAAACACATCAGCAAACAGTTATTATTCAGCTGAATTCTTTGATTCAGTTCAGTGTTGATTCAATAGGATCAATAACTGTAAAGTTCAATTCAGCTATTAAGCTGAATAAAACTAACTAAAAGCTAAATAGAAATGTTAAAATAACTCAAATTTTATATAATATATAAAACAAAGAGAATATAAAATTAAAATAAGAATAAAAACTGAAGATATATAAATAAAAGCCAATTTGAAATATGAATTATACTATAACAGTATATGAATAATACTAAAATAATAGTCCTGATCATATTGCAGAATATTGGAGTTGTTGGTGCGTTTTGTGCTTAAATTCAAGACATTTGAGAGTGCAAACAATTTATTATAGCCTACATATAAAAAAAAATACATATCGAGAGAGAGAGAGAGAGAGAGAGAGAGAGAGAGAGAGAGAGAGAGAGAGAGAGAGAGAGAGAGAGAGAGAGAGAGAGAGAGAGAGAGAGAGAGAGAGAGAGAGAGAGAGAGAGAGAGAGAGAGAGAGAGAGAGAGAGAGAGAGAGAGAGAGAGAGAGAGAGAGAGAGAGAGAGAGAGAGAGAGAGAGAGAGAGAGAGAGAGAGAGAGAGAGAGAGAGAGAGAGAGAGAGAGAGAGAGAGAGAGAGAGAGAGAGAGAGAGAGAGAGAGAGAGAGAGAGAGAGAGAGAGAGAGAGAGAGAAATATTGCCAACATCTAACACTTCAGAGTAACAGTGGACCAAACAAAACAACTAAATCCCAGCGGCACAGTAACTGTAGGTTTACACCTCATTCAGAATCAATATGGGATTCAGATCATTTACCCAGATTTCACGTCGATGGGTCTTAAAATTTCATGAATAAAACCCCACCGGCAGTTCATTAAGTTCTTTAATTAGATGGCAAATCTAGAGAAAGTTTCATCACCTCAGTCTGCCGTTGCTGTTCTGAAGGAATACCGTTTCTCCTTAATCTCTTGTGTTTGTCTTAATACTGTAAGCCAAGTAGAATGACGCAGAGGTATGTAAAAAAAAAATCATAAAAATAGCTGTACAAAAATGACTCCTGCTTTGCTGTAATCTCTTTATTCATAGACTTTATTCATGTCATATTTCATTTGGAATGTCACCATCACAGTCAAATAGGTTACTTAAGTAAAAAAAAGAAGGCTATTTTGGCCATACTCGAACACAAACACACTTTACATGGCTTTCCAACGCTGTTTAGCTGGGATTGGAAGCGCCTGTCAGTGAGGCTTAACGTCTGAGTGTATTTGTGTGTTCACCCTGACCCTTGGCTACATTCGCTCTGACAAGCAAGACTCATGTAAAGTCGTGGCTGACGCTCCAAAAAGCTTCTGGACTGGAGAGGGAGGAGATTGGTACACATTTACAATAGGAAACACACACACACACACATAAACACATACACTGCATAGTGACACATCTTGACAGAAATATTCAATGAGCATATCCGTCCGAGTTCCTGAGGGGTCGCAGGCTTGTTCAACCCTATATTCCTTTTTTTAAAGGCCACTGCGTGTGATATCGAAGAGAAGGGAACTTCAGTTCATCCCTTTCTTTTCATTACCCCTCTTCACTCTTCCTCTATCCCCACACAGACTTCTCTGTATTGGAGAATTTCAGTTGGACGGCTTCGTCGCTCTTGTTGCCCTAGAAACAGAAACACGGTTTTGATAACGCAGCCAAAACGGGAACAAATCACTGAACGCAGGCGCGACAAATGTACACAAACAGAGTGCAGAATCGCCCTCCTCGTCAAGGTCGCCTCCCTTTGAAAAGCCTGCCCTGCGAAGGCCAAGGACTGTCCACGGACACTGCACGTTGCTAGGACAACCAGTGTGCAAATCAAACAGCGAGTTGCGGTAAGCTAGGCCTGTTAAACAGAAAGACAAATGACCTGCAACTGCCTCGGTACGGATTTCAGGAACGCTAAAGAAACACAGAAGCCTGGTCACAAAACCTTAGTTGCCTACATAGAAAGTATTTTAGTGCATCATAGGCACGCTCCCTATGCAAAGGATGCTCTAAAAGGTACGTTAGCCAGCAACATTATTCTGCCTTTAAGACATTTTGTTTTTGGCAAAAACAAACAGAGAATGCAAACACATTTCTTTTTTTTTAAAGCCTATTTATTATTGTGTTGTTAGCGTAGCAACATGCTAACTTGTGTGGCGTGAGTCAACAAATGTAATATCAAAATTGACCCTTTTTACTTTATGAATACACATTCCTGGTCTTACTGTAAATTATTCATTTGAACATTTAACAAAAAAATAATCTCTTTGAATTTTAAAACCACATCATAACTTTAACTCGAAACGATTTCACTACCAAATATATTCACTTTAACTCTTTCCCCCACCATTGATGAACATTTCTGTCATGTGTGAAAAAACACTTCCCCGCCACTGACCGAAATTTCCGGCTTTCCGGGTTTTCACTGTTATATGGTGGGGCGAGCTATGACATCTTGTGAAAGAGTACTGAATCTCCTGATCAAAAAAAACTTGCGAAGATGATGCAGAAACAAGCGATCTTGTGTGTAATCATGCAAATTATGCAAATGTGAAAAAACGTGATCATCAATATTAATCAAAACTGCCTATAATGTTACTGAATGAAATGTCGACCCAGGAAGAGCTATAGGACTGTGCAGGCATTAGTGGTGTTGATGGACTCGATCTCATTTTTTATCATCGTTCTGAATCCGATCCAGATTTTCTCCGCTTTTTGCTTAAAATGTTTTTTTAATGAAACTCACCCACATTAACGTGTTGATAAAAGCACAAAGCTAAAGCAGGGGGTCTTCTTTCATATATTGCATGTTCAGACATTCAAACAAGAAAATATTATGGGGGCCATGACAATTTGGTAAAAATGATCAAAAACGCTGGCGGTGGCTGTCAACTTTTTTTTTTTTTTTATCACTGCGTGAAAAGAGTTAAAAAAAATAAAATAAATTAAAAAAAACACTTAAACCACCCATTTTATTATATTCATTATTATTTTTGTCTTAGACAAAATTTGCATTGGGGGATAATTTGGGAAAACACTGAAAAATTGCAATGCTGGGCACTTTGGGTTTTAAAAATAATGCCGAAATTTAGCAACCCTAAGTAAAAGTTTTTTTTTAAACAAATTCAGCGCACAAATGTATTTGAATTATTTTATTTATTTATTTTTTTTACAATGTTCACGTGTCATAAAAGAGAAACGTCCCATTTTTTGTGAGAATATTGTGTTTTAAAGATTATTGGAATTATTGGAATATTATTGGAAAGTTTTGCATATTTGTTCACTGAACCATAAAAAATTATCACACATCCACCTGTGGAACAGTCCGTAAGACACTAACAGTTTACAGGCGAAAGAAAATTAATGTCGCAGTTCCAATAACTTAAAGAAAAACACCAGAAGAAAGATGCCCAGGGTCCCTGATCACCCGGTGTGAACATGCCATAGTCCTGCAGCAGGAGGCATGTGGACTCCAGATGTGGCCAAAGCAATAAACTGCAATGTCTAATGTAAGATGCGTAAGACAGAGCAACAGGGAGACGAGGAGGACAGCTGATAGTCCTTATAGTGCCAGACCACATGTAACCATATGTCCCCTTAGACGTGTGCGAGAACTTGCAAGTGCCTTGGTGGATGAGTGGGGTAACAATTCACAGCATGAGCACGCAAATCTGCCTCAGTCCATGAGGATGAGATGCTCTGTAAAACTTAAAGCAGCTGCTGGCCACACCAGATACTAACTGTTATTTTTTTATATAGCTGGTTTAAGCGGTTTTCTCAAACTGGCCAAGCTGGTGTTTAAGCTGGTTGCCACCTCTAAAACCAGGCTGGGAGGCCAGCATTTTCTAATTATTATTCAGCAGGGTTTATCTAAAGCAAACCAGTCACTAGGAACATGATTGATTAATTCCTCTCAATTTGGATTCTCTTAATTAACTTCCATGAAAATTGCAGGACCAAAACTGACTCCGTATACCGCAGGAAATCTGAGCACGTTCCCACGGGAGCTCGTACGGCATCTTCCTGGAGAAAACGCTTGAGACTTTAAGTGACAATGGAAATTCTGAAGAATGACGCTTGAATACAACTCTCTTCCTCTCAAACTCCCTTCTAATTGGCTGTGAACACAGTGCGACACACCGCATATGCCAATGCAGCTCAACAGTCTTTAATCTTACAGATGTTGCTAGGAGTCCCTCAGCGGCTCCTTCAACTGCCCTGAGTTAAACATCAAGGCATATACACACCCACCCTCAAGCAAACTCTCAGCTAAAATTTCTGAATGCAGTCGCTGCTAGAGGGAAAGACAAAAAAATAAAAAATAAATAAATAAAACCGGGAGTACAGGGAGGGTTGAGCTGAGGTCATTTCAACTGAAAGGCTATGAAGAAACTGCAGTCCGTGGAAGGGAGAATTATTAAGAACTTGAAGCGTATTTTCAAAAACACTTCTGTGAATGACCAGTAGAGGTCACTAAATACATTTATGCATTTGGTAGACGCTTGAAGGGAGAATTATTAAGAACTTGAAGCGTATTTTCAAAAACACTTCTGTGAATGACCAGTAGAGGTCACTAAATACATTTATGCATTTGGTAGACGCTTTTATAAAAAGCATTCAAGGTCCGCATTTTATCGGTTCTTGCTTTCCCTGGGAATTGAACTCATGACCTTGGCCTTGCTAGTGGCAAGCACTACTGTTTGAGCCACAGGAAAGCTCAAACAAAATAAATAAGTCATTATCTTTGCAGTTCTGCTTGGTGATGCTAGTGGCACAGAAACGTAACACTGCACCATTTTTTAAAAAGCTGTATGGCTATGAAGTTCAGTGGTGATAATGTGTAAGTTTCAGAATTAGCTATTTTCTTTTTACTATTTTTGTGTAATAAAGAGACGGAGTGACACTAGAAACTAAGGAAAGATTGCTAGCATACGTGCTAACTGCTAAGGCTTCACAATTTTTTTTTAAATAAAGCCAAAATCATGAGATGACAGTGTGATTATCAAATCGCAAAGGCTGTGATTTAATGTACTACGTGTTTCAGAGTTAAGCGTGACACTGTTGCAGCATCTCTGAGCAACTTGCTTTGCAGTAAATGCTCCACATGAACAACTTTCCATCAAAATGAAAGTTGGATGGTTTAATGTTTGAAAATTAAGAAATGAAGACAGTTTCATTAAGTAATAATAACAATTATTAACTAATATTATTTTTACTATATACACTATCCAGGGCTGCCAACTCTCACGCATTGAGCGTGAGACTCACGCAATTGACACTTTTCACACGCTCTCACGCCACACATCCATTTTCTCACCCACAGAAAAATTGCAGAGCAAAGGGGTACTTTTAATATTAAAACTAATTCTCAGCTCTTAGATTCCGTCAATTTTATTACGAAATTCAGACAAAAATACGTTTGGCGCTTGTAAATGTGACGTGGCAGATCGCTGAGCGCCTCAGTTCAAATGCACGTGAATCGATCATCTGTTACTTTTTTATTTAAAGATACAGTACAACTTACCGAAAGTATACATAATAATATCGACCACTCGTGGATTTTTCAACCACTGAAAGAGGTCAATATATAACAGCAGGAGAACAATTATGTCACATAACATTACATTTACCTCAGGAAAGCCATTTAATGACCATGTTAATTGAATAGAAATAATAGCTAGAGAGGAGATTTTGCTGAGCACTATATTACATATTTATTATATTTTTACTTATGCCATTAAATAATTGTTATTATAACAAAAACTGCATTATATTTAATTTGTTATTTTTAACCTTTAATAATACCAGCAGATTACGCCTTCTATGTTTACAGCATTAGGTGAGATTATTTTTTTAAATAAAATTTAAAATAAACATGTATCCAAATGAGTCAATATTGAATCAAAATCGGAATCAAATCACAAGAATGGAATTGAAATCTTTAAATTTTTGTCAAGCAATAATAAAAACTGTATCCTACCAGTCATTGTACAATGTAAACATTGTAACATGTTGTCACTAAACTTCATAAAATTCTATTTAGTTACCAAATGTTTTTTGGTAACTAAATACCAAATACAAAATGATGTGAAAGGCATCAGGCTTGACTTAAACATTTTCCTAACTTTTTTCCTAAATTTTCCGCCATTTTGAATTTTCCAAAAAACCTACTTTTTTTTAAAAACTACTTTAACTTAATTTAAGCAGGTCATCTTCAGACCATGGCGACAAATTTATAGAAATTCAAGTAGTTTTCAAATAACGCGCAACGAATTCGACGAAGAGCACACCAAAATTAACTTGAAGCTATATCTCCGCAATGCTTTAGCGTATTCTGACCAAACTTTTTGTGTTATGACAACCATGACCTGAGGTTCCCTGCACAGTTTTGGCACAGTGCCACCTAGTAGTCAGGTGATATGAAATTTACATTTTTGCTTTTAACTACTGAAAGATTTGGCCAAAAATAACAAAATTCTTTAGATTCGGTGCAGCATGCCTAGTCGAACGATACCCAGTTTTCCCTTAATGGCCATTTTAAAATGCTATGGTCAAAATCTTATGAAATTTCCAAAAATGCAAATAACTTAACCTATTGTAATGAACAACGAATCTATCTTAAAGTCCCTGTGAACCGGAAGTTGCAAATGACTTTTCTCCAGTGTTGTGGCGTATTTTCAAGTGAAACGGAATATTGAACAGAGGGCAGGGTTTTACTTTAGCGCTCCTCCTCTCCATCTCTCACTCATAGCAGACTAACGGTTTGAGGGGAGTGGTTAAGCGTTTTCAACCTAAGCCGTCAAACTGACTTCATCAGAAAAGGAATGCCATTCCAGACCGGAAGTAACTTTTCAGATTTTGATTAAAGATTACCACGACAAAATTTATAGCATTACGCCAAAATGACTCCTAGGCTGTGTCTCTGCTTTGTTATACTGACACCAAACTTTGCACGTGTTATTGACACTTAACTCTGACCACACCACATCAATTTTGTAACAGAACCACTTATTGGTCGAAAGTGATAAACCATTAAATCATAGTACTAGTGACTGTATTTGATTTTTTTCAGCCATTTTGACTAAAATCATCTCAATATGTTTTTAATTGTCAGTTGTTGCATTTGGTCTGACACTACCAGCCATTTTGGCATTACAGTTGGCATAACTACTTCTATTGCTCTCCTAATTTGTAAGTCACTTTGGATTAAAGAGTCTGCGCTAAATGATTAAAATGTAAATTACTTATCGTGTTCTTTGTGCTTGGCCCCGATAACTGCTGCATGCAGCTATATTTCTTATTCTTATATAGCCATATTAATATACAAAAGAAAATTGCCTAACTGTGCGGCCTTTCAAATAAGCACAGCATTTTTTTATCATATTTTAAATGCAATTTTCAACAGAAAGGAAAGAAAATTGCCATTTAAAAATTTCCCCAAATCGTGCAAGCCCTACTAACTTGTGAAGCTCATTTTAAGAAAAACATTTACACCTACTCTGGTTTCGCTAACCTTGGTAGTGATAGCTTTTAGCTTAGCCAAAAGAGAAGTATTGTTGGCATAAACCACTTCATCCTCTTCCACATTCTCCTCCCCTTCTCCTTCCATAATGCCGCAGCTGTCCGCCGCCGGCAATTCACACTCTTTATTGGCCGTCATCACGAGTTTGGAATATTTATACTCCAGTCTATCAGAACACAAAGACAAAGAAGCATGAGCCATATTAGCATAAATAAAGAGAAATGTTGTGTTTCCAAATACTTTAAAAGTCACAGGAATCATACTTTTTGTTTTTCTTCCAAAAGTAGCAGGTCAATGAAACAAGCAGAGCAGCACAGAACACTCCAAACCCAGTGACCATCTTCAGCCAGATATCAATCACCTCACATGGAGACGTTCTCTTCAGCGGGAGAGTCAGTCCGCCAGAACACAGCCGAGGTTCAGTCCACATATACACCGTGTCCTTAGAATGAAAATCACATAATTTATACAAAATTGTCATTTAAATCACAGATGTCAGTGGAGAGTGAACTAAGAAAAATGACAAATATTTCTTACCAAAACTCTTCTTAATTTTTTAAAGAGTCGCTTATGCTCACCAAGCCAGCATTTATTTAAGCAGTAAAAACAGTAGTATTGTGAAATGATTATAATTTATAATAACGGTTTTGCATTTTAAAATATTTTTAAAACGTAATTTATTCATGTGATGGCAAAGCTGAATGTACAGCATAATCACTCCAGTCTTCAGTGTCACATGATCCTTCAGAAATCAATCTAATATGCTGATTTGCTGCTCAAGAAACATTTATTTTATTGAATACTTTTTAGGATTCTTGAAATTAATAGAGAAAACAGCATTTATTGAAATATAAATCTTTTGTAACATTATAAATGACTTTATTAATGCCTCGCTGAATAAAAGTATTAATTTCTTTCAAAAACAAAAAATATCTTACTGACCCCAAACTTTTGAACAGCAATTTATTACAAACATAAAAGGAAAAAACGGAGCGAGTCATTTGTGTCACTCAAACCATCATATTCAAGCTAGTCTTCAACTCTCAAACTGCACCTGTCACAAATATGTGAACACACACTATGCTTTTTTTTATCATTTTTGTTTAGGTGGCTTAAGGTGAGGAATAATCCACATGGAGTTCTGGAGAAAACAAACTTACCCTAGATAGATTTCTGATGATAAATCAGCAGTCGCACAAGTCATGACAGATGCTTTTCTTTAGTAGATTGAATTTAATAGCTTTTATTATATTACTTACACCAGCGAGGATCAGATTATTACTCTTACTATTTGTTTTAAACCATGTATTACTTTGCAGTTCCTTGCTTAAGCCCATTTTTAATGACATTTGATGCCTGCATACTCACATTTATTATAACACATTTTTCGGTCAATAATATATATAATAGAATAATGAAAGAGTACCTGCACTCCTCCCTTACAAGCTCCTTCAATGGCGTGGTAGTCGACATTAGTGCAGCGTGGACAAGCACTAGAGCTCTCCCACAGGAAGTAGAACGAGCACCCGTCACAAGTCCCAGAAGGACACTTACTGACACAGGACAGAAAAAGTTCAACTAAACACATCTTAGTATGCTCTCTCTCGCTGTAGCAGAAAGAATTTGGCTCAAAAGGTTAATTAAAAGCAACGGTTATGGATCTAAAAGCCAAAACAAAACAAAAAAAATGTAAAAAAAAATTAAAAAGACCTCCAAGGAAGTTAACTTTTTAAATTAACATTTCACCTAATATTTATTGCATTTCTGCAATAATGGAAAGATTTAAAAATAAGAATAGAATAATCGAAAATAATTCTCAAGTTAGGTGTCTTCATAATTTGTATTATAGTAATTTTAATAATTATTATTGTAATGTGTGTGTGAGTATATGATATGATATGAGATATTTAATAATTATATAACAATAATAATTTGATTACTATAATATTAATATAGTCTAGAAAATACAATTGATATGTCATGATTGGAGATGTCCAGTGTCAAATTTAGACTGAATTGACAGCAGTGTGCTTGTGTGTGTTTTGTCTTTGTGTGTACACCTGGGCACGGATATGTCTCCCCTCGCAGTTCTCTCCAGGTTACAGCGAAGTGAAACCACTGCATTTCTGCCTTTCTTACATGACGTTGTGACCTGTGGAGATCTTTACGAATAACAAAAACACCATTATACACAATGGATGATAGAGGGAAAAGGACAAACCACACACCTTATTACAAAACCCCTAAAACTAAAACCCTAGACAACCATCTGTGAGAGGAACTTTAAGAAGCACTTTAAGTTTGATGGCGTAACTGCCAGTACCGATAGAAGAAGTGGACATCTGGGATTCTCTTGGGTGGAGATGGAAATAGTTCTGGTCTGGCGTTTATTCCGTTAAGTGATTTCTCCACTGTGGCTCCTGTGGCACAAACACACGCACAACTTAAGTCTTAAGAGGACACATGTGGGTGACAGAACAGCAGGAAGTGCATAGTTCCTTAGTTCCACAGTCCAACCTTACATTTGAGTAATTAATCATGTTTATCACTAAACAAAAGGCCTGTTTTAGATACGCTGAGTTTTATAACTAAGAGTGTGAATTAAAACACTGTAGAATTATTCTAAAACAACAAATCTAAAACACATTTTATCTAATGCTCATCTAATATTATAGGTTATGAAAAGAGAATTTTCCAAGTGTCAGGACTTTATGATATTTAAACGAAAAAATGTATTCACTTTTGAATCGTACAAAGACCATATAACAGTGCTTTTATATAAATACTGTATTCCATCTAGGTGCTGATAACCCTTCACTGAAAGGTTGAAAGCATAGTTGTAATGGAAACCATACAGTTGTAATCAATTGTAAAAAGTGTATTCAACCCCATTGCAAATTAGGTTTATTGGCATAATGTAGACTTTCAGCTGTTTGCAATGAACAAATCAAACAAAAAGTAATTGAAATAGCTCAACACAACAAATGTTTCAAGTCGTTTCCCCAAATTCAACTGAAAATGCAACTTTTAATGAGTTCTGCAGACTCAAAATTATTCAACCCCTTCATGGCAAGCATCTTTAGTACTTAGTAGAACACCCTTTTGTTGTTATGACCTGCTGCAAATGAGATGAATAACCAGGCACCAGCTTCTGGCAGCGTTTCTGAGGAATCTTAGCCCATTCCTCATGAGCAATGGCCTTCAGTTCAGTCATATTCTTGGGTTTGCGTGTTGCAACCGCCTTCAAATCAAATCCCACCAGAGATTTTCTATGGGGTTCATGTCAGGTGATGTTCACTGAAGAATCTTCCAGGACTTCTTCTGCAACCAAGTCTTGATGGAATTAGAGGTATGCTTGGAATCATTGTCCTGTTGGAAGGTCCAGTGACGCCCAAGCTTCAGCTTCCTCGCTGATGGCATGAGGTTTTCTCCTAGGATTTCCTGATACTTCAATTAATCCATCTTGCCTTCCACACACTTCAGGTTTCCAGTCCCAGAGGATGTAAAGCAGCCCCAGAGCATCACTGAGCACCACCATGCTTAACTGTAGGCAGTGTTCTTTCCAGCATATGCTTCATTCTTCTTCCTCCAGACATACCGCTGATCCATAAAGCCGAAAAGTTTCCAGTTTTGTTTGACCACTCCACAGAATCCCAAACCTTCTGTGGCTTATTTATATGATTTTGAGCAAATTGTAGCTGACTTTTTAGTGCTTTTGGGTCAGTAGTTGTGTACGTCTTGGAGTTCTGGCATGCATTTGGTATGAGCCTTACGGTGCTGCAAGCTGAAACCTCAGTGCCTGCGGCCACCAAGTCTTGCTGCAGGTATTTTGCAGTCACTTGTGGGTTTTTCTGAACCTGCCTTCTCAGAAATCTGGTAGCAGCCACTGATATCTTCCTTTTTCTGCCCCTTCCAGGTAGTGTAACCACTTTTCCTTTGAATTTGAACTTGCGAACTATGCTTCCAATGGTGTCTCTAGAAACATTTAGTGCCTTAGCTATCTTTTTGTATCCTGTTCCTTGTTCATGAAGGGCGATGAGATCTTCTAAATTTTTTGGACAATTCTTTTGATATTTCTAACATGCAGTCAATACATGAACCTCAACAAACCTAACCAGTTCTGATATTATATTATAGTTACCAAAATATTTTTAATAACATAATACTTTCCCATTTATTTAATTACATAAAAATATAAACATAAAATATTATATAATTTGTTTCCTGCCAGGAGTGTTGGGGTGTAACATGATTACTTATGCACAAAAGTGTGTGAAAAACACCATTTTATCCCATTTTTGTACATAAATAATTTTGTATGATTATACTTTCATAATATAATCACAGGTGTATAATGCACTCAGATACATAGTAAAGACTAAATGAAATAAATAATGCATCAAGATGTTATTTAGTTGCCACACAGTCCCCTAGTTGTCCTCTCATTAACGTTAACAGCACTGACAATGTGTTTTCCTGGTAATTGATATTATTGAGCTTTGGTGATTAAACTGCAAATGACTTTAGTTAAAAGTCCCACCGAGATTTAATTTATAATAAAATAAACCATTAAGGACACTTTTCTCCATTATTTACTGATAATGGAAAGTCTGTTAAACATTCATTGATTTAATAAGATACAACATTCATTGTGGCATCCCTATTAGTAAGTATTTCAAATGAATGGTATGGACATGCACATCACATCTGCTACACTATCAAAAAGTCAACAAAAAAAATGTGTTTGAAATTTGAAATTATTTCTCTCACCCTGAAAAGTGTCAGCCAGGCTAATGGACTGAGAGGAAAGGGCTGTTCGTAAGCCCCGCCCATCTGAAGGAATAATCGTTGACTGACAGAGAAAAGCCTCCACTGAACTGCCCAGCTGACCACCTTTAACATCCTCATTGGGCAGATCTGTGATATTATCTCTGCAGACTGCAGCCTTGTGACCCTGACAAAAGACAGATGATGGAATAAATTATATTCTGTGATGTCATTTCCACTCATTTCAGGTGTGTGAATTGTACCTCAGCTCCACACAGGCTGATATTGAAGAGGTGGTAGTATTTTGTGCCTTTCGCAGTGAAGATGGGCCCATTCATGATGGACCCAGCCGACGTCAGAGCACTGAAGTCATACTGAAGAATCTGATTATGGTGAGTGTATTTGAACAAACAGTCGCTGAAACACACACTGTGCTCCTGTAATTTAAACATTCAAGAGAGAACCGTCAGACACTTAGTTATTATTATTATTATTATTATTATATTATTAATATTATTATTATTATTATTATAATAATCATCATCATCATCTAAACACTTTTAAAATGTCTTTAACCAATAAGCAATTGGAATGAAGAACACATAACCTTTATTCATTGGAAATAAAATTAAATAAATAAAAAATGTTAAGTAAACGATTAATTCAACATTGATTCAATTATTTTAAATAAATTGTTACCAAATGCATATATAGGGAGAATTTTTTTTATATATTAATTAAGTAATAATAAAAAAATAATAAAAAAAAAAACTGAAATACCTTGTTGCTTTTGCTGCCTGGCCCACACGGCTGGCACGTTTCTTTGCCGTAGATGTTGTCCCCAGACAGGACGGTGTTGGGAGGGCACTTTTGGCACTGGTTGGTCTTTTTATTAATGTAGTGTCCAGCTGGACATGACACACAGGAGGAGCCAGCCTTCTTAGACTTCAGGGCACACGCACGGCACGCTGACGCCACCCCGTCCATGGCATTGGTGACAGACACAGAGTAAATCTTCACCATGTCATTTGCATACCGACGCACCTGATAGACAGAGACAACGTCCTATATGACTATAGTCATTCTATAAAAATGAACTTTTTTTTATCACTGCGTGTATATGCATTTGTACTGACATCACTAGCCCGACTGGTGCGTTGGAAAGCCCAGGTAAACATAACAGAAGAGTTTTCAGTCATGATGTATGTGTAACTCTGTTTGGTTTTCCTCCCATCCCATGATTCAACTACATTTGTGCTTCTTTTTTTCACATCCTGGAATGACAAGAAACTCAATTACACTTCAAAAAGGAAAAAGAAAAAGGTGCACAAAGTATTTTGGTAACACTTTACAATGAGGTATCATTTGTCAGCATTAGTTAAAGGGATAGTTCGGCCAAAAATGATATTTAACCCATGATTTACTCACCCTCAAGCCGTTCGAGATGTATACGTCAATCTTTTTTCAGACGAACACATTTTCAGTTATTTTAGAAAATGTCTTAGATCTTTCAGTGGTTATAATGTATAATCCGGCTCCAGGGGTCATAAAGTTTTAAATATGTATATTTTTATGACAAAACCGCACTGATTACCCTCAGAAGGCCTTCGTTTATCCCCCTGGAGCCGGATGGATTACTTTTGTGAAGGATGCATGCACATTTTTTGGACTTGAAGGAGGTGGACCCCATAACTTGACATTATAACCACTGAAAGATCTAAGACATTTTCTAAAATAACTGAAAATGTGTTCGTCTGAAAAAAGATTGACATATGGATCTCAAACGTATTGAGGGTGAGTAAATCATGGGTTAAATATCGTTTTTGGCTGAACTATCCCTTTAATACATTAACCGACATGAACAAAAAAAATGAACAATATATTCTTACAATATTTATAATCTTTCATAAAAAAATGTCATGTTAGTTCACAGTGCAAAATGATAACAGATGCAACTTTTGATCTTAAAATGTATTAAAACATGTTGAGATCAACACTAACTAAGATGAATAAATGCTGTAGAAGTATTGTTCATTGTTTGTTCATGTAGACTAATGTAGTTAACTAATGTTAACAAATGAAACCTTATTGTGAAGTGTTACAAGTATTTTTTAATCCTTTTTTTGCATACACTTTAAACATTCTAGCCAGATTCGTGAGAAATTTTAATCAATGTACATAATTATTTATAGCAAAATAGCAATAATTCATCTATGCTGTTACAATTTGAACCTAAACCTAATTTTATGTATATTTTACCTACTTATTTTGGCAAAAAGGGTAAATGTGTGGGGGGAAATACAATTTTGTTACAGAATTAGGCTTTTTGTAACCTTTCCTTGTTCTAGCTTGTACTATTCAGGACAATTTTTTAAACTTTGTATTATTAGCACTTGTGATTATTGCCTCTAAGATCACTTGTTGCAATTCTCATTTGTAAGTCACCTTAGGATAAAAACGTATGCTAAATAAATAAATTAAATGTAAATGTAACAGGCAATAATACATTTAAATGCAATACAAATTAAATACAAATAAATTAAGCTTTTGTTTGATTCAGGTTGTACAGCATTATTTGACTTCATTTGATACCAAGTATTACAAAACACCAAGAAAGATGTGTCAAAATTACCATTCTTTAGATGTAAACTGTTTTAAATGCACATTTAAAGGCAGATTAAAATGGTCTATCAAAATAAATAAATCACAAACACATATTAACACACTTACCGTCATAAAGTAAAACTCACAGTCAGCTGAACAGCTAGTTTCAAACTCAAAAGTGATCCGTCCGTACTCACTGCCAGATTTTCCTTGAACAGACATGGGCAACCTGATAGTAACAATACAGACTCATTATTTCACAGAGAGCAGAGGTTATGTAAGGAAATACTTGTAATATCAACTCACACAGTAGACGTACACTGTTTAACCATGCTAACCACAGAAGTTTTTAATGAGCTATAATAATGTAACATGCTGTGAGCGGCACTTGAATAGTGTGGCTGCGAGTAGGAGGACAAGTAGCCTACTTGAAGACTCACTTGAATCCAGGCACTTTGAGAGTTAATATGAGATAATCATTATCCGAATGACCTGATCCTGATTGTAAGTGATCACCCGCTACCTCCCAACCTAAAAGACACAAAATGTAGAAAAAAAGATATGAAGGTATCATGCACAAATGTGAAGAACATCTAGAATGTACAGAAGAGTCCATTTGTATTTATTAGTGACGCAACAGCGACATCTAGCAGCAAAAATAAGCATTACAACCATATGCTGTAACATAACACACCGTTCTTGTGTAATCTCTCACCATTCAAGCCATCGCAATTGTTGTTGGCCACGTTGAAGCAGGATGACTTCATGTTGGCAGGCAGCACGTTCCACCACTTGTACTCAAACCCGAGGACAGGCTCCGTGCCAGCTGGACAAGACTGGCATGCTACAGATGCCACACAATCCATGTTTAATATATATGTAATTAAAATGATGCTCACGCTTTGGAAATGATCATGTTTCATATGTCCTTCTTAAGATGTTTGGACGATTTATCACCTTTGACTCCATCAGAGTAAGTCCCGGGAGGGCAAGGAGAACAGGTGGCAGTGTGGTTGTTATAGAAACCGGGATTACAGGGTGGACACGGCTTAAGCTGACCAGAAGGTGGCAGTTTTACTGCACCTGCAGCAGCCTCCAAACAAATCCGAGGCTCTAGCCACTTATACACGACCCGAGTCTATGAGAGAGACAGCAGCATTTATGTATTCAATTATTTACTTAAAATATTAAGAATCATTTCAATTTATTACACTGATAGTTGTTTTGTGCGTGTGTGTGTATGTGGTACAATGAGACTAAAGGCACACCTTAAGGAAAATGTGCTTTCACTACTCCCATAGTGTAAGATTGCAGAATTTTTATTTATTTTTTTAACATTGAGCAACAGATTTTGTGTGAAAATAAATCATAAATGTGTGAGGTGGCGAGGTGGGCCTTTTACCCCACACACGGGTAAAAGCATCACCTGCATGGGGCAAAAGGCACAAAGTATTTACACATATGCTTTAGCTAAAATAATGTGTTTTTAATAATGTCTTAGTTAACACTTGTTCAAAAGCAATCACTTTTCCATGTTTGTACTATTTTCGGTTTATTTTGATAAATGAATGAATTCATTTTTGTTCAATAAATATACTGTCAGTAAAATGTTCATTTTAAAAATCCAGGAAAAAACTATTTTAAAAAAGTGAAGATTCTGAAAGCAGTGAAATATATATATATATATATATATATATATATATATATATATATATATATATATATATATATATATATATATATATATATATATATATATATATATATATATATATATATATATATATATATATATATATATAACAATAAATATTATATTTTATTATATGATATGATTAATATCATATTTTTAAAGATGACTTCATCATAAATGGTGATTATCTCTAAGGTGGACACCCAACTTGATATGATATTTTCCATTTGCTGACATGAGTTAGACGGTTAGATTCAGATGATAAAGAGCCATTTATTAGCATGTTAATTATTGTGCCTTTCACCCCAACAGCAGGGGTGCCTTTTACCCTAAAAAACATACTTTTACATATTCTTCTGTTATTGAAAAACTGTTGCTTTAATCACTTTGAACAAAACTGAAAAACGTTAACAAGACCTTAGTCTCAAAATACAGTCAATTTGATCAATTCTGATTTGCTACATAAATCTACAAATAAAAAAAGTAAGTATTAGATTAGATCAAATTAGCGCACAATCAACTTTGCATTGCTGTCCGCGATCACGGCAAGGATCAGCCAAATTTCCAAAAGCATCATCAAAAACGGTTGAGAGTCAAATGCGCCTTTTACCCCGGTGCGCCTGTGTGTGTGTGTGTGTGTGTGTGTGTGTGTGTGTGTGCGTGTGTACGTACCTTTCCATCCTTATCACAGGTGCTGTAGGTCTGGATGTAGTCTTTCTTTGAGCATGGAGGTTTACTTATGCACATGGCAGAACCTTCTGCTGTTAAAATTACAGAAGAATCATATCTCACATGACACCAAGGATGATAACTATAAAGATAACAATAAATATATCGTTCTAAATATAAAAGAATAGTCCAAACCACAACTATAATGATGACGGCACAGATAAACAATACCTTTGGCACAACTTTCAGAATGTTTTTTTTTTTTTTTTTTTTTTTTTCAGCTCGAGCATTTAAAGCGGCAGACAACAAAGCTGCAATGCATGCTTAGAATAAACATAATATTGTCCGCTGGTGTGGATACTAATATAGTTATGCTTAGTGTGAACAGGCCTTAACACAAGCAAAACCATTCAAAGAGTTCAAAGAGTTTAAAAATAAATAAATAAAATAAAAAGTGAATCTGATGTGTGAGACAGAGCATGTTTGAGGGTGCCATAAGTGTGAAGGAAGATGTTATACTGGACTGATTATGTTTAAGAGTTTTTCCTAATTCTGGGGAATTCCTAATTTATTATTAATCAGTCCACATTAGCTATGTGAATCTCTGGGTTGATAGCTAAAATATTCGATTTACAATTCATGTAGGTTCAATTCAAAAGTGATTTTTGAAAATTCAGAATTTAATTTGATTCGATAAACAATTTGATTTGAATTCAATAAATATTTTGAATGCAAACAGAATTAATTAAATGTTAATATATTTTAGACAAGAAAAAGAAACAGGAATCTAAATTTGTTTAAATATGCTTGTGTTAGCAGAAGAAAAAAAATATTAATATGAATTTCAAATAATATGATGGTGAATAAACTATCAGAATTCAAATTTCTGGTTGTACTACTCCTTTAAAAATCAAATGGCTCATTCTCTGCATAAATATATGTGCATACAAAATAACATATGTATTAATGTAAAGATAAACTTGATTTTTTTTAAATATATTTTATCTTCTTTAGTAAAGAATTTATTTTATTTTAAATTTTATTTTAAAAACATAATTACTTCAAAAAAAAAAACTTTAAAAATACATAAATTATATATACAGTGTATAACACACATTCATATATATATATGATGTATACACACACACACACACACAATTATTATTTCAATTTATGTGTTTTTTTTAAAGTCCTACTACATCACATATCTGCATTTTCTAGAAACCAGCCTATATGGTATTTACCACTATGCACTTACAGGCATAGTGTGTTTTTGTGTTGCAAGGTGTGCAGGAGCTGGCCCCTCGGCCAGAGTATGTGTCCCGTGGACAGGGTGCACAGGAGGAGGAGCCTGGGGTGTGACTGAAAGTCCCAGGCTTACATGGAAAACACTCTGAGGTGTACGCCACACCTGAGAAAGAAAAATGACGTAAATCTTTCAATGAGGAGCATTTTTCAAATTAAAATGGAAAAACATGCACTCGTACGAAGCGCACCCTCACCTTCTATCCGTATGTTCTTCAGGAGAATTGGTTTGACTGCTTTAGCACCGAGTGTGACTCCAGTAGTTCTCCAGTACAGGATATTAGTGCCAGAATTCAGGTTAACCTGATCATATGAGGAAAATATCATATAGATATTACTCGAATACAGTAAAGATGACTAATTTGGGCATTGAGTGTTTTTGAGCAATGGTAAACAATTGCACATTGAAAATTACTTATTACTTATAATTATATATATTTTTATATATTATAATCACATATTACTAATATATATATATATATGTTTTTATATATTATAATCTCATATTACTTACTTATCATATATATATATATATATATACAGTGAGGAAAATAAGTATTTCAACACCCTGCTATTTTGCAAGTTCTCCCACTTGGAAATCATGGAGGGGTCTGAAATTGTCATCGTAGGTGCATGTCTACTGTGAGAGACATAATCTAAAAAAAAAATCCAGAAATCACAATATATGATTTTTTAACTATTTATTTGTATGATACAGCTGCAAATAAGTATTTGAACACCTGTCTATCAGCTAGAATTCTGACCCTCAAAGACCTGTTAGTCTGCCTTTAAAATGTCCACCTCCACTCCATTTATTTTCCTAAATTAGATGCACCTGTTTGAGGTCGTTAGCTGCATAAAGACACCTGTCCACCCCATACAATCAGTAAGAATCCAACTACTAACATGGCCAAGACCAAAGAGCTGTCCAAAGACACTGGAGACAAAATTGTACACCTCCACAAGGCTGGAAAGGGCTACGGTGAAATTGCCAAGCAGCTTGGTGAAAAAAGGTCCACTGTTGGAGCAATCATTAGAAAATGGAAGAAGCTAAACATGACCGTCAATCTCCCTCGGACCGGGGCTCCATGCAAGATCTCGCCTCGTGGGGTCTCAATGATCCTAAGAAAGGTGAGAAATCAGCCCAGAACTACACGGGAGGAGCTGGTCAATGACCTGAAAAGAGCTGGGACCACCGTTTCCAAGGTTACTGTTGGTAATACACTAAGACGTCATGGTTTGAAATCATGCATGGCACGGAAGGTTCCCCTGCTTAAACCAGCACATGTCAAGGCCCGTCTTAAGTTTGCCAATGACCATTTGGATGATCCAGAGGAGTCATGGGAGAAAGTCATGTGGTCAGATGAGACCAAAATAGAACTTTTTGGTCATAATTCCACTAAACGTGTTTGGAGGAAGAAGAATGATGAGTACCATCCCAAGAACACCATCCCTACTGTGAAGCATGGGGGTGGTAGCATCATGCTTTGGGGGTGTTTTTCTGCACATGGGACAGGGCGACTGCACTGTATTAAGGAGAGGATGACTGGGGCCATGTATTGCGAGATTTTGGGGAACAACCTCCTTCCCTCAGTTAGAGCATTGAAGATGGGTCAAGGCTGGGTCTTCCAACATGACAATGACCCGAAGCACACAGCCAGGATAACCAAGGAGTGGCTCTGTAAGAAGCATATCAAGGTTCTGGCGTGGCCTAGCCAGTCTCCAGACCTAAACCCAATAGAGAATCTTTGGAGGGAGCTCAAACTCCGTGTTTCTCAGCGACAGCCCAGAAACCTGACTGATCTAGAGAAGATCTGTGTGGAGGAGTGGGCCAAAATCCCTCCTGCAGTGTGTGCAAACCTGGTGAAAAACTACAGGAAACGTTTGACCTCTGTAATTGCAAACAAAGGCTACTGTATCAAATATTAACATTGATTTTCTCAGGTGTTCAAATACTTATTTGCAGCTGTATCATACAAATAAATAGTTAAAAAAAAAAATCATACATTGTGATTTCTGGATTTATTTTTTTTTAGATTATGTCTCACAGAGGACAGGCAGTAAGTAATATGTGATTATAATATATAAAAACATATATATGATTATATGTTTTATATATTATAATCACATATTACTTATAATCATATATATATACAGTGCTATGCATAAGTTTAGACACCCATACTAAAGTTGACTAAAAAGAGGAATAAAATATCATCTTTTGGAAACTGAACTTAATGCCTTAATTTAAAAAATTAGGAAAAATCCAACCTTTAAAGACACCAATTTTCTTTCTGAATGAATAATGTATTGTAAATAAATAAATGTTCTTCCTTAAAATACAGGGTGCATAAGTTTGGACACCCCTATGTTAAATTCCCATAGAGGCAGGCAGATTTTTATTTTTAAAGGCCAGTTACTTCATGGATCCAGGATACTATGCATCCTGATAACGTTCCCTTGGCCTTTGGAATTAAAATCGCCCCACATCATCACATAGCCTTCACCATACCTAGAGATTGGCATGGTTTTATTTCAGTTAGCCTAATAGCTGGTATGATTTGCATTGAGAGATGATCTTATGGAAAGTACCCCATGCCAATCTCTAGGTATGGTGAAGGCTATGTGATGATGTTGGGCTATTTTAATTCCAAAGGCCAAGGGAACTTTATCAGGATGCATAGTATCCTAAAAATTTTTTTTAAAAAAAATACTTAAAAATAAAAATCTGCCTGCCTCTATGGGAATTTAACATAGGCGCGTCCAAACTTATGCACCCTGTATTTTAAGGAAGAACATTTATTTATTTACGATACATTATTCATTCACAAAGAAAATTGGTGTCCTTAAAGGTTGGATTTTTCCTAATTTTTTAAATTAAGGCATTAAGTTCAATTTCCAAAAGATGATTTTTTTATTCCTCTTTTTAGTCAACTTTAGCATGGGTGTCTAAACTTATGCATAGCACTATATATATATATATATGAAGAGTTCAGATGCAAAAGCCTCTAAGTGCCATTTGAAATTTTCTTCTTGAAGGATCATTTTTATCAAGCTCATATTTAAGTTCAGTAATTTAACTTAAATAGCAATGCAAATGACCTATTAATTGTCTTTTAAGTGAAACAACTGAACTTAAATATACGAGCTTGATAAAAATGATCATTCTAGAAGAAAATTTCAGATGGCACTTAGAGGCTTTTGCATCTGGACTCACACAATTATATGATTATATCTGGATATATATATATATATATATATATATATATATATATATATATATATATATATATATATATATATATATATATATATATATATATATATATATATATATTAATTATTGACCTAACTTATTAACTTAAAATTACAGGTGTACTTCAAGTAAATATATTAGGTCAAAGAGGTTCAGCTGGCAAAAAAGTTGGGGTGAGTTTCTGACTTACACTATGTGTTCCCCACTCTCCATGAGTAGTCAATTTGATCCATTTCTTATTTGAATCCAGGTCCATCTCTTGACACTGGTCGTTCTGAATCTGTCCAAAAAATATTTTTATTAGAGCAATACAGATTAGCTGCTTTTGATGTCTTAAAATATCTTTCAAACAAACATGTCTCCACAGTAGTAATGGAATCCAAACTTACGAAGAATTCAAAGATGATGCTGTTATCCACATACTGGTAGTCAAAGGACACTGACCCCGGCTTCTTTAAGTGAACAGTGTAGATCAGAGACACAGTACACTCATCCCTGTTGGACTCCAGATATGAGCCCTGAGCAACCCACTTTGCACTAAAAGCATACAAATACACAAAGCACACACACTATGGTGACTATAGTCTTCAGATGCATAACAGGATAAGATTGTTTAATACTTGAATTGTTTCATCTCTCTGGAAGTGTGTGCATGCCTGCTTTAATCTGACTGTGGGAACATTGGGAACAGTCATTTTAGATACATCTGACTAGCTATTAATACAACTGAAAATGATATGCACATTCTACATTATGTATGTGCATTAGGATTTTAGTATTAGTGTTCCACCAATGAAGATAATGCATTCTTCTCAATACCTTTTAAACACACCAAATATAGAAAGCAAAAAAATGGTATCTCTCCTTTTTATTATTTCTTTAACTTAGAATTAATCTTGTTCTGTCTCTGTTTGCTCCATGGTCCTTTTTATTTACAAGAGAGATTGAATTATTATACTTACTAAGGACTATAAATACGTAAATGTGATATTTCAATGGTATCTGAAATTGTGTGATGTATTTTGTTGGAAAACAGAAAAAAGAAAGCAAAAATTAATTAAGTAAAGAAAGAAAGAAAGAAAAAGCATTTCAATATGTTCCACTCCGAATTTCCGCTTCAATAAGAAATATATTACAATGAAAAGAAAGAAAAAAATTGGAGAAGTAATTAATTTATAAAAGATTGTTTTGAAGATCCCAAAGTAACTCACCTCTTGCAGGTCGCTGCATGCTTTTGGTTGGGTGAGTCATTAGGGGAGGTTGCTAGGCTGCTGAATCCAAGAGGGATTTTGTCCCACTCATCGAAACGTAGACCGCTGCCCAGGGAGTAAGTGCCAGCCGCGCACTTTATGCACTCCTGAGCAGACATCTCTAGAAACTCCCCCGCCTTGCACGAGAATGCTGACAGACAAGGATGTAAACAAATGTACAATACAGTTTAATGAGATGTCATTGGAAAAATAAATTGACAAGAGCGATCACCAAATCCAAGTATTGGGTAGGGCAAGTGTACCATGGCAATTAATTAAGATCTAAAATCCAATAAAAATATCCAGACATTTGATGAACACAATAAAAATATAAAACAAAACAAATAAGTAAATAAAATCAGCTTGGTTTTTTTACATCTGTGGGCGATTCTTTGGCTATTGAAACAAAGTTTGCTTTTTTTGTTTTTTTGTAACAAATTAACAAAAATAAATAATTTACCACCATGCCACCTTCTTTGGCTATTTTAAACTAATAAATATAAACAAACAAAAATTACTCTGGAAAATTAACTAATATCATGTAGTTGCATATCAACAGCAGAGTGATTATCAATTTACAATAAATGACCTTTCATTTAATACAAAATCTGTTACAGACAACATTAAACCCAAGCTTTTAATTTCCATATAATCTGATGCATTTCCAATTGAGAAAAAATATTCAGCAAGGAATAAAGTAGTGGGCGAGACACTTTTGTTTTATTGTTTATGTCATTGAAAATTGTGACAGCTTTTATTGGTTATATTTATTAATAAAGTAAAAATAAAGTCCATTTTGATTTCAGAATGCCTTTTGCTGCGTTCTTCCAAACTACACGACTAAAGCTGAATACACAGGCCGAGGACTTTGTAAAGTTTGGGGAATCGTTATTCAGGGCCAATGGACATTCTATCTAAGAGGAAATTCCTCTGGGCTGATAAGGGGTGACAATAAAAATGGTTTAAACGCACACACTCATGTCATTCAAATTAATTGAATCACATTAGTGTACACATTCAAGTATGAACATCCAAATAAACACAAAATGTCCATTTCCCAAAGATCCATCTCAGTCAAAACCCTCCCATAAATTAAACATCCTCTCTGACTAACACACTAGGTGAACTTACTGCAGTCGGTGCCCTTCACAGGGTCTGGCAGTCCTGTACACTCTCCTGGATTCAGAGGGATGGCCACCCTCCATCTAGACCCGGTGCTGTTACACTCCGTGTACTGAAAGTAGTAGTCCGTCTGTGAAAAAAACCACGTCTAAATTTAACAAGGATCTTGACAATGCTTGTGTTTGTGGATGTGTGAAGTTAGACTGTAAAAGAGTAAAGCACATGGACGCTTGAGTATTGTGTGGACTCAATGCAGAGGATATTAAAACGGTTCGTTACAGGACTCTAACAAATGCATGAGTCCTCTGTCCTGAGTCTGCTGTGGCTGCACCCTTTCCTTTCCACAAATCAGCATCACTGGCGTTTCATTTGTGAACTCGTATTTTAAGAAAAGAAATTAAAAGGGTTTGAACAAATTCTCATCACATCTACAGTATGCAATGACTTCCAGAACAAGCATTTGAGCACACAGATTGTGATGGAGCATTTCATTGGGTGGACAGACTGTCTGAATTAAACTAAAACAACATAAGAGAAAAATATTCTTCATGACAAAACTGCAACATATCACGTTCATGAACAAACTGGGACAATATCTTGTTGCTGAATAAACTGGACAAGCTGCGACTTCTCATTTCTCAACAACCCGGGACGTTTGTGAACGAACTGACATATATCATTGGTGAAAGAACTGGGACAATGTTTGTTAACAGATTTAGACATTGTGTTTTGTGAAGAAATTTGCGCAGATCTAGGCTAATTCCAATAATCAGCATCTTACAGCAAGAGGCTACATAAAACACAGAATAATGGGTTTGAAGGAAAACAAGAAAGGTGAAGTTACTTTTTTAATCTTTAAAATACTTTGCTGAATCTCCGCTTGGACGAACTATAGCATAAATAAGCTAGGCCTATTCGTAGGTTAATAATGAACCCAAAAAGTGTTATCCCTCAATCTTCACCAGCTAAGGTGACAATTATAACAGAAAATGCACATTAATATACCGAGTTATCGTTTTTGATAAGGTGTGACCATTTTGTTCAGCCAAAACAATGAATCATCTCGTTACCACCACATTCCTACAGGTCCTCCAGCACCGAGTGAGTGATTAGGAAGGAAAGGCTGCCATCAGGAGGAAGCTGATAATAAAACCCAGAATGCCCTGTGGGTCAACAAACAGTGCAGACACAGCTGAAAACCGGATCTAGTCTCTGATATTCCACACATTACCATACAAAACACTAGTACAAGCCGAGTGAGTGAGTGAGTGAGTGAGTGAGTGAGTGAGTGAGTGCGTGAGTGCGTGAGTGAGTGAGTGAGTGAGTGAGTGAGTGAGTGAGTGAGTGAGTGAGTGAGTGAGTGAGTGAGTGAGTGAGTGAGTGAGTGAGTGAGTGAGTGAGTGAGTGAGTGAGTGCGTGCGTGAGTGAGTGAGTGAGTGAGTGAGTGAGTGAGTGAGTGAGTGAGTGAGTGGATATTTTTTCGTATTCATAGACAACAACTGCAGTCAATCTTTTGGTTTATGGGACACATAATGATCTTAAAAGTCATTTTTCCATGCACAAAGGCCAGAGGAGTTGCTGAGCTCTCGGTGAAAGCGGTTTGTGGGAAGCTATTCTTAGCATCATATCACCAGGCTCTTGAGATGCAAGCAGGGCTGATCATCTTAGCTTAGCACTCCACTGGAACATTGTTCATCCATCAGCATAACGCTTTATCATAAGAAATAAAACACATACTCTGGCTAGATTCTTCTAACACATCATTTCAGAGATGAGATGCATTTAAAATGGGATGCCCATCCCAAAATAAGCAATCTGACACCAATCAATATACCTAGACAAAAAGCATATCAGCTTCTAAATCAATATTTAAGCTGAAAAGTTCAAGTAAACATGCATTGGTAGGCTATCAAACACACAAAAGACATAAGAATAAACTGATTGAGAGCTTAAATTACTCTAATCTGACTGTAAACATGTATGGCAATGCAGTTTGTTCACCACTGCGAAAACAAACAATTAACAGGCCAAAATTACAGCTGATCATGCATCTGTGAAAAATCAATATAGCTACATCATGAGGAGGTACCAAAGAGCCAATAATTACAAATAAACATCAATATTAAGCATGCACAATTTGTAATTTTTAAAACATA
>NC_138228.1:16689830-16895241 GCF_964197995.2 Scardinius erythrophthalmus
GTTATCAAATTTTTATTGTTTTAACATCGTTTAAACATGACATATCGAAGACAAACAATCAGCAATTACCCCAGTATGAAAAAAAAAAAAAAAAAAAAGATACAAATAAAAATAAGTAAATCAATAATTAAGATTAAAAAAATATTAAAAATAAATATATATAGGGCACTATATCAGTGGGATAACAAAGATACAGAAAAATTATATATAATGAATAAATAATAAACAAACATACAGAATATACTTCAAAATATACACAAATAAATATAAGTACTACAGATTATTAGAATTGTTAGAAAATATCCATAAAAAAAAAATAAAAAAAAATAAAAAAAAAAAATAAAAAGGGTAGAATAGAAGAATAGAGCTGAAAGAAATCTACGACAGTTGAAATTTATGATTAATAACAAGGGAAAAATAAATTAACCAGATGAACAAGAACAATAAAAATAAAATGACCATAAAACCAGAGCGAGAGAGAGGGGAAGGGGGTATTAATTCAACTCAGCAAACCCTTGAGTTTTTCCAATATTTGGGCCCAGAGTCTAATGGTGTCCTCTCTTGCGCCATGAATGCGTGCAGTGGACAATTCGAGATACACCACATCTATAAATGTGAGAACCCAATACTGCTTATTAAGAGAATGTGGAGGTTTCCATCTCGTTGCTACTATTTTCTTAGCGGCTGTCAAACCAGCTAAAAACACTCGTTTCTGAGTTTTGTTAAGTTGGATATCAGAAAGATCATCTAAAATAAAAACAGATGGGGACAAAGGGGCCGAAACATTCAATAAAGTGGACAAACTTTCTTTAACCATATTCCAAAAGTAAGCAACCCCAGGGCATTCCCAAATCATGTGAAAAAAAGTACCAATTTCCCCTGTATGGCACAGTGTGCAATTAGGATCAGGTTTAAGCTTCATACTATAGAGTTTACGGGGAGTCATATAAGTCCTATGAATAAAATTAAAATGGATTTGTTGATGATCCGGATTCCTTGAGGCATGCATTACCATCACCCAAACACTGTCCCAGTTAAAACTGGGGGAAAGGTCCGGAATATCTGCCCACCATGAAGAGTCTATTGTCAGAGGAGGATGCATTTTTTCCAGAAAAAAAATTATATAATTTAGAAACCAAACCACTTGTTCGTAAATAAATACTGTTTTCTAACACAAACCTCTCGTTTTGTGTCTTAGGACATCAATGTGTACTTACGATGGGGAATTGTTTAATTTGGATGATGGGGAATTGTTTTAATTTGGACTCTGTGCATGCTCTTTGAGACAGTGACCATAGACCTGCATTATATGACTGACAGACAAGAACGGTTTGACTTAAAAATATCAAAATTGAAACTACTGCGGAAAAAAAGACACCTACATCTTGGATGCCCTTGAGGTAAGCTAAAACATACCAAAATTTAATTTCAAAGTGAACTATCCCTTTAAACAAACATTTTGAGACTTCTACACAAAAAAAAAAAAAAAAAAAAACACATTAATCAGAATGATTGATTTATTTGATTTTAAACAAAAAAGTAAAAACCTTAATTTTGCACTGATAAACAAGGTGAATACAGGTAAGTAGGACATTTTGACATGGACACTGCTTTAAAATATGCCAAATGGCCTGCACACAATATAATTTTAAATAGGTACATATCTCCATTACATTATACAGTGTAAAAGTACAGAAATATATAACACAAAGACCTAAGTGTCCGACTTTACTTGTATTCACCGTATTTTCAGTTTAGGTACCTGAACACAACCTTTATATTATTCACGTGTCTTTGCTAGAAAAACAACAATGCATAGGTTTACCAGGATTGTGTCAAATGGTATATTATACATTTAATTCAGATTTGATATAGCTAGTAGCAAATTTTATAAAGCTAGGTCATTTCTTCATTTGAAAACAAATAATTAGTCAAAGAAAACTGAAAGAGCAGGCCGTTTCCCTTTGAAGCAAACAGATCAATGGTCCAAGATGGACAGTCTTGTATTCAAATGAACATACCATAGATGTTAAAAGTGAAGTCAAGTTGTCACATAAGCTCTTAAACCTTTTACTGTTTATCTCAAATATCTACAGCAAAATAATTCTATACAGTTGTGTTCAAGATAGTCATTGAGGTCCGAAGTACAGGAGTTTCACATTGTATTGCAACAAACCAAATCGGTCACATATCAATAGACTGTATGTAGTATTACACATCCTCAACACGCTAGTGGTATGGTCACATAAATATTTCAACAGACTAAAGAGGTTTGAGAAACAATCAAATTTTGCGACCTAGAACAGTCAAACCAGGCACTTCAGGCAATTTCTAATGTTTGATGAGACAGGTGATGGCCGTTCAGAGTTTACATTTGGCCTTTAGAGGCACCATGTTGAGAGACATCACAAAGTTCTCTAGGGTGGCCAGGTATTCCTGAGGATGTGTGCGCAGATGACCTGCATGAATAGACTCTTTCCACTTCTTGATCCCGACAGATAGGCCTCGATTCCTCCATAACTCCACCATCTTCTCCAAGTTCTTGTAATCGCACATTGCGTCGTTCTCAGAGTAAAAGAAAAGAGAAGGTGCCATCACAGGATTGTTCCAGAAAATGCTGATCGCCGAGTTTAAGTAGTCAACCGTCTGGTGTTTAAAGACACGGAAGTACAGAAGGCCAGCCGTTCTCACAAGACCCTCCATACGGGGAAATATGGTTTTACCCAGACCTGGAAAACAAACAACAAACCCAAAATAATCAAAGCAAAAGATTTCAGGGACAGCTAATTCTAGCTCATCAGGATAAATTTCTTTCTGAAGTTTTTAGGCCTTGTGTAGTTTGAATACTTGAGGCGTTTGAAAAGAAATTTGATGTTTGAAAGCTACAAGGTTGCAACTTGCTATGTGGTAGGCAGATAAATATACAGACACAGACATACAAATACTGTTCAAAAGTTTGGGGTCACTCACATTAAATTGATCAAAAGTGACAGTAAAGACATTTATTTTCTTCAAAAAGATTTCTATTTCAAATAAATGCTGTTCTCTCTACTCATAGAATCCTGAAAAAAAAACATTTATCACCATTTCCACAGCAAAACGTTTTTTTCAACATTGATAATGGTAATAAATGTTTCTTGAGCAGCAAATCAGAATGATTTCTGAAGGATCATGTGACACTGAAGACTGGAGTAATGCTTTATCATTACAGAAATAAATTACATTTTATATCATAATAAAACATTTATTTTAAATTGTAAGAATTTTTCACAATATTACTGTTTTTTTTTTTGCCTTGGTGAGTATAAGAGGCTTCTTTCAAAAACAAAAAAAAAATCGTACCAACTTTACATTTTTAAAAAGTACCGTTAATCTCTAGATTGAGTCATAATGTTTAAAGGTTTTTACAAGCAATAGTGTTATGCACTGCAATTTACATAAACAATTATGTACATTGTATTTTATTTTTGATGAGGTAGTACCAAACTTTTATTTTACAAGCATGATATTTCTACATCCTAACTTTAGGGATATGTAAAGTTTTATTTATATGAGAAGGTATATTGCTTTTAATCAAGTTTGAAATCAAACCTGACAATAAAACATGATACTGTCTGAGTAATCATGTAACCTATAATTATTAGCAGAGGCTGACTGATTTATATAGTCCATGACCCCATATTTGGTCATAGTGCCAACTTTAAGTCTCCAGTATGTTCACCATCTGTTATGGGAGTTGCTCTACAGGAACAACACTCCTACACAGACGTATTAAATCACAAACACATTTACAGTGTGACTTTACTACTAGGGCCGGACGGTGTGATTTTATAGAGAATTCACTGTATTGTTGTCGTAGATACCCTGTTTTAGTTTATTGTTGGTTAGATATTAATACTTTTATTATAACTAACAGTTATAATGTTAAGAAAGATTTCTATTTCAAATAAATGCTGTTATTTTGAACTTTCAATTCATAAATAGAATAAGCAGCACAACTTTTTTTAACTGATAAGAAATATCTAACGCAAATCAGCTTATTCGAATGCAGCATTAGAATGATTTTTGAAGGATCATGTGACACTGAAGACTGGAGTAATGATGCTGGAAATTCAGCTTTACAATCACAGGAATAAATTACATTTTAAAATTAATTAAAATAGAAAATAGTTATTTTAAATTGTAATACATTTGTAATATTGTAGTAGATACAATGAATGTATGTAGCTATTATGTCATTTTATTACACATGAAAAAAAAAAAAGGGGTAATGTGAAAATGCAGATCAGGACGTAAGCCAAAACTTTGTTTGTACAACTGTAGAGTTTGAATGTTTAACATTACCACTTGAATTTACAGCACAAATAATATAAAATATACATAATATAAAAATAGTCATAACATGATGCAAGATTCTGATCATACCATCCACCCCAAAGTGTTAGCAGTGCAGACTGAAAGGATTATATATGAACATACTTAACATTGCAATCTCTGTACTTACCAGTGGCCATATGGTCCAGTGATCCCATGACCAGGCTGTCGTAGATATGACCCCTGATCCTGTTTGTCAGGCCCTGATAACGCTGGGTATCTTTGGCCACATGAACAAGCACCTGAGTAAACGTATATCCCCCTATGGAGAAAGCATGGACCAGTAGGGGGCGCTGTGAGAAGCGCTCGCTTTCTAATAGTTCCAGCACACGGCCACCGTACTCCAACCCCCAACGGGGCCACAAGAACTCTCTCACTTCGCTTTCCACTACGAGCACATCAAAGCCTGTGCGAAAGTAAATCTCACAGTACTTGGCAATGGCTTGCGGTCTGGAGCCCAGCCACGGCAGTAACAGCAATATAGGTTTAGGGGGACCAGGTGAAAAGCTAGCCGTAGGAGTCCCATCGACGTCACTGGCGAAGAAGGTGATGCGTTTACTGATCTTGTGCGCAGTGACCCCAGCCATGGGGATTGCTCTGGAACGCATGACAGCAGGTGAGCTAAAGAAAGAGCACAGTGGAAACAACAGCAGTTAATTTTTACAAAACTTCACAGCTGGCTTCAACTTACTCACGTGTCCTCGGCCGCCACAGAAATCCACCCAAAGACACCTGAATTCTAGAAATCTGCCGCTTCAGGAAAAATCTAATCTTCTGGATGAACGACATGCTGTATTGCCTGAATCCTTGCATTTGTCTGAATCGGTTAAAACAGTGCGTTTCAAAGCCCTGCTCCTCTTAAACTGCGCATTTTTATATCTTCATATCTGACAGACCCATTTCAGGCCATGGTGAAGAAACCCTCTCTCCTGTGAGACTGCAATCCTCAATTTATGAAATGCTAAATATTTAAGTGTTGCACCATTAGACTTGATCAAGTTCAAATGTAACCCTGCACATAAAATTAAAGGTGAAGTATGTAAGATTTTTATGTTAAAATACATTGCCCAGAATGCCCAGAATGGTAGCAAACTTATACAGTAGTACAAATAGGTTCTATACTCATAAAACGAGGCATTGGAAAGTTTGTAAGTACAGTACATCAGGAGTTTATTTAAATAACACTTGCCTGATGGCTCATGCTACTGCTAACCCGGACGTCGAGGTCACTTCCATGATTTGGGAAAAGATGTTGGAGTGTTAATATATATTTATTAATATAATTTTTGTTAATATAACAGATGTATAAGAATTTCTATCCTATCTAAAAAAAATCTCACATCATAGCAGACATACAGTAAACGTGTAGCAATGGGGCCTCCAGCAGTAGGATTGAGAGAAAGTCTTTTGAGAAATGTGATCAAGGGTCAAAGAACAAACACAGATGTGGATTCTGATGCACGTCAAAACAAACATGTGTTTGTTCCATGATACAAGCTGACATTGACCTTTCAACACATGCTCTCACAAGGCTTAATCTAGCTACTTATAGCTATTGACGCCTTTCATTCCACCTGAAATGACATGATGCTTCATTAACATGTCTGTATCTATAGCATTGTGTCTATACAGTGCTGATTCTGTCATTTTCGGTGCACTGAATAATATGATCAAATTTTCAATTGATCCTTAAACTTGACAGTACAGAAAGAGCCATCCTGTACCAAAAATTAATTAAAAAATTATTCAAACTTTGCATTTCATCATCTCTGTGTCAAATTGAACAAGACCGAGAGACGCGAGAAATGGGCTGAAGGTTCATAGGACTTTGCTATGAATTCATCTGTATTGTCCAATATGTCAAGTTAATGGTTCCATTAAACAAAAATTGGTACAGTACAAAATGTTAAAAATGGACAGTGGCCGAGAGAGCTCAACGTGCAGCAACTGAAGAAAACACATGCAAATAGAAAAAAACACCCGCAAATTAAGAAAACATCTTCATCAGTTTCACAACACACGTGTGCTCCAAACGTTTGGAACGCACTTGATGAAGTGAGCAACGAAACGACAACGTAATTTCCTTATTATTTTCACCTGGGATGTTCCCATGACAACGCAGCATGGTGTCCATCAGCTGAACAATTGTTCTTACGACAGAAATATAATGCTGTTAACATAACGGTTGCAAATATACAGTGAGGAAAATAAGTATTTGAACACCCTGCTATTTTGCAAGTTCTCCCACTTGGAAATCATGGAGGGGTCTGAAATTGTCATCGTAGGTGCATGTCCACTGTGAGAGACATAATCAAAAAAAAAAAAATCCAGAAATCACAATATATGATTTTTTAACTATTTATTTGTATGATACAGCTGCAAATAAGTATTTGAACACCTGTCTATCAGCTAGAATTCTGACCCTCAAAGACCTGTTAGTCTGCCTTTAAAATGTCCACCTCCACTCCATTTATTATCCTAAATTAGATGCACCTGTTTGAGGTCGTTAGCTGCATAAAGACACCTGTCCACACCATACAATCAGTAAGAATCCAACTACTAACATGGCCAAGACCAAAGAGCTGTCCAAAGACACTAGAGACAAAATTGTACACCTCCACAAGGCTGGAAAGGGCTACGGGGAAATTGCCAAGCAGCTTGGTGAAAAAAGGTCCACTGTTGGACCAATCATTAGAAAATGGAAGAAGCTAAACATGACTGTCAATCTCCCTCGGACTGGGGCTCCATGCAAGATCTCACCTCGTGGGGTCTCAATGATCCTAAGAAAGGTGAGAAATCAGCCCAGAACTACACGGGAGGAGCTGGTCAATGACCTGAAAAGAGCTGGGACCACCGTTTCCAAGGTTACTGTTGGTAATACACTAAGATGTCATGGTTTGAAATCATGCATGGCACGGAAGGTTCCCCTGCTTAAACCAGCACATGTCAAGGCCCGTCTTAAGTTTGCCAATGACCATTTGGATGATCCAGAGGAGTCATGGGAGAAAGTCATGTGGTCAGATGAGACCAAAATAGAACTTTTTGGTCATAATTCCACTAAACGTGTTTGGCGGAAGAAGAATGATGAGTACCATCCCAAGAACACCATCCCTACTGTGAAGCATGGGGGTGGTAGCATCATGCTTTGGGGGTGTTTTTCTGCACATGGGACAGGGCGACTGCACTGTATTAAGGAGAGGATGACCGGGGCCATGTATTGCGAGATTTTGGGGAACAACCTCCTTCCCTCAGTTAGAGCATTGAAGATGGGTCGAGGCTGGGTCTTCCAACATGACAATGACCCGAAGCACACAGCCAGGATAACCAAGGAGTGGCTCTGTAAGAAGCATATCAAGGTTCTGGCGTGGCCTAGCCAGTCTCCAGACCTAAACCCAATAGAGAATCTTTGGAGGGAGCTCAAACTCCATGTTTCTCAGCGACAGCCCAGAAACCTGACTGATCTAGAGAAGATCTGTGTGGAGGAGTGGGCCAAAATCCCTCCTGCAGTGTGTGCAAACCTGGTGAAAAACTACAGGAAACGTTTGACCTCTGTAATTGCAAACAAAGGCTACTGTACCAAATATTAACATTGATTTTCTCAGGTGTTCAAATACTTATTTGCAGCTGTATCAAACAAATAAATAGTTAAAAAATCATACGTTGTGATTTCTGGATTTTTTTTTTAGATTATGTCTCTCACAGTGGACATGCACCTACGATGACAATTTCAGACCCCTCCATGATTTCTAAGTGGGAGAACTTGCAAAATAGCAGGGTGTTCAAATACTTATTTTCCTCACTGTATATATATATATGTATAAAATTTGTACAGTGTAACTGGCGTTTCTGTATTTGGTTGTGAACTTTTGCAGCGTGTTTCTGTATTTGGTTGAGTTGTGAGTATTTGGAGCACACGTGTGTTGTGAAACTGATGATGTTTTCTTAATTTATGGCTGTTTTTTTCTATTTGCATGCGTTTTCTTCAGTTGCATCGCGTTGAGCTCTCTCGGCCACAGTAAAAATGGGTATTTTCACAGTGCCTTATACTGCGTATAGAGCTGGTAAGTCCCGCCCCTTCCGCTAATCCCCCTGGACCTCTAGGTTGAAAAATCGTCAATGCAAGTGAATGGGAGAAAATAATTATGTTGTCTGTGAATTTTTTAAATAACTTTTCGTGTAAAGAATGCTAGAATTTAGCGGGTAGAAGTTTGATACGGTTAGACTTTGTGTGAGAGCACTTTGTGGACTACAACTCTTCGCTGCTTTCGACGCGTTTGAAACGTCAACACCACTAGCACACGGACACTAGCTCACGGATCCCGCTAAACTTAGCTGTGTCTTTGGTGCACTTTACCGCCTTCTTTCAGGGAGAGGACAAAATCGTTGAGGTTGGTGAAAACCACGGGTAAGTCAACTTTATGGGGTGATGTCACATAGGCGACATGTAGTCTTTCTCGTTATGTCTTTTCCACAACTGCTAGCCGAAGAATCATACCATATACTGTCAAACTCGTAACATGAAAAGTTATTTAAAAAATTCACAGACAACATATGTTCACATTCATGGCACAATTCAAACGGGACCAGAAAATAATTATTTTCTCCCATTCACTTGCATTGACGATTTTTCAACCTAGAGGTCGGTCCACTTGGGGTTTTACGGATGGGCGGGACTTACCAGCTCTATACAGAAGCGGAAGTTACATTATTTCACCATTAGATGGCGGCAAAGACTGTCTTTATGAATGAGTTGGTCAGTAGAGAAGACTTTTATATTGAAAGGACAACTTGTTGAAACTGACAAATGATAGCATGTCAGGGAACAGAAAACCCCTTAACTGTTAAATGGACAATGTATGGCAGCAGACATTCAAACAGATTTTTTTATTACGAAGATAGGACTGACCTGAAGGAAAGTGCTATATCTACTGTAAATGCAGGTGCACTCGCTTACTCAATCTCTCACAATACTCTTCTCTATAAGCTTCAATGAACACTATCATTGAGAACAAACATATGTTTACGTTGCTAAGAGTGGTTGCTAGCGGTGTTGTGTAGTGGTGAATGAATGAATGAATGAATGAATGAATGTGGCATTTATATAGCGCTTCCATAAGTACTACTGTTGATCAGGGGATCTCTGCCTAACCACTACCAGTGATACATAGAACCGTAGGGTGAAGCGGTCATAGCCGTGTTTTATCGTGAATAAAACACAGCCCAATCAGGATAAAGGACTGGAACTTACCGTTTTTATAACAAGAAATAATCTTCCTGTATGTGTATTATGCGGGTGGAAATAAAACGAATAGTCCCTGTTACTAGGTTGGGTCTGCCTTCAAATGTCAATTATTTTGAAGTCTCTTTCATAAAGATGATGGGATATGGTCAAGATGAGGATCATCTATCCCGTTTTGTATCCATGCAAAAAATTTAATTTCCACCCACTAAGAACCAGCCTGGTGCCTGAGCAATCAACAGAAAACTTTTTTTGCATAAACAAATAATTGTCAGAATTTGGTGCATACATAGCCTATTCAAGAAAGTCCAGTGTTCTGATAACATGTAAAACCTTATATGTACTAATACATATCTTACCATGGGGTCAATAACAGTACTAGATGCCCTAAACTCAATATATGTATTAATCAGTATTGAAATAGTCCCTTTGCCAATGTCCTTGAAAATAATCAAGAAAGGCCAACTCGAATTGGCCAGAAGGTGCAATAAATGGCTCACTCTGTCTGCATTATGCCATATGTGGAAAGTGAAACGCTTATGGTCCCAAATCAGCAGATACTGCCTGTTTTATTGTAGCTGCTCATCTTGGTCATTTGACCTTTTGCACATTTCACATGTTGTTGACCGTTAAAACGCGTCGTCACAGTCTGTGAAAAATCCAGTCTATGTGAACTATACTGTGCTCCAAGGTCAAAGTCAACATGTTCGAAACAAAAACCCAGTCTTAAAATAAACCCAGATCATCATCAATCCTGATCATCTACTGCTGTCTGATTATGTTAATGACTTTACTTTATGATGAAGACGCTGCAGAAAATTACATGAAATCATGCTCATTCAAATATGCTAACATAATTAGCCACATTACAGCCCTTTTATTTTTATAAATGTCAAAACACAATTTTAGGAAACCGTTTGGAATATAAGCCTGAACTTATGCTTCACTTTATCCGTACATATCGAGTTACTTTCAGCAGCCTGTGGTAGTTTAAGAGATTGTTAGTAACTTGTTGGCATGACTAACTTAGCTCTCATGTTAGCAACGCAAAACTAAAGGATAAAACCAAAACAAATCTGCGGTTTTTCACTTATATAAACTGTCGCAGCTCTCAGTCTGTGTAAACAGACTTTACGTTTAATGACAGTATCTCAAAACAACGTCAGTAACACAGATGTAAGTGCGTTTCTTACCTGCTGCTGACAGGACTCGAGAGCTGAGGCAGATGCTGGCGTGCACGAGCACCGGCAGTTCGGGGACGCCCTGTTATGAAATCTGTGACAGGCACCTGCAAGCAAAGCAATAAAAATAAAAATAAAAATTGGGACTGTATTTGATACAACTTGTGCATATACGAATATAAATACATATATAAGAGTTATATGAGGGCGTTTTTAACCTGCTGCTAACAGGACACGAGAGCTGGGGCAGATGCTGGCGTGCACGAGCACCAGTTGATCGGTGACGCTCTGCGCGTGAAACTCTGTGGCAGGCGCGTGCAAGCAACGCAAAAAAAATAAAAATAAATAAATAAAAAATAGGGTACTATATTGACTAAACCATGCATATACGAATATAATTACATATATAAGGCTAGTGCACAGCACTCTATGTGCAGTAGTAAGTGACAGTTTTAAATGGGATTAGGTGCCTACTGTAAATGTTCTTCACCACCAACAGGTGGCGTAGGAGACTTTTCCCAGCTGAAAAGATTTGAAAGATCAGGAAGATCCGATTCATTTCTCTGATCCGGTTCTTTGGAATGGTTCATTTTGGTGAACCGACTCAAAAAAAACAACAACTATTTTTTAAACTATTTTTAACCGACGTAATTCTGATATCCCGGCGTCGTGTATACACTGAAACACATTAAACACAATTTTATTGTCAAAGATGTTCTAATCTTTAACAAAATGTTTGACAATATTTGACAAGCACATAGACCTACTTGCACACATGCACACAAAAGACACTAATGCACAGAAACACAATCCGATCAGTTCATTTTTAATCGCATTTTTTAACCCTTGTGCATTGTTAGAAATTACATCCTTTCGTTATGTTTGTGGCTGAAAACAGCCACTACTTTAAACTGCTGTAAAAATGTATCAGATAAATATTTTTTTCAATTTTTTTTGCATTAATCTATTAATCAACCTCAGTCCTGCTCAAAAATACTAAATGTTTAAAAAAAAATCAGGATTTTAACTCTTTAATTGCCAAATTCGTAAATGATGTCACTGATTTGGGGGAAAAAAAAACACAAAATTACTCATTTTCAATATAAAATGTGATTGTGGACTGGATTTTTTTTTACCTTTTATCACAGTCTTGGACATGTCAAAGATTAGAAACAACATTGGTTTTGATGCATTGTTAGTTTTTGTGCAGCATCAGATTTTAACTTTTTCTCCCTCATTTACTGTTCGTGGCTGTTTTTGCCCCATTGACTTCCATTATAACCACATTTTTTGATTGCAAAGCCATGACACCATATAATCATGCATTTTTGATTGTTGGTGGTTTTCCCTGTTGGGAAGAGGTAAAATTTGTAATTTTTACTGTTGATAACCGGGTGGCACCATTAACCCTTTAGATAGGCCTGTGCCAAAAAAAGCTTAGTTTCTGGCTTTTACATTGAGTTATATGGAGTATAACAGCATAATAAAGTGTGTGTGTGTGTGTGTGTGTGTGTGTGTGCGTGTGTGTGTGTGTGTGTGTGTGTGTGTGTGTGTGTGTGTGTGTGTGTGTGTGTGTGTGTGTGTGTGTGTGTGTGTGTGTGTGTGTGAACTCACCTTGATGCGTCTGAGAAAATCAAAATATGCACCTCAGCTCTCAGAACTTCATGGAGTAAACAAAAACAAAGTAAGTGTATTTATGCACCTGCTGCCTTTTGATGGTGAGAAATGCAGACTAAACAAAAACAAAGCAAGTGGATTTAAACGCGTGCATGCAAGCCTGCTGGTCATTTGATGGTGTGAAGCGCTGCAAGCAACATGAGAAAGGGCTTGACTTGTAGTGAAGTTTTAGAGATAATTATGAAGCCTGACCCCTCCAGCGAGCTGCAGGATGTATCGTCTTCTCCCTCTGACACCACAGACTCAGGAGAGTCAGATCCTGATTTGGATGTGGCACCCTCATCATCCTCTCTAGCTTCCACTGAAGGCGAGGAGGATTCGGAGGATCCTGGATCTGGGTGGATTGGGAGAAACGGCGAAGTGTTGTTTTCCACTAACGTGGAGACAACTCTCTTTCTTCAGCCTGCCAGTGGCGTGACTCCAGGGCCGACGCGCTATGCCATCACAAGGCATAGTCATACATGTTTGTATGACTGTACAAACATGTATGTGTTGACGCAAGTCATGCTGACAATGAGGTCAATCATCTCCTCCGTAAAAAACAGATTGAACACGGAATCCATGTTTTGGACCCTTGCGAAGGCATAGCGCGTCGGCCCTGGAGTCACGCCACTGGCAGGCTGAAGAAAGAGAGTTGTCTCCGCGTTGGTGGAAAACCACACTTCGCCGTTTCTCCCAATCCACCCAGATCCAGGATCCTCCGAATCCTCCTCGCCTTCAGTGGAAGCTAGAGAGGATGATGAGGGTGCCACATCCAAATCAGGATCTGACTCTCCTGAGTCTGTGGTGTCAGAGGGAGAAGACGAAACATCCTGCAGCTCGCTGGAGGGGTCAGGCTGCATAATCATCTCTAAAACTTCACTACAAGTCAAGCCCTTTCTCATGTTGCTTGCTGCTCTTCTCACCATCAAATGACCAGCAGGCTTGCATGCACGCGTTTAAATCCACTTGCTTTGTTTTTGTTTAGTCTGCATTTCTCACCATCAAAAGGCAGCAGGTGCATAAATACACTTACTTTGTTTTTGTTTACTCCATGCAGTTCTGAGAGCTGAGGTGCATATTTTGATTTTCTCAGACGCATCAAGGTGAGTACACACACACACACACACACACACACACACACACACACACACACACACACACACACACACACACACACACACACACACACACACACTTTATTATGCTGTTATACTCCATATAACTCCATGTAAAAGCCAGAAACTAAGCTTTTTTTGGCACAGGCCTATCTAAAGGGTTAATGGTGCCACACGGTTATCAACAGTAAAAATTACAAATTTTACCTCTTCCCAACAGGGAAAACCACCAACAATCAAAAATGCATGATTATATGGTGTCATGGCTTTGCAATCAAAAAATGTGGTTATAATGGAAGTCAATGGGGCAAAAACAGCCACGAACAGTAAATGAGGGAGAAAAAGTTAAAATCTGATGCTGCACAAAAACTAACAATGCATCAAAACCAATGTTGTTTCTAATCTTTGACATGTCCAAGACTGTGATAAAAGGTAAAAAAAAATCCAGTCCACAATCACATTTTATATTGAAAATGAGTCATTTTGTGTGTGTTTTTTTCCCAAATCAGTGACATCATTTACAAATTTGGCAATTAAAGAGTTAAAATCCTGAATTTTTTTAAACATTTAGTATTTTTGAGCAGGACTGAGGTTGATTAATAGATTTATGCAAAAAAAAATGAAAAAAATATTTATCTGATAAATTTTTACAGCAGTTTAAAGTAGTGGCTGTTTTCAGCCACAAACATAACGAAAGGGTAGTAAATTTGCCCACAGTGTACTGTTGAGTTTTTGAAAAATTTCAAAGCATTTTCCCAAAATATGTGTCAAAATAAGATTTGTCACCAAAAATCATTCCATTTGCTGAAACACAGAAAAAGTTATGGCCAAATTTAGACTAAAAAATACCCCATAGTGGATGAAAACATCCCCAACAGCACATAAGGGTTAACGAAATATTTGTTCAACTTTCTATTTAATAAAATACATTCATGGTGTTGCTATATGGCACACTTAAGACAACAGTGTCAATTTACCATTAAAAGTAAAATGATTTCAGCAGAAATTACCTGTGTTGTTCTCTTTATATATTGGCCCATTTTAACTGAACAGCTGGCCCATTTTACCTGAATGTTGTGCCTGGCTCAAGAAGGTACCTGCTGATACTCTCATAACTTTAAAACAATTATAGGCTACCTTACATAAAAAAAAATATATATATATATATATATTTAAGAGACCCATGCTAATTCATAAA
This sequence comes from Scardinius erythrophthalmus, assembly GCF_964197995.2. Taxonomy (NCBI): domain Eukaryota; kingdom Metazoa; phylum Chordata; class Actinopteri; order Cypriniformes; family Leuciscidae; genus Scardinius; species Scardinius erythrophthalmus. Next base: position 16,704,597 of record NC_138228.1, read on the forward strand.
AATATCATTAGATCTCATCATGCATAGCTTATTTGATGGTGGTATAAGTAATTTACCAAAACATGGCCCATTGTAGCTGACTTCACCGTATGTATACACAAGAGAAGGCTGTTTACTGTCATCATTTCAATTAATTGAAATACGCACGCTGCGGCTGAACTCATCCTATCAAAAGGTGTGTCCAAAACATGTGGAAAGAAATCCCTATCTACAGGTACATTGTATCAAACATATCAAACAATTAGAAATTAACCACAGGAATGAAATCCCTATCATACATGACAGTCACCCTCCTGAAGTGACAGTAGAAGTGTATAAAGTATATTAAGTGATTATGTTGATGGATGAACAGCTATGTTGCTTAATATTTTTGTCAAAACCGTAATTTATCTTTGATGAATAGAAAGTTCAAAAGACAGCATAAAAAGGTAATACATGAAAAAGTTATTTTTTTTACTAGTTGTGTACCTTACATTTTGCACACTTGTGCCTTGTTTTCATTTTCTTTTTTTTTAGGAAAATGTAATTAACAGTGAGGTGTCTTTGTTTGTTGTTTTTTAGAATGACAAATACGGTCAAAGCTTTATTGTTTAGTTTCAATACATTTTACAATAAATTCAGCATTTTTTTTCTGCTTTTTGGACTGACAGGGTTGGGTCTAAAGCTTGGGGTTATTTCTTCATTTGGTTCTTCTGGACCTTCAATTTGTTTGTGCTGAACAGCCTTTTGAAATTACAGTTTTGTCCCTTCATGACAAATCTTTACTTGTTTCTTAACTCTTTCATAGTAGTATCCATTTGAACTGTGCTGTGAATTGTTGCTGCCGTCTTGTTTGCAGAAGCCAGCATTGCTCGGTCCAACCCAACAAGCCCACTTCTCAGCGGCACTGATGCAGATGATTGGTAGGGCAGTAAAAGCATCCTCTAGCCTGGGGGGAACTGGCTATGGGCCATGCTGATGTCATATGTTTGATCAGCTCATCTGGGTCATTGTTCTAAACCAAACCCCCTTTTAGTTCCAGCTCATTTGGTACCTTCCTGTACACACACTATAAGCAAATGCAGTGAGCAATGCTTTCATAGTACGTGTGAATATGTGAAAACAAATGAATATTCCTTTAGAATGAATTTCTAATAAAATGTGTGGATTCAGGGTTGATTATCAATTCAAATTTCCTCTGATGAATTGTGACATACAGCGATTACTTTAATTGTATCACTGGTGTGATTCACCAGATATCATAATGTGTTACTCAGCTGTATTAATCCATCCATTTATATTCCCTGAGCCCTAACTAGTCCTCTCACAACTAGCTTTTTTACGGTACTGCCCCAGTTTGTGTTCTCTCGGGGTCTGTTTTAATAAGGATTGATCTACATCCTGCTCATTCTGTCTGACCACACACACTGGTGCGTCCCAATGGACCATCCATCCTGGATTCACTGAAGGGGAATGGCTTTAAATATGTACTGAGTGTTTATATGCTCTGAATATGGAAGTGAAGTGTTTGCCCAGCTCATTTACCCACATAGATGTGTATGACATCAGGATCAGCCAATGAAAATGTTTAGCCATTATTTAAAAAAAACACACAACTGCTGTCTGAACTTACTAAAATGTGAATTTTACTGTATGAAGTGCCCATCAAAGGTTTGGGGTCAGTAAGATTATTTTAATGTTTTTGAAAGAGGTCTCTTATGCTCACAAAAGCTGCATTTATTTGAACAAAAATACAGTAAAAACAGATATTGCGAAATATTATTGCAGTAAAAATTACAGTTTATACAATAAAAATTAAACACTTTAAAATAACTGTTTTCAGTTTTAATTTTCAAATGTAATGTATTCCTGTGATGCAAAGCATCATTACTCTAGTCTTCAGTGTCACATGATCCTTTCCTCAAGAAATTAATTCTTACTATATTCTTACCATGTTGAAAACCATGTTGTGCTGCTTAATATTTTTGTGGAAACCACAATAGATTTTTTTTTTAACAATTGTTTTCTCATGATTCTTTAATGAATAGAAAATTATAAATGTCTTTACTGTCACTTTTGATAAATTTAATGCATCCTTGCTTAAACTATTAATTTATTTTTTTATTTTATTTTATTTTACTTACTTTCTTTCTTTCTTTCTTTCTTTCTTTCTTTCTTTCAAAAATAAATACAAATATTACTGTCCCAAAACATTTGAATGGCACATATGTACACATTTTAGCTACACTGCCCAGCATGAAGTTAACCTCAGTTATAGGGTCTATCCTTGTTGAAATGTTCAATTTAGACCGTAATGATTTGTCAAATTAGTCCAGGTTGGTTTAGTTCTGATTTTGGTACTGGTCTAGCTTGGTGCAAGCATTAGCCATGTTTGTTTTGTGGGTTAAGCTGGTTGTCCAAGGTTGTCTTGCCAGTTTAAATGATTAAGTAGCCTGGTTGGGTTTTTCTTGGCATAATGCTTTATTTCAATCCACCATGATGAAAAATAGAGTAGCAGCGCTTTTAGCGCTCTGATTTATTGCTGCACATTGATCTCTGACTCTCTCTGTGGGATTCAGAAAATTGCATTCAATATTGTATATTGATTGGCTTAACTGAATTGGGAGGAGAGGCTCATCCTCTTGTATTTACAGCTGTGAATGTACTGTACAATAGCTTATATGTTTCCTATTTAGCAGCATCACTGCAGTATATGACCCACTCTGGTGCTCAGTGATGTAAGAGAAAGGAAGTCAAACACCTAACATGGCTAATCCAGCTCTGGAAACTAGAGATGCAGCTTAACTGAATCAGAAGAGAGGGATCAGACACCTGGAGAGAGAGAGAGAGAGAGAGAGAGAGAGAGAGAGAGAGAGAGAGAGAGAGAGAGAGAGAGAGAGAGAGAGAGAGAGAGAGAGAGAGAGAGAGAGAGAGAGAGAGAGAGAGAGAGAGAGAGAGAGAGAGAGAGAGGAGATGGGATACTAAAAGGGGGTGTGTCAGGCAGCATGTGTCTGTGTCCATGCGAAAAGCAGAGAGATGGGTATGTGTGTGTGTGTGTTAGAGAGAGAGAGAGAGAGAGAGAGAGAGAGAGAGAGAGAGAGAGAGAGAGAGAGAGAGAGAGAGAGAGAGAGAGAGAGAGAGAGAGAGAGAGAGAGAGAGAGAGAGAGAGAGAGCACTAAAACACACAGGCGTGCGCAAGCACAGACAGAATCAAATCTTTCCGCAGCAGGACGACAGGGAGAGAGGGATTACTCCTGTTTAAGACTCTTCATCCATGCGTCCCACGGTGAGCACAATTCTTCAGGCACAGTTAAAGTTTATGTCTATGCATGTATGTGTATGTGAGTTCAGTTGTTCAGTGTGGAAATGTGTCACTGGATGCTGGGCTGAAGAGAAGATGCATTAAACAGTGCTGCACTGGTTGGGAATGTAGACCAGCATCCCCCTCTCTCTCTCTCTCTCTCTCTATTGCTCAGATATTAATGATAAATGCTGCATCCACTCCAGGAGACAGATATAAGAGAAAAGAGTCTGATTAATGAGTTAAAATGCAAAAAGGCAAGAAAAAGAAAAGGTTTGTGTGAGTTAAGCAGCAGAGTGTGCACTGCAGCAGCTGTCAGATCATTTGACATAAATCTAATTTAATTGCTAACTGTTAGTCACAATATACCTGCAACCTTAGTAATGAGGGTTGATTAATATAGAAAGCATTAGTGTGTGTTTGGCTGCCGTCCTCCTCTGCGAGGTACACATTTTTGTATTTTCTTTTCTGAATTGGGTCACATGACTCGAGGGGATCGAGTGATAATCTGATGGTGTGTAAATTCAGAGCTCTGGCTGTAATTTGCCACTCAACACTCAACGTTTAGCTTTGTGTCGCTGTTGGGGGACAAAATATGTTCAGTTCCATGTGAAGATATTTATTTGACATTAGAGATTCACAATATCACATATCAGGACCATAGTGATTATTACTGACAAATGATGTCATACATTTAATAAAAGTTACTGATATAGACTGATAACCATTGTGGATCGCTAATTTCAATAGTATTGGATTTTTATTGGGTATTTGAAAATGTATTGATGTATACTTATTTATAAGTTTTTATTTTATTACTTTATTTTTCAAATAAAGTCTAGATTTTTAACACTGGTGCATGCCTGTTTGAAATCACTTTCTGGTTTAATCAAGTGACCCAGCTGTTTATATCTTGTGAATGTTGTTTTTTTTTTCAGAACTTGCGCAGAATGTAAAAGTCAAATGGAGACAACCCGGTGACTTTGTGAGGTGTAACTTCTTCAGAGGGGTGTCAGCATGACCCCTCACAGTGAAGCTCTACTGCTGCTCTTCAGTTTCTCGCTGTGTGGTAGTCTGTATGCTGTATCTTTAAATAGAAATGAAAAAGCTCGGGCCAGCACTGACCCAGAGCCAGCTAGCAGCTCACTGTGGACGTTCCTACCGAGACAAATGGACACGACTACTCCAACCATCCTCAGTTTATCCCCAAATGCACTACAATCAGAAAAGTCGAGCAGAGAACTTGAGGTGGACCCTATAGTTGAACAAAACCCATATGTCACAATGGAGAATCGTGGTTTATCAAGACTTCCAGCCACAAGAACACCACTATTCAAATATTTGACTTCCCCTAAGACTGAAATTCCTTCAGACATCCAGAACGATGAAGAGGGACCTGACCCTTCTGACTGGCCAAATTTTAGTAAGCAAGGAAATACTGACCAGTCACTTAAATCTTCTGCACTGGTAACACTGCAGCCTTTTCCTTCTCAGACCAGTACAGAGTCCAAGACACCAAATGCTTGGAATACACCTCAGACTCATGCTGAAACAAGATTTCACACCTACCAGACACTGTGGAAGTCCTCTAGTGCTACCCAAACACCATATGCCAGAGGAACCTTAGATGGTACCACTTTGCCAAGAGGGCTGATAGACTATATGTGGCCATCTGAAGAAACAAAGGATTTGACAGATGCTCCTACAGGTAATCCAATTAATGATACATCAAAGCCAACTCACTATGTCACGACAGAACTTGATAGCGTGTGAAAGTATCTATTCATAAAATAAATGCAAGACACATGTATTTCAATGAACTGATTTTCTTTTTGTTAAAAAGACCAACTTAGACCATGATGAATTTCATTGTTGGAGGTTCATGCTGGTCTGGTGCTGATAACACAGCATTAAGTTAAAGGAGAAATCCGGTCAATTTTAACATTGAGCTCATTTTTTTGTAAATTTGGAGTGCTGTCAATACAGAGAACAACGACAAAAATCGGTGCTGCCTACACCGTGTTATCTTTTTAAAATTTGCACCCTGTTGACTTCAATGGGACAAGTTTTAAACCTGCTTTTAGCCTCTTAACATCCTTGATGTGTCATTACAAGTGCCCAGCTAATGTGAGTGATTCCTTCAGAGTGAACACGGGTGAATCTGACTGCAGTAGATGTGAAAGATATTAATAAAAATGATGTTATTTCAGCCAGCGCACATACCTGTATTTTCTTCCTGTTTTCGGTCGAAGCCCATAGTAATCGATTGTCGAGTTCACGCGCGTGATCATAGGTAACTAAACCTATGCGTGTGAACTCGACAATCGATTACTATGGACTTCGACCGAAAACAGGTCAACAGGAAGAAAATACAGGTATGTGCGCTGGCTGAAATAACATCATTTTTAATCATATCTTTCACATCTACTGCAGTCAGATTCACCCGTGATCACTCTGAAGGAATCACTCACATTAGCTGGGCACTTGTAATGACACATCAAGGATGTTAAGAGGCTAAAAGCAGGTTTAAAACTTGCCCCATTGAAGTCAACAGGGTGCAAATTTTAAAAAGAGGATAACACGGTGAAGGCAACACCGATTTTTGTCGTTGTTCTCTGTATTGACAGCACTCCAAATTAAAATTGACCGGAGTTCTCCTTTAACTGCTGAAGCTAGAATGCTTAAGTAAAGCTGAAATATCATTTTCAACAACTAGTGTAGCTTAAAATAATTATAATTATTACAGTCAGAGTCAGATGTTGATTCATTAAGCATTCTGTTGGATTTTGTTCAGTAAAGGATTTGTCAGACTGATTTGAACTGGTATCTCATCTTATTAAACCGGCTTATATAATTTCTTTGGGAATTACACTATACTTGGTAAACTCTATGTTTTGATTCACAAATCACAAAAAAGAACCAGCTCATTTGAGTGTTCGTGAATCAGATTACTCTGGTGATGCTGCATGCTTAGGAATCACTAAAAAGAACCGATTCATGAGAGTCATTTGTTTGTGAATCAGACTGGTCGCATGGTATGTCTTTGATTCACTACAAAGAATTGTCTCTTAAAGGGTTAGTTCACTCAAAAAAATGAAAATTCTGTCAGTAATTAGTCACCCTCATGTTGTTCCAACCCCGTAAGACTTTCGTTCAACTTCGGAACACAAATTAAGATATTTTTGATGAAATCTGAGAGCTGGCTCACTCCATAGGCTGCTAGGTATTGCATCTGCCAGCCCAGAAAAATTAGTAAAGACATCGTTAAAATAGTCCAAGTGACTTCAGTGGCTCAACCTTAAGTTTGTCAAGCGACGAGAATACTTTTTGTGCACAAAAATAACAACTTTATTCAACTATTCACTTTCTTCCGTGTGGGCCTCTGATGTGAGTTTACGAGAGTGCCTCGACGCATGCGCGAGAACTGAGAACTGATGCAGAAAAATGATTGTGACATATTTTAAATTGAATAGAATGTGGAAATTTTGTAATAAAGGGATATCGGTATCATTGCACTTCTACTGCATTTATTTGGTAATGCTGTATTGGCATAAAAACGTCTGTATAGTGTCTGCATTAATGGTGCATCCACTTTTTCCTCAAGCTGCAGTGAAAATATCAGTATTCCAGCAGCGAACAAGCCGTTCATCACTGCAGATGTGAGTGGGATACAAGCCCTCTAGTGACTCATTGGGAAACTGAATGCAATTTACAGTTTTTTTGTTTTGTTTTTAAGCTGTTGAAATTAAAGTTTAGCTGAGGTTAATGGGTAAAAAATGAGACCAACAGCAGGTTAAATGAAATGGTAACTTTTTGAGCTACAGTAGCATTAGCTCTCAGTTCCTCTTTTTAAAGAACAGGTTTCTAATCTTCTCTTTCTCTCCCAGACAGTATGACAAAGCTGACACTCAATATGACAAGATCTGACCCTGAAAGAGAGGAGCGTGAGGGTCTTGACCAAATGATAAAGGAACAAAATAGCAAATCGACCACCACTGTGATCAAGGTCACTAAAACCTATCCTGAAGCAGGTATTGAAGCCTTCATTGTCAAAATGACCTCTATTCTAACACATACTGGCAGAGCACAATGGCTTTCCAGTGCTTTACAAAGCTTCTGAATTTATAATATATACTGTAAGACTCAAGGTCTTCGATATGCTCCTTTATCTGGTTTCATTATTATTGCATACAGTATATAATATAACCTGTTTCATCATTTTAGTCTCTTGTGAGGCTATTCTTTTTAGACTGCACGCAAAAACAAACATACAATGTGGTACTTGTAGTCCGATTCACACACAAATTACACTATGACGCAATTCTTTTTGGTGAATCAAAAACAAAAAAAAAATTCAAGGAAAAGTCACAGCTTTCTCATAATATAATATAATATAATATAATATAATATAATATAATATAATATAATATAATTAACAGCAAAACTGCTTTCAACATTGATAGTAATAATTTTATCATTATTATAAAATGCTAATTCAGATTTGCTCTCACAGGATTAAATTACATTTTAAAATATAAATAAAAAATATATATTTTAAATTAATGTTTCACAATATTACTGTTTTTACTGTATATTTGATCAAATAAATGCAGCCTTGGAAAGCATAAGATATACTTTCAAAAACATTAATATTAATTAATATATATATATATATATATATATATATTAATTAATATTAATGTTTCTTATATATATATATATATATATTAATATTAATGTTTTTGAAAGTATATCTTATGCTTTATATATATATATATATATATATATATATATATATATATATATATATATATATATATATATATATATATATATATATATATATAATACAATTAATTAATATAATTATTATTTAGAATTGTATACTGGGCTAGGTATGGACATTGGCTGACTTTGTTTAGGTAAATAAAGCCTTAAATGACTATTTGTTTATGTGACTGAAACAAATGTTCATGAGAAAATTACAAAAATCTCTTCCTGTGAACAAAGGTCAATCATTCAATCTTTAGAGGGGAAACTTAAGCCAGATCCTCTAACCTTAATTAACACATGCCAAAGGACCAATGCTGACTCAGAGTTTCAGCTCAGTGTATTCTGGATCATTACTAGTATAGAAAAAAATCACTGGTATTTCATATTAATCAAATTACCCTGCAATAAACAACATAATGCATTTTGATCAACAATAAGCGCATGCTATTTGTAAAAAATAAAAAATAAAAAGAGGCAGTATTCAGAAACACATACTTGAGAAGGGCACACTTGGGCATATTTATCTGATGTAATGTCATGAAAGTGTGTCAGTTTCTAGTTTTTAAATAGTCAGGGTCAATGCCCTCTTATCTGTGCCGTATGTGAATGTGTGTCAGGGATGAAGTGTGCGACCCATTTACAACAGCCTACTTCCAAATCTCCCCTAGCTAATTAACATAGTCATTGTTTTATATACTTTATGGCTGATGGTGTATTTTCTTAAATTAATGCTTAAAGCCTTTCATACTGGAGAACGTAATCTACTTACCTGTTTTAGATTTTTAGATGTATTTGCTTCGAGATACAGGATTCTCTTTGATACATCAGTGTGTGGTTTGTTGTTCTGTGTTTTCTCTGTGGTTTAAATACCTCTTGTGCTGTTTCAAGTGTAACTTTTTTATATGCGGTAAAAAAACTAAAACTAAAACTAAAAAATGCATAAGCTGCTTGTGGAGAACATTAGCTTTGTGTTTTGTGAGTATAACATCATGAGTGCATAAACAGACTTTAAAGCTGGATTACATTGTCAGACTCAATTTTTTACTCTGACTAAGGTATAATAATATTATATCATCTATATTGTTTTGCACATTAAAATTTTTTACATTTTTTTTTTGTCACTTAAAAAGTTTAAATATAATATACATCTTAAAGTAAATCTTCATAAATCATACATCATAAATGCATCTTAAAGTAAACTTTATGTTGTATTTCAGCATCTCCAGGTGGCGACTGGCGTGAGTCTTCCACACTTCCGGACTGCAAACTATTTGGCATTGGGATCTGTCAGTCACCTGCCTCTTCAAAGAATCATGCTCCAACTAACAAAACTCTGTCCACTCCACCTCCTGTTTATGAAACCACACCCCCTGGTGTCATAACCCCACCCCTCGAAGCCCTGACTCCGCCTCTGTTAGTCCCTTTACTGACTGACTGGAATGCTGCAATGGCAACATGGGGCCTGGCCTGGGAGTTACAGGTATACGGGCTCAGCTGCGTGTTCTCGCTTGTGGCTGTGCTGTCTGTGCTCAGCCTGATGTGTTTGCCGTTGCGCTGGCCCTCTGGATGTGCCCACTTCAGCCTCCTCCACCTTCTCCAGCTACTGACGGGTTCCAGCCGAGCTCTGTGGCTCCTCTACGATCCGTACGGCCAAAAAGAGCGGCTTCCCGTTGTCTGGGCACGACTGCTTCACGAGGCAGCCTATCCCTGTTTAACGGCATCTTTTGGCCTACTGCTGCTACTGCTAACTGCTCGCTCTTGTACCCAGCTACTTTCCCAGAACACCCTGCAGCGCAGCACCTGCCTGTTGGCTGCCCTAGTGCTGCTGCACATAGCGATAGTGATGGCTTCCATGGCAATACTGCAACTTTTTCCCACCCTGCAAGTTGTGCCTCTATTACCGCCTGCAGCTTTCGTCTTTATGTCCTCTCTCCTGTCATTCACGTACCTGCTTCTGTACTGCTGCGCCCGGCCAGACATCAAGCACATTTACCGGCTGAACGAGAGCTCTCCTGAGCGGCCATCATGCCACGCAAGCAGGTGTCCATTCACAGAGGCACAGATGTGGGAAAGGGCAGCCAGGGCTGGGGTGTTCTCTGCCCTCTTTCTCTTAGCATGTGGCAGTCTCCGACTCTATGCCATGCTCAACGCAGGAGGGCTAACCGGAGGGGTCATGGTTGGCCTGATGCCCTGGCCCTGGTGGGGATTCCAGCTCAGCTGCCGAGTGTGTGAAACAGGGGTGTGTCTCACCCTCGCTCTTGTAATCACTCACCCCCTTCTGTGTTGCGGAGTGCCCCGTTCCAAACCTGGTGGCTGCAGCTGGTTCTTCAAAAAGCAACCTACAGAAGGAACCACACTGGGAAAACCCACCATCTTCTCAAGTCGGTGTGGCTGGTCACTACGGCCCGCCGAGAAGCTGGGATTGTGTGAGGGAATAGTACGGCGGGAAAGCGAAAGCGTGCCTCTCTACACGTTGGTGGAGCTTCCGCACAGCGAATCTGGAGGTTTGGACCTCCACTATCCCAGCAGCCCTCAGCACGTGTCTTCCACACAGCTTTCCCACACCGCAAAGAAGAGCAAAGAATCACATGCTTCCTCCTTTGCCAGCTTGGACGCGGACTCCACGGCAGATCTTCGGCCCCCTTCACCCATCGACCTGCGACGAAGCATCGACGAGGCCTTGAACAGCGAGGCCCTGTTCCAGCATAGCCTGTTCGGCTCCTCCAGGCTCTCTCTTAGCACACGCGGACCCCCGGATGGACAACCCTGTCGGGGAATCTCCACTGACCCCAGCCTATACCGCACTGCCTCCTGTGGGGATGTGGACCCCGCTACTGTACCCAACCGACCCAGGCAATGGAGCACTATATCTGGAAGGCCAGCTCAGGCCTCGGTCCATTGCAGTGGGTTAAACTCAGCACAGCAGTCTCAGAGCAGCCTACGCAGGGACTCTCAGTCTGGGCAGCAACTCCACAGACGATACACAGTCTTGGGATCTACATCCTCCAGAGGGAGCACGGATGTGGAGGCAACTTCTCATGTTGATGAGCTTGCCGTTCAGGCTGAATTCATCAACGTCTGCAGGCAGATAGATGCTCTCAGTATCAGTAGTGATACGATCGACCTATGAGGGAAGAAGTCTCAGAATCAACTAACCCAACACCCTTAAGTAATTTCAGCCCTAACTACTCCAATGTACAGAACTTTTCTTAAGATAGATTCTGAGAGGAAATTGCTGTTTTAGGAGACATGACAGGGACAAAACGACAAACAGCAACCACTGAAAGACCGATGTTCTTTCTTTATCAATGTGAGAAACTCCCTGAAACCAACATCCCATATTTGACAAATCACATATAATCTTGTTGAAATTGCTTGACTTGATCAAAAGACTTTACCTTTCAGCAATAAAGCTAGCACTTACAGTACGAACATGTTTTATGATGAGTCTTTGGCTTTGCTATTACAGCATGGATCACCTAAACACTCATTTGGCAACGTTACTACTGTATAGAGACACATTCTTATAGAACTCATTTGCATTTCATTGCAGCACTATCATAACACACTTATTTGTGGCAGCTTTGTTACTTGGGTAACATTTTGTTCTGGAATGAGGCCTACGTGTTCTGCTTGAGCATAGACTTATGGGAAAGATGTCATTAGCAAAAGGCAGTGTGAAGATAACAATAAAAAACAGAATCAATTTCATTTTAAATACTAAATGCCAATTAGTTATTTTGTGTACATGTCACATAATCTTATTGAAATATGTTTATCTGCCAATTCACATGCAGCATATTGTGGCTATGTTCGGAATAGCATGCTAGTATACGGCTTGCGTTGTTTCTGCAGTATGTGAATTTTCTGTACTATGCATATAATAAAGGTCATGTGACAACAATGTAGCAGAGCCTACTACAGAAATATTTTTGTTGTTGTTGTTTATGTATAATGCATATTTTTCACATATATAAACTGCACAGTATGCAGCAATATGCTAGTAGTCCATTTTGAACATAGCCTCCGTCTACACAATAAAGTGCTTCGTACCCTGTACACATAATGCCTCAGACATATTGGTGCAAAGATACTGCCCTCTGTTGGTTGTGGATGTGTAATAACATGAAGTTGTGACAGCTTATTCCTTTTCTGTATTTTTTAGTGCACATCTTTATGATTGACAGCAGGAGCTCAACATAAAAAGTAAAAGACTAACAGACAGAGCAGCTTATATTCTCTAAGATCATCTTACTGTTCACAAATTATTATTATTATTATTTTTTGCAAATGTTTAAGAAATGCCTTTTCTCTCTGTGCTTAGTAAATGACTCAGTGGCTGCTTCTCCTAAATGACAATTAAGTTTTCTTAATTAGATTTCTCATAATGCTTCTGTCTTCATAAAAGTGTATGTAATTTAAATATACAGTTTAAAATATAAAAATGTTGTTAAACATTTAAAATATTTAAGCAAAGTATTAAAGACTGAGACTGATCCTACAGGAACACAATAAGAAACAAAGTTTATAAAACTCATTCTTTATTTAAACTGTATTATATTCAGAATGACAACACAGCAGTCTTCAAACTACAAAATGGAGCCCAAATTTGAAAGTGTCACTTTCAAAGCAAATGCTTTTTACTGTCCTTCACTTCTGGCCTTGTAAAATCTCAATTGCTTACTTTTATATACTGTAAAATGTTTAATATATCTAAATAATGCAAATGTGTGAAACTATGAAAATAAACTTTAAAAAATGAGCAATGTCTGTCTAAATTATTGACTAGTGTAAGGCGAGTAACAGTACACAATCCCTGATTTTAAGGCTGATACTGATAATCTGATCCATTAAATAACATAGCTCTAGTGCTATGTGACTAACTGGATAGTCTGAAAAGCATTGTGACACAAGCAGCCTGCAAACTTGCCCTTCTGGAAAAAACAAATACATTTAACTCATAACACTCCAATGTGGTATACACATGATTTTCTCATATACCATGACAAGTATTATTGCTAATAACCCAACAAACAACTTTAATTAGAACGTTTTGAACAGGACAGTTTTGACAAAACATAACATATATACCACATACCGTATCAGAAACCTTAACAGACACTCTCTCACACATATACACACATGTAGCATCCTCATATTTCAGATGGTGTAGTACATTCATAGGATTTTGAAAATAATCTCTCGATTGCCAAGTCTAATTTCTTACAGGTAGAACCGAAAAAAGATTAAGAAAATCAAAACAGTCCATAGTACATTCAGTACTGTTGCTGGCTTTTATTACAAGCAGACAGTTATTATTATTAATTTGATTTTTTTTTATGTTGATCTAAAGTCAAGAGTCATCAGGAAAAAGTACAAGGGTGAGGATAACAGAAAAGACGTTTAGCTGCTGTGTTTGGTGACGGCTGGTGACGGGACATTGGGTCCTGCTCTCATATGCCCCCTGCCGCCCGGCTCAATATAACCGCTTCTCATAACTGCCAGAAACAGAAAAGAAATATTAATTAGCGTTGTTATATTGTCTAAACATTCAAAATGATAGTCCAAATTAAGGGTTTTTACTAACATATTATTAGCACCGCCAATTAAAGGAAAAGTTTGCCCAAAAATTTAAATAAAAAGCACCATGGAAGTATCATAAAAGCAAAGAACAGACTAAAATTTAAATCCTTATTCAGCCACATATTTAAATGTGCATCGCAATCGGTTACGAGACGCATGAGTTCTCATTGGCCTCACAGACGTCAAATCTTTGTTGTGTCATATTTGAATAACTACTTAAATTTCAGTCTGTTCTTCATACAAATTTATCATAAGGCATCAGAAGATATTAAATATAGCACACAAGTCAGTAAGATCAAGTGAAAATAAAGAGTTATATTTTTATAAAGTTTTGAAAAATCTATTTCAAATAAATGTTGTTTATATTCGTCAAAGAATCTTGAAAAAATGCATCAATGGTTTCTACAAAAATATTAAGCAGCACAACTTTCAAAGTCCCTTTCAAAGTCAAGTCTCAGAGAGTGTTAAGAGTACATAACCACAGAAGGACACTGGGACAGTGGTTTGTCTCTATGATGCGACAGCAAGAGGAAACTAAAATGGTCTCATTTTATGCCCACTAAAGAGTCCAGACCTTACCAGTGTTTACAACACAATCCCCTCCACCAGAACTCAACGTTATTATAAGAGACATGAGGGATGAGTACTTACATGGCACAAAAGAATATCTATGGTGACAGCATAAGAGAAAGGAAGAGAAGACATTTTCACATGTAAACTCTACTTTTCCATGACAACTTAAGAAGGGATGGTCTAAGGGTCTCTGGGAGGAATTGCTAAACTTTTAGTGTTATGTTAATGATAAGAATCCTAAGGACGGGAAATGTGTTTAAAGCCATTATTTTAAGGGCATGTGCTGTGAGGAAAGAGACACGAACATGGTATGTCAGGTGGGTGGGGCTAAGTGAGTGGGTGGAGACTTACGAATGCAGTCCATGAACTCCGCCCTCAACCTGAGCAGACATTGTCCTCTTCTCAAACTTCAGCTCTCCGGAGTACATCATCGATCTAAATGTAACGAAGGTGAGACTTAAACAGATATACATAAAAACAGAAATGATACTTTTTTGTGTTGGAATTTGTTTGTGGAATTTGGGGCAAGACATATTAAAGAGCTTGTCTTTTTCTATATAGCCAGTAACCTTTATTCACTGTAAAAAAATTAAATAAAAAAAATAAGTTGCTACCTTAAATTTTTAAGTACAATCAACATCAACAATCATTTCAACTTAAATTACATTAAACTGACCTTAAATATTAGTTGAATCTTATATAACTTAACACTATTATTGTTGGTTTAACTTAAAAAAGCAAGTAACCTGGTTGCCTTAAAATTTTAAGTTAATTGAAATTAGAAAATTGAGTTAATACAATGAAGGAGATTGGTTTAATCAACAGAACCTCAAAATATTATGTAATCTGAACCACATAAATTAAGTTGATTTGACAAAAGAAAAAAAATTGTGATAACAAATTAAAAAAAATTACAGTGTGGAAAAGTGTTTAACTTATTTTGGTGAGTTAACCAAAAATGAGTCAAAATCAGATACCATGGATGAAAGCAATGATGATACTTTCAGAATGAAATGATGTTTGAGACAGAAAATACTGCAGAAATATTAGCATGACTGAAGACACAGTGAACCAGTGATATTTATAATTCAAAAGAAGGGGATGTTCTCATTCCAGAGAAAATTACTGGACAATTTTTTTAGTGCAGAATGAGTATCAATATTTTAAGTTATTTTTTTCCAGAAGAATAAAAATACTTTTCAATGTGTATATCTACTAAAAGTTGTCCATTTTGGTCTAGAAAAGACAGACTTGTGTATGTGTATATCTGCTAAAAGTTAATTTAGTTAACTACCTGCTAGAGTATCCCTAAAAGTGACTAATATACAGCATATACTCACATATAGATGGCCTAAAAGCTAATAAATATGAATTAAAAGACACGTTTGTCAAGCTTGTCAGATGTCTATAAGAGAAAGAGACACTCTTACCGCAGAATGGACAGACTCTTTGCACCGATATCCTGACAGCCATGTTGAATTCCAGCGATGAGGTATGGAACAAACTTGTGTATCGAGCCTTTATCCTGAACTGAGCCAGAGACTCCCTGAGCTACCTTCACTTTATCACCTTCACTGGAAAACACACACATACACACACACACAACCCATTATATACTGCATACAATACAAAAGTTTTAAATATAACAGATGATATGTATATTATTGAGGTGTTTCTTTAAATATGGGCACTTTTATGATTTTTACTATAAACTTTTTTATTTTTGTGAAGGTCACATTAAAATAATGCTTTCATCATTTATTTTTACTTTTTTACTATTTATGTATAGTTTCAGACCTAAACTGTAAAAACTTAAAATTAATAAATTGTTACTATAAATTACTACAAGACAGTCAAAAAGTAAACTAAAAATAAGTATAATAATCTTTCAAAAATCAGCCCTGTCCATTTATTTTGGTATCATTTCCTCCACAACAAATATTTTGCCCCTATTAAAATGAAATTTGATGCATGTGATATATGAAGAAAATAAAGAAATCAAGTTAAATACAATTTATATTTATTTATAATTTTAAATATGAATTGTTACTATGAAATATGATAAATAAAGTCCAAAACAGAGTTAAATTACCATGAACCATTTCAATATTTATTAATTTATTAATATTATATACATTTTTCCAAAAAAAAAAAAAAATTGTTTGTATTTAGGAGCATTAAAATGCTAGTGATAAAATTAGTCTTAGCAAGACAAAGGAATTAAAAATGTAATTTCCATAACTCTCATTTCCACCAGAGGATGCTGTTAAACACATTTGAGATGTGCTGCAAATGACACTGGTGAAAATGTTCATGACTTTCAGAGAAAAAAACGAAATGTACAAAAAAAATAACAACAAAAAACTGTGCACAGAGCTAAAATGTATTGTTTTTATAATTGAAGAGACACTTTATTATTGTACATGTGCAGACATCTGAGCATAAGACTGGTTTACCTGAAGTAACGTTTCTGACTGCTATTGTTTTTCTCCATAGCATCCAAAGAGCCCATACCACGGTACTTCTTCAGTCGTACACCATCTGAGAAAAAATACTCCCCGGGTGCTTCTGTGGTTGCCGCTAACAATGACCCCATCATAACTAAAATAAAACAGGCCGAAGGGAAGGGCATGGTCATAGACATTAAAATGTAGGCAAACAAATCCCAGCCATTAATAACAATGATCGTTCAGGCAAATCACTCAGATAAACACACACCTGTGGATGCTCCCAGCGCCAGGGCTTTGACAACGTGCCCAACCGTCTGAATGCCACCATCTGCAACAACTGGAACCCCGAAGCGCCGGGCGTACTCAGCCACCTTATACACAGACGTGCCCTGTGGTCTCCCACACGCCATCACTAATGATACACACATATATATTGCTAAATAACTTCTCATTAATTTCTCTTGTTCTTAAAGGGGGGGGTGAAATGCTATTTCATGCATACTGAGTTTTTTACTCTGTTAAAGAGTTGGATTCCCATGCTAAACATGGACAAAGTTTCAAAAATTAAGTTGTACGTTTGAAGGAGTATTTTTGTTCCAAAAATGCTCCTTCCGGTTTGTCACAAGTTTCGGAAAGTTTTTTTCGAGTATGGGCATGTGTGACGTCAGATGTGGCGGAATTTCCTTATATGGGTCCTAAGGGCACTTCTCACAGAAGAGCGCGCGCGCGCACACACGTAGACCAGAGCAGAGACATTCACTGACGAGAGCGAGAGAGCGAAATGTAACCAAAGTGTGTTTTTGGTTGCCAGGGCAAGACATCCCTGCACAGATTACCAAAAAAAAACAGCATTAAGGGACCAGTGGATGGAGTTTATTTTTACAGAGCATCAACGGAGTTGTGCAAGTGTTTTTGTTTGTTCCCTGCATTTCGAAGATGCTTGTTTTATAAACAAAGCCCAGATCGACGGATTTGCAGATCGTCTAATGCTTAAGGATCGAGCAGTTACAATGATAAAGGTTCGCGGTCGTGCGTTGGAACCGCAGGCGGTGAGTAAAACTGCTTCAAATGTCTCTGTGTGTTGTTAGCTCGGCGCGTTAGCACGGCTTTAGCTCCGCCCACACGGCACGCCTCCAGCCGCTCGTTTTTTTTCGGAAAGACTCGGTACAGCCTATCTTTCTTTTATAAATATAATAAAACTAAAGACTTTTTGGAGATATGAAGGATGCAATACTACTCTATAGGTACTCAAGATTAACAGGAGATTGAGTGAAAATGAGCATTTCACCCCCCCCCCCCCCCTTAACAAAAAAATTAAATTAAATAGATAATTGCTATCCCAAAAACCCTAACCCTAAAATAATTTAGTATATGACCACATATACACATTTGCATTGCTATATAAATAAGGTCATTCTTATAAATGTTTTCTAGAATAAATTAAAATAGAAATATGGAAGCTTGTTTCCGCCACAGACTAAAAAATAAATAAGGTAATTGCGACTTTTCATCTCACAATTTTTGCATCTTGCAATTCTGACTTTATAACACTCAATTGCGAGTTATAAAGTCAGAATTGTGAGATATAAACTTGCAATTCAGAGAAAAAAACTTTTTTCCTCAGAATTGGACTTTATATCTCACAATTCTGAGAAAAGTCAGAATAGCAAGATATAAAGTCGCAATTGCATGTTATAAAGTCAGATTGTGAGATATGAACGTGCAATCCTGACTTTTTTTCTAAAAAATAATAATAAAATAAAATAAAATAAAACTTTGTTCCATTTTTCCTTTAAAGTATATCCTCATAAAGTTATTCCATATTTAATTAACTTCTGGGCACTTTCCACGGCAGTTCTGTCCTCCTAAGTCAGTAAGAAGTGCACACACACCTTCCTGTGTGATGCAGATGGATCCACAGCCCATGCCCACTCGTAAAGCATCAACACCAGCATCTATAAGATTCTTTGCTTGAGCAGCAGTCACCACTGCAGACAAGAGAATGAGAAACTGAAGAGAAACTTCATTAAGGAAAATCAAGTCCATGCACAATCTTCAATACGTCTAATATCACTTCCCTCGAGCTACCCTCAGTTTATAGAAAACGAAGCACCAGAAAGGGCAGAAAAGCCTCACCGTTTCCTCCCACCACTTGTAGTTCTGGGTATTTCTGTTTGATGTAGTTGATCATACTGATTTGAAACACAGAGTTCCCCTGAGAAGAGTCCTGGGACAGAACAACAGAAAAACCATGATATATCATGTAGGGTTAAGAGCTAGGAGGTCAAACACTGTGTGTATTTATGTAAGATTTTTGACACAATTTTACTGTCCGAGATCAATTTAGAAAATTCTAAAAGATTTCTTTCAACCCTGCCCTAATCCACCTGCTTATTAATTTCCTAGTTAAGACAAAAAATTGATTAACTTGTTCAGGTATGTTTGATGTCTGTCTTGAAGTCTGTCCTTCTACTTTCAAATCCAAGCAATAAAATCAGATCCATTGTTCAGAGAATTAGATCAATATTTGGCAAATACACCAACAACACCTGTTACTGCGTATGATGACTGACCTGCAAATTTGTTTGACCAACTCAGGATCTAAGCATTGATTGACCCTTGGCTCAATACAAAGTATGCAAACTTAAAATCTGCATAAGCGATGTATATGGTTACACTACCATTAAAATGTTTAGGGTCAGTAATTTTGTCTATTCAGCTTATGCAATGCATTTAATTGATCAAAAGTGACAGTAAAGACATTTATGATGATTATGTCACACTGAAGACTGGAGTAATTGCTGCTGAAAATTCAGCTTTGGCTTCACAGAAATAAATTACATTTTAAATACCGGTAGATAAAAAAAATATTTCAAAATTGAATTTTTTTTTTTTTTTCAGCCTTGTGAGAATATCTTGAAAAAATACCAATGGTATTGTTAGCTTTGCATGTGTTTGACTGTAAGCAAAGTCTCCACTGCATGTGCTCTGTGTGTGTTTGATTATCATTTACCATATTACATGCTAAACAAGTTTTAAGTCATCTAATGTTTGAAATTTGACTCGCTGATGCATTTTATTTGCTTAAAAGTGAATGTTTCTCATCTACTTGGGTGCTGCCAAGTTTGCATCTCGCCAGAACAAATGATGGATTTCTGCATGAGAAATTGAAATTCTGATTTTAAGTTCTGTTGCAGTTGTCCAAATTACAAGTTGAATGGAATGCAGCAAATGCGCTGCAGGAAGCTAAATCTCCAGAAATAGGACTGAGTACTGCTAAAGTTTAAGGTCACCCCATTCCCCTTTGGACCCACCAGAACTATCACATCCACTCCAGCCTGCATGAGCAGGTCTAGCCGGTACTTATCGTCCTCTCGGGTGCCGATGGCAGCGCCACACAGGAGCTGTTTGCGAGAGTCTTTGGAAGCTAGAGGATAGTCTCTGTTCTTCTTTAAATCGGTACGAGCTATTATAGCTACGAGCTCATCGCTGTCATTCACTATAGGCAGTTTACCTGAAAGAGAAAAACAGGAATGTTATCAGCAAGCTTGTGCTAAACATCACAACACAAACAGGACGGAAGTTCACGCTCATACCTTTTTTACTGCGCTGTAAGATGTCATTTGCCTCTTTTAACGTTACACCCGCTGGAGCAACCACTAAATCTTCTCGTTTTGTCATTGCCTGGAGGATTGAAGATGAATCATTCAGAAACTATTATCATTCATGGATATTAGTAGCAATCAGGACTATTAAATGTTTAAGGACGACATGAACCCAAAATTGACCCTATTGCACTTTCTTAATACATATACCTGTTTTATTATGATTTGATTCATCAGTGATCAATGATATTTTACATTCTAGAATATTTAAAAAAATATAATCTTTCATATACACTACCATTCAAATGTTTGGGGTCAAGATGTTTTGAAATATTATTGCAAATAAAAAAAAATGATTTTCTATTTAAATATATTTGAATATTCAATTTATTCTAGTAATGGCAAAGTTGAATTTTCAGCATCAGTCTTCAGTGTCACACGATCCTTAAGAATTATGCTGATTTGCTGCTCAAGATACATTGTAGTTGTACTCAAGTTGTACTGCTTAATATTTTTGTAGAAACCGTGATGCATTTTTTTCAGGATTCTTTGAATAGAAAGTTCAAAAGAACAGAATTAATTTGAAATATACATTTTGGGTAACAAGTCTTCTTTACTGACACTTTAAAACAATTTAATGCATCATTGCTGAATAAAATTAATTAAAATCTCAGAATTGTATTAATTTCTTTAAAAAAAAATGTAGTGGGCCCAAACTTAAGTCAAATCTTAATGGATCAAGTTCTGCTCTACATTCAGTTTCACTCAAAAGTGCCAGTTAAATGAATGCTTAGATTATGAAACATCTAAATTATAGGCTCTATGCACGATAGCTTCCACGTTTTGTCTCAGCCCGCCCAGTTACATCCGGTGCTGCGTCAGAAGCCGTTTTTGCATTAGGTGGAGATAATGGCAAATTACACTCTCTGTTTACAAGAAATTCCAGCGGTTAACGTGAATGATGTTAACAATATTGTGAGGCAGTTAACTGTCACAAATATGAGTAAGAAAGAGAAGTTCTTTAAATTAAAAATTTCGAGCTACATCGACAACTTTGAGGGTGAGTATTCTCTCATATCACGCGAAATCCGACTAGCGAATCAGTTTCTAAAATCGTTGTCTCCGTTTCTGAGAAAATGAATTTTATTAAAGTGAATTGTCCTATAGAATGCGCTATGCGGAAGTAAAGACGCCGGCTGAGATCCTACCAGAAATATGTCAGCAGCGTTCGTGCATATGCCTATTCAAGTTAAATTAGACCATTTTAATCACAAACCTCCTCCAGTGGCCTGTCGTAATCTTTCTCTGACAGGAAGTCGATGTCTCGTGATGTAACGATGCCCACCAGCTTGCTGCCCATCTTGCCGGTTTCAGTAACCGGGATGCCGGAGAAACCGTGCCGTACCTTTGCTTCAAACACATCACCGACAGTGTGCCGTGGACTCATCACTACAGGGTCCGTAATGAAGCCCTGCTCAAATTTCTGCCAGCGTGACAGATACAAAACATATTAATTATTGCCATTTATAAGTATATTTTGAACCCAAAAATCAAATAAGCCTGTGAATATTACTTCAAAAATTGATCAGATTTACAAAATTCTCAACAATCATGTGACTGACCTTGACTTTCCGGACCTCGTTGGCCTGGAACTCAGGTGTGCAGTTGTGATGAATGATTCCAATTCCACCCATGAGCTACAGGACACAGCAGAGAATGACATAGAAAACCAATCGCAACTTTGTTGGATTATATATATATAGTTTCTGTGAGTGTTACTTACAGCCATAGCGATGGCCATGGAGGACTCTGTGACTGTGTCCATGGGAGAAGAAATGAGTGGCGTCTTCAGGGTTATCTTCCGGGTCAGAGCAGAGGTCAAATCCTGACATCATAACACATGACCGTTACGAAAAATCTAAGGGGGCAAAGTGTCTATGTAAACCGACATGAGAGTAATTCAACTAATTTATGATACTTTTGGACCTCGACATAAGAACTGGCTCACTGACAGTGCCTGCTTTTTTCTCCACAATTTCTGTCACCGATTAGCCTGGTAATACCAAACTCTGCTACTTCGCTTTGCTTCGTAGACAGAGTCTGGCATGGCATAATTGAAAAGCGTTTTCTTTCTCGCGTGGGGGGCGCTTGTCTGAAGTTTAAAATCATTGGTTACCCGTAAGCCAATCACATAACGTTTGGTTATGAGCCGCATCTAACTTCCACTGTAAACACATGTATGATGCGAAAACAAAACCATCGAGTGAAATACCGGACTGAACATGGCTGTGAGCGACTTTTGCAGATTATGTGAAGTAAATCTACGCATCCACGGTACAATCAGCGTCTACGTCACGGCTCTCAGCCCGCTCTCTGTTCGTTGATTGGCCCGCTGTTTTCAGGCCGGAGGAAAACGGAAAGCTATGACGCTGTCTCAGACTGAGTACAGAAGCGAAATGAAATTGAGCAGAAGTATGAAGTCTGACGTAGTCAGGCTAGTCACCGATGGGAATTTGAGTTCCTCACTTAATATTCGGCAATATTGATTTGACTGCACTGACACTATTGGATGAGAACTGAACTGAGCTGGATGATTACATCACTGTTTTCCACAGAGCTGTTTTATTTATTGATGAAATGAACTCATTCAATGATCAATTAACTTTACACAGTTCGTGAACTGAATCAACACTGAACTAAATTCAGCTGAATGATCACTGTTTGCTATTGTCTTTTTAGAGCTGCTTTACAGCAGAATTGAATTCTGTTTGCATCATTGGTGTCCTGTTTATCACTGCAGAGCTGCTTTGAAGCAATCTGTATTGCATAAAGCTACAGTATATATTAATAAAGGTGACTTGACTTGAAGTCTGCTACTTCGTGTATTTCAAAATGACCTTTTGTGTTTCATGAGAGAAATAAGATTATACAGGTTTGGACCGGCATAAGGGTGAGCAAATAAGGACAAAATGCCATTATTGGTTGAACAATTTCTTTAAAGTAAACATTTACAGTAGCCTACAGGGAACTGGGAAGTATTGTTATTGTTAACTAACACTGAAACTATTAAAAATGTTTCTTTAATTGAAATAAAGCTGAAATAAAAAACAAAATCTAAATATTATGAAAAACTTAAATGAAAATTAGAAATGTTGCCTTGGCAACTAACTGAAATTAAATAATTTGAAGTTGAAGTACTAAAATGACAAAAAATTAAACTTAAATAAAAAATAAAATAAAGCTAAATAGAAATATAAAAATGAATAAAAAATGCACACAAAATTATTCAAACTTAAACGAACATTTAAAAAAAAAAAATTCAAAATATTAATTAACTCTAGAATATATAAATAACACTAAAATAACACTGACTCAGAGAGTCCCGCCAATTGATTTCTTTGAATTGTAGCCTAGACACTGCCATGTCTTATTTTTCTTCCTCTCTAACACCTGCGTCCCCATCATTAGCCGTAGCTCAGCATAATTCTCAGAAGTGCTTAAAGAAATCACAAACAGCGTTGTGTATCTGCGTTTACATCAGCAGAAAGCGAATCCACCTGGTCTACTGGGAAAAATCCAAACACTTTAACTAGACTCCTAAATTCCCAATTACACAATCACAAAAATGTAAAATAACACCACGCACATGCCATAAGCATACACACAAATAGTCCTGCAAATATCCCTAAAAACCCTAAACCGATCTTATAAGAAATTAGCATTATTTAAAAATATATATATATATATATTCCCAATTAAATTGATGTGATTTCCAGTTTAACTAAGTTATTTGCTAATAATCTATCACTGGAAAGAAATTGCTGCATCTTTAATTAAAAATGTGTTTAAAGTTGTGGCTCCAAGGGAATTGATTGATGTTTGTTTCGTCCTTGTCTCTCTCACACACACACACAAGCTTCACTGCCTGTGACAACATGCCCAGCACACCAGGGACTATATGGATGCTAACACAGCCATGTTAACACATACTGTCCTTTGCAGATCTTCCGCCTCATTGATTGTTGAAGAGCTCTTTTTCCATCGACAGAGTGATAAAAAATGATCCTTTGCACTAAACGGTCTACTAATACAAGTGCAATTTGTCATTAACCTCTGCTAAGCATTGGTACTCACCACTTCATCAGATGTGAAGTCAATGAAGCCAGGCAGTATCAGGAAATCACTGAAAGAGGAACGGCAGATGGCAGAGTTAGGCAACAATGACCTTTAGATCAGCAATTTATGAATCAGAACATTATCAAAATTAGAGAAAGATTATAGAAACAGTCAAATCTGTGTCAAAAAAGGGAAAACACAGAGCTGGTTTCACAGACAGGACTTAGATTAAGCAAGGAGTAGGCCTTAGTTAAATTAGGACATTTAAGTCCTTTTCTAAAAGTGCCTTAGAAAAAAACATTACTGGTGTGCATCTTGAGACAAATGTCAGTGCAAGTTGCTTTCAGTACAGACAGGTCAAACATGCATTTTAGTCTGGGACTAGGCTTAAAGGGATAGTTCACCCAAAATGAATATTTTGTCATCATTTACCAATTAATCTGAGCTAATTTTTCCTGCTGTCTATGTCGAAGTCTCAATATATTTCAGATATCTTGAATATATAAATGAGAGCTTATTTTACTATCTGTGTCTGTCAAAAATTTTCATTTGTAATTTGCAATTAATTCTGAACACCATGATTTAGCTTTTTCAAGTGTGTTTGGTTTGGGTTAGAGCACTTTTAGATACACTTACACTTTAGAACTGGAGTTTATGCCCTGACATACATAAAATAAATGTTTTTATTTTGTGTCTGTACAGTTGCTTTTGAATAGCTGCCTATGATGGTCTTATTGACCTGCGAACATCACAAACGTAATAGTAATTTTGTTTGTATATGTAAAAAAAAAAAAAAAAAAAACACCAGCATGTTGAAACTTTGCATGCATGTTCATGATGATAAATGTGAAAAAGTCACAAAATATCGAGAAAAAAAAAAGGTTTAATATTATTTCAGGTAGCTTGAAAAAATAAATGATAGGTAATTTTTACCATCTGTGGCTAACAAAATATTTTTCTTTATTGTATCTGTATTGTATTTTTCTATATATGTTCATGATAATAAATGAGAAAAAGTCACAAAATATCAAGAAAAAAAAACATAGGTTAACCAGTATTTCCAACAACTAGAAAATCTAAACGGGTCAAATTGACCCGCAACATAACACAAGGGTTAAGTCTTGTCTGTGAAACCAGGCATAAAACAAGCATAAAACAAACCAAGGTTGATTCAGAATTATTGCTAGTTTATGCAAACATGACAGCAATGTGTGTGACTGCTATGCGCTACCTTTTGAACCTTTTTTTTTTTCTTCTTTTTTCAAAGAAATTAACTTTTATTCAGCAAGGATGCATTAAATTGATCGAAGTTGACATAAAGACATTTATAATGTATAATTTTGAACTGTCTATTCATCAAAGAATCATAAAAAAAAAAATCTTGGTTTCCACAATAATATTAAGCAGCACAACTGTTTTCATCATTGATAACAAGAAGAAATGTTTCTTAAGCACCAAAAGAGCATTAGAGACTTTAAACATTAAAAAAACATAAAAAATCCATAAAAAGAGTCCAAAATTTTGAACAATAGTGTAAGCCGATTGATTATTGTGATGCAGTGCATGAGTAAATGAATATTTTCGTGTTTGCCTGTAGCATGAATACTTTGAGTAGCCGCAAATAATGCACTTGTATGTGTACGTCTCTGATCTTGTCAAGGAGGAATTCTATAATCTACTTAAGGTGTGGCGTACAGAGACGTCCTGTTAATGTTCTTAACCGTATCACCAATGTCACACGCACACACACGTAGCCTCTTTCTAGCCTATAGCAGCAGTAGTGTACTGAAAAAGTGTGGGCAAACTAAAGAGATTTAGAAGAGATTTAGGTTAATTTTACACAGACACTATTCAAAAGTTTAAGGTTGGTAATATTTTTTTATGTTTTTGAAAGTCTCTTATGCTCACCAGGCCTTATTTGATCAAAAATACAGTAAAAACAGTAATATTTTACAGTCAATTTAATACATCATTGCTAATGCTAAATAAAAATATTCATTACTGACCCCAAAACTGAAGTGGCACTTGATAAACAAAAGCATGTTATTAATGTTGTTAGGATCTAACTTCAGTTAAAAGCACTGTGTATCATGGCTACTATTAGAAAGTGTTAAAACAACTACTTGAAAGCACAATAATGTTTTGATAGGGACTGGATTTATCTGTCTCAGGAGGATGTGTGAGAAGAAGGCATAGTTCAGTGTCCCATCCCATGTGGCCTAACGCTCATAAAACCTCCATTAGACCAGATTAAACACTCCAGCCAGCATGATAAAAATAGACACGGAGACCACTGCTCTGTTAGCAAGGGTTTTAGAAGGCTGGGAAAGCACATGCCTGTATCCACACACAAACAGGCTCATTTAATGCAGTGGCGTACAGCATATAAAAAGGACTAATGTTCATAAAATCCCATGCTGTTTTTCTAATTGATATTAAAGCACACGGTGAGTATGATATTACATTAGGATCGTGAGTAAGAGAGGGACAAAAAGGACCACACATGCACTCTGATTTTGCATTGTCCCATAAACATGGGCTGCATGTGCTGGGACTGAGCACTTGAGCTCCCCGTTGCTATGGAGATGCACAGAGGGTTGCCATGGAGCTGAGAGCCATCTCACTGACAGATGTCCAGAGAGATGCCTACCTAGAGTGCATGTGTGTGCGAAAGTGAAACTACACATGATAGGACCTGCTTTGACATAACGCTGTCCCTGTTTGTCGATCTGACTTACTGTATGACAGTACGTGTGTGTGTGTACGCATGTCTCTGAGTACAAAGCAGGGAACCTAAAGGGTTTTTGTGCACATGATCCTCCTCTTTTAGACTTACTTGTATGTGAGACCATCACCGATGGCAAAGAGCTGCTGGGCGGTGAGTCCATCCTCTGGCACATACCCAGTTCCCCCGCTGATAAGGTAATCAGCCATGCTACAATCATGCACACACACAAAAGAGAGGTTGTAACACATGCAAATAAAATTTGGTTTCAACTTTGTCATGAGCTCATTGCACTGCCAACCATCCACTCCGCTGACAACAACATTGTCCTACCAATACAACAACTGACATGTCAAGCAGAGATAACAGTGTCCTGCAGTGCAACATGCAATAGTATAAATGAAAATACCAGATAGATAGACAGACAGACAGACAGACAGACAGATAGATAGATAGATAGATAGATAGATAGATAGATAGATAGATAGATAGATAGATAGATAGATAGATAGATAGATAGATAGATAGATAGATAGATAGATAGATAGATAGATAGATGCAAATAAAGCACAATAACAGGAACAATGCCTGGCTGACAGTTAAGCGAGATAAGAATCAAAAATACTAAATGGAAATGTATTCGAAATGAAAAGCAAGAATTCAAAATGACAAACTTGCCGTTCATTCTCATTGAGAAACATTCGGTTTATAAGCGCGTTAGTAGAAAAGCAAATATGAATGCACTTACAGGCTCGAGTACTTTCTCTTTCGGATTAATTATGAAAACACTTCCTTTCTTTCTGCTGAATATTCACCCTCGTGTACAGAACAGTATCTCACATGGTGACGGCTATATTAAAGTCCATTACATATCATCGCGGGGAACAGCAGTTTCTAGTTCCGTACGGCAGCGTTCTGAGGAGGGTGAATATGAAGCTGCTCTGGATGAGAGTCATGAGACGCGCAGTCCAGAGACCGTGTGTCTAGAGACCTTCAACTGTGCGAACTGAAGTCACATGCTAACTGAACACAGGGAAGAGGAAATTTGGGTAGTTGAACACTCCCCAAAGCTGTATATACTTTTTTTTTTTTTTTTTTATCAGAAATGTATATATACATTTCTAATACATATGTATTTTTAATACAAAACAAATATATATATATATATATATATATATATATATATATATATACTTTTTTTTTTTTTTTTTTTTTTTTTTTTTGCAATACCTAATTTTCTTAGTACGCCAGTTTTTGGTGTATTTAAAAGCGACTTTGTAGTCCATGTCCAACGCATAACATGTGCGTGCGTAGTACTTCCTGACAGACATCACAGGTTTTTTGCTAGAGAACTCCAAGTCGTTATTTTGAGTCGAAGCTTAAAGTATCGATTAAACCGATTCACAAGACCGATTTGAGCAATGCGTTCACGAATCGGACAACATATTCAAGCGGTTTTAGATTTATTTGCTGCATGCATACCTATTCACCTACTCTATCTATGTACTCTTTTTGTGAATAAAAAGTAGCCTACACATTTTTGAGTGTGTAGCAATAGAGTTTGGACATACTGTTAAGTCATAAAATTGCGTTTTCTTTGTGTGTTTTTTTGTTTTGTTTTTGTTTTTGTTTTGTTTTTTGCATGATGCATTTAAAAGTTAATTGCCAAAACGGATCTTTCTAAAAGTTCACATTGTTGTTGCAGATGGAAAATTATTATTGATTTTTTTAATCAGGTTAAAGGTGCACTGTGTAATATTTAGGAGGATCTGTTAACAGAAATGCAATATCACTGTACACCGGGGGTCCCCTTACATTGAAATGCGCCGACATGTTTCTATACAGTATCCCTAAACGGACAAAAGCGCTTCGTCACTATGTTGTCCTTCGTGCAAGTAAGCTAGCTAAAGTCGGCGAATAAAACACTGATGAACAACAAGTAACAAAAAATATTCGCAATAACATATCGTTTTACTGAATAATAAAGTAAGCATCATTTCTTGATTTATCCTTGTAAAGAAACCTCATTGCTGAACTGGCTACTCTCTGCTGTCCTCTCGGCCACCGTAACTTTTGTTGGTTGCAATTCGTAACCTCACCACTAGATTCCGCTAAATATCACACACTGCACCTTTAAAATGTTGATTAGCCAATTAGTTACTCAAACAAACCACTTTCTCTAAACCTGTCGTGCACATCCACCATTTTTGTATTTTTTAACATTTTTATTTGTGTTTGTTGTTCTGAACCGAATCCTCCTCCAAAGCGCAATGGGTTGTGGGCAATATTAGCTGTTATTCTAATCTCACATAGGCTTACTATAGTATGCACATAAGGATGCAGGGATTGAACCACAAATTTCTGAACATGTCTGATTTGTATATGAATATGCGCATTATAATTATATATCTAAATTACCTTTTTTTATCAGTTCTTTGAAGCGAATTGCTATTTCATCTTCAAAGTACTTCAAAGCTTATTTTTATCGAGATGCAATATTTTATTTTATTAATATTATTAATATTTTTTATATTATAATTTTCAACCCTATTATATTATTATTCATTATTATTATATTGTTTTTTCATTCATGTAATTTTTTGTGTGATACCTTGGCAATTCAAAAAACCTTTAAAGCAAATATATTAGAAAATATCAGGATATAAAAATATAATATTTTATCCAAATACCTTTTTTAGGCAATTTTGCAAAGCTTCATGGGGGTTATGTTTTCTGCTAAATGAATAATCTTTCAATGTACTTGCCATAAAAAATAGTAGATTTTATTCCCTGAGAGTGTTGTATTTTTTTGGATTTAACAACTCAGTGGACTTTAGTGGTTTGTATTATTCGTTGCAAATTAGGCTTTAATGATTAATGAAGTCTTGATTATAACGTTATGAATTTTGCACTAGTTACACTGCATTTAGAGCCCATGAACCATTAAAGACCATTAAAGGCTCTCTGTACATATAGGCAGCGTCTAACACCCAAATGACTCTAAGTGGTCATGCCGACAGTTGAATTTATTCCTGATGGACATTTAATCTTGCCCTCTCAACATACTCAGGAATGCTGTTCTTTCCTTACAGGGTTTATACTGCAGATTAGACCTAAAGAGCGCTCTATCAATGTAATCCAAAGTAGTACTCTTCTCATCAGTCAAAAGAGCCGACTCTAATGGGCAAGATAAAAGATGTGTGTGTGTGTGTGGGGGGGGGGGGGTCCATCTAGTTTTCATTTGATACAGCAACGTTTCACTTCTGAGCTTCATGACACAGTTAGTAGAGAATATTTCAGATGATTAACATAGAAGATGTGAAAGGTGCTTTGAAGAGCTTATACAGACACACTGTACAGTAGATTGTTAGGTCATGTCTTACATTCTAAAAGTTACATTTTCCTTGTTGTGGCCAATCTGCTGTTCTGAGGCAGATCAATTCTAGTAGAGGTGTCAACCGCAGAGGTGACAGTGAGAGTAGGGTAGACGAGACCCTCAGAGAAGCACCTGTCTCACAGGTGTCAGTGTCAAGGCTGGGATTAGGTAATAAACTGTGATGCCAGATCCAACTGAACGCTCATGGGGTTTTTGAAAAGGTGTCTTTTATAATGAGTATACTTTTTTGTGTGCAAAAAAACAAACAAACAAAAATTATGACTTTATTCAACATTTTCTTCTCTTCCCTGCAGTCTCTGAAGCTGTTCACGTTGTAAACACACTGCAGGGCTTCAGGTTCTGTGTGCGTTAGCATCACACGTATGTGTTGTGTTGCTCACATGGACAGCATCAGAGACTGACACGGAAGAGAAATTGAATAAAGTCATTATTTTTGTGTGTTTTTTGCGCTTTATACAATTAAGGTTGAACCACTGTAGTCCCATGGAATATTTTAACGATGCATTTACTACCTTTCTGGGCCTTGAAAGTGGTAATAACGATGCAGTCTATGGGGGGTCAGAAAGCTCTCGAGTTTGGAACGACATGAGAGTAAGGAAATAATGACAGAATTTTCATTTTTGGGTGAACTAACCCTCTTAATTGTCATGTTATAGTTATGCAGCAAAAACACTTTATCATAACTAACATCAGCCAGTCAGCTTTTTTTGTCTATTATTTTTTTCACAGTTTCAGAACCACCGTGATGCAATGACATTCATACATGTGCAGCTTAAGTGTATATACACTGCCCTACAAAGCAAAAAGGCAGTAACTACGCAGAGTGCAGAACTGAGAAAAATGACTTTAAAGTTATCCTGTCATCCAGCCTAAGTAGTTGTAGGTAGATTATTGGACATGTGGCTGTTTTGTTACTTTATGTTAGCTTATTCTTTGTACATATCAATCCTCACATTTAATTTGATATTTTACCCCTATTTTGCAGTTACTGTATTCTTGCTTTGTATTACTTACTAAAAACGTGGCACCATACCAAGGAAAAAAGCAGTAACTACAGATTCTCCAAAAACTATTTTGCCACAACTTGGGCTCTGGGTGTGTTAGATACACTGTATTTGAATTAATTGGAACCATTTGTTTTCCTGAACATGGATATACCAATCCCAAACTAATTTGACCATTTTAGGTCAATATTTTCCACCCGGAAGCTGTTCTGGTGCTGAAACGGCTGCTTAAAGTCGCACATTGCTAAGCTGTATCAAGGTCCAAATGGGGACCATTTATTTTAAAAAGGACCACATTATTATGTGTGAGTATTAGATTAATGTGTGTCTGGGGGTGTTTCTGTATCTGTAATGTAGTATCTGCTATACCTACAAATCACATTAATGTTAAAGCACTGCAAAACAACTTTTCTTTGGAGCAAAACAAAATCATTTTGCCTACGTGTTTCTAATTTGTGTGAAGTTAGAAGGGTGAAATCGCAAATGTTAAAACCGTCCCGTGAGTAGGCCTATGTCTCGATACCAAAATTCCAGTAGTCGGTACCGATACCATTCAAATTTTACGGTTCTCGGTACCACAGCAAAATCTGTTGAAATTTTTCTATTTTATTTAACTGTTTGGGAAAAAAAAATATTTATGACGGTGATCATAAGTAAATAATACATAAGCATTGAAGGCTACATGCTGTTTAAACGTAAATATTGCTTATAAAAAAATCAAGTGAAAATTAAGCAACCCTCTATGCACACATTATTTTTAGTAGTAGTAATAGTATTTTTAATACATGGAGACGTGGCTAAATCTACTGTACAGTAGCCTAATATAATTATTTCTGTCAATTTCTTCAAGTTAAACCGAACTTTTATTTTGACGGGTTGCCGTGAAGACCTTTGAGTTTCTGTGTGTGTATGATATGACGATAGTTTTTCTCAAATTAAACGGTAAAATGCTCATGAAGTGACTCTCAGAGCGGCTCTGGATATGAATTTTATCATGCCATCATATCGTGAGGCAGCAGAGACTGAAAACAGCGCGAGCGTCACTCATGCTTGTGTGTGTGTGTGTGTGTGTGTGTGTGTGTGAGAGAGAGAGAGAGAGAGAGAGAGAGAGAGAGAGAGGTACCGTAAATACCGCGCATCTGCGCCATTCATTCACAGAGACAAGCAGAACATGCAGGGTTAATGTTTAAATTGTCTTTTTGCGGTTTAATATATTATACACAGACACTATATCGTGGTATATGCCGGCTACGTCAATATGCACTTAGATAAACATAGAAGCAACTGCAGCTCCTATTACAGAAATGCTGGTCACATTTAAAAAATTTCAGTACCGAAGTACCGGTACTTTTGACAACACTACCCGTGAAGATGCCGCGAAATCATCTGTGTGTGTTCACCATGGCAACAGTAACTTCACTGCGCAGCAACACGGTTATTTTTTTGTTAGGTAAAACATAACAAGAACACAGTAATGGATGTTACTGTACTCATGCTTTGTTTCACGAGGGCTTTTTGCAGTTACTGTACAAACGACTACCATTTTTCTCCAAAACGACACACATTTGAGATAAGATGTTTTGTCACATAACAAAGGATGCCTTGAATGTCATGAAAATGATAATAACTCATTTTTGACCAAAAATGCAGTTACTGCCTTTTTGCTTTGTAGGGCAGTACAGTACACCCTATAATAATCATAAACCATGATTCAATAAAATGCTTATTTGTTCACTAATATATCATTATATTGATTTATTCTGTATTTACAGGTGTAATGAATTTTGTACTAGTTACACTGCATTTAGAGCCCATGAACCATTAAAGACCATTAAAGGCTCTTTGAACATATGCAGTGTCTAACACCCAAATGACGTTATGCCGACAGTTGAATTTATTCCTTTTGCTTATCTAAAATGCTTATTTGTTCTAATATACTAATATATCATTATATTGATTGATTCTGCAGGTGATAATGAATTTTGCACTAGGTAAATTACTAGATAAACTACTATAATGAATTACTATCTTCACATGTTTTGACTAGACAAAATAAAGAAAGAACAGAGCCGATGATAATGCTCCTCCTACTTCTCTCCCATTCATTTACAGATGTTCTTTTTCTATTATTCCATCAACATTCTCACCTCAACACAAATTTTAAATATAAATAAATAATTCACATACATACACAAAAGGGGACCAAAACCAACATGAGTTATCCCCCAAACAGTATTAATTATTAATGGGTCAAAATACATTATTAATAATACTTTATTAATAATTTTAATAATGTATTATATATATATGGTCAATATTTTTTTCATTATTGCTGCCTGAAATAAATAAATAAATATATTCATACATATGTGTATACATAATGGGCATGGACATGTCTATTTGTGTCTTATACGGTATTTCCATCTCTACTGTATTTGATCAAATAATCTACAATAATGTCTTAAGATAGTTAAGCCAGAATTTTGAGAAAAAGAAACCAAGACCTGCTCATTCATTCATTCATTCATTCATTCATAGAACTGCACTATGTTCTCACCTCTCTGGTTCATACCCTGCCTGTATCCGGGTAGCATTGTAGCGCTGGGCAGCCGTCTCATGCCCATGCCCATGTAGTGTATGGGTAAACAGGCCATGAAAGTGATGTTCCGAGTCTCGTAACGACATCCGTGGCCTGGCTGGCTCCATGTCCCCCACAATACGCCTGTAGTCAATCTGGTAGCTGTCCCTGTCCCCATCCACATAACGGTCATACCCGTCCATTTCGACGAAATCCAGCGGGTCGTCCTCCACCGTAGCTCTGTTTGAACCCCACCGACCCTTCCAAAAACACTTAGTTTTTGTCTCTCACCCCTCACCTGAGACCACCTCTCAGTTTCTGTTGTTTGCTCATACACCAGGTTGAACTTTAGATTTAAACTCTTCACAAAGTTTAAAAGAATACAAAATAAAACAATAATAAGAGCTAGATTTGGGTGTCCTCAGTTAGATTTGTATCCAATTTGCATAAGCTATTAGCATCTTCCAAACCACAGGCTGAAGTTGTAGAATGGTGCGAGTGCAAAGTAGTTTATCTGCAGCAATTCAAAAGAAGTTGGACAGATTCTGATCAATAGCTTTCAATCCCAAAATAAAAATTTCCAGTATGAGATTGGCAGACTTCCCAAAAAGTACTGGTGGGGGGGTGTTTTTTGCAGTCCCGATGATCAACCTGCAAGAAAAAAACAGATCACAGAAAATCTGACAGGACCAAATAGTTAACCGGATGGCAGTCAAGCAGAAATTGAATGAGCCTGTTTCTCTCTCTCCCTGTTTCACTTCAGCTAAGCTCTGTTTCTGACAGAAGCGCGTCACTTTCACAAAGAGGATTGCAGCATTAAGTGTGCATGTGTGTGTTTGTGTGTGTGCTTTAACAGGGGGAGGAACTTGTAGTGCTTGCATGGTGTTCAGCAATGGGGTGAAGGACAAGGGATGGGTTTTACACGCCCCACCTCTTGTTTCTCCAAAGGTAACATTGCAGTGCGCATTTGAGTGTTTGTGTGCCAAAAAGCATGCATTTGTGTTAATTAAAATAAGTGTTAATAGTTTATTTGGGTATCATATTCATTCTTCTGTGCATGTGTGTGTGTATGTGTGTGTGTGTGTGTGTGCGCACACCTCTATCACTATGTGTATGAACAGCCTGGAAACGGCTTTCTCACAAACAAAGTCAAATCCCAGTGTGCATTGATGGAGAGTGCTCAGCCCTGCGAGGCTTCAGGCTGGAGCAACAGAAACGGCAGAGACTGCTCTTGACGGACTAATTACACGCAGACGCTCTACAAGAAGTGCTCTGGAAAAACTGTGCCTTGAACAAACATGCCCCCTTGTTTGTGTGCACAGGCAAACAAGCATCCTTCCCTTTATCAGACACTTGTGTCGACCTATTTATTTTGAGGGAAAGGCAATTAGCTTGTGATTGAAGTTGTGAAGGGTTTGTGAATGTCAGTGTGTTGTGGGAAAGTTCTGGAGGAGGAAAATGGGTTGTGGGTAGACAAGTGTGGATGTTATGTTGTCAACAAGTCAGCCAGGTATTTAAATCCCCTTGACGTATGTGTGCATCGCCCCATCACTAAGCAGGAAGTATTAACAGACTTATGTGAGGAAGGCAATTGTTCCTGCACTGCCACCGTCTGGCAAACCTCCAACAGAACAGGTCAGGGTGTGTATTTGTGGAAATTGATTAACTGTTGATGATCTGCTGTGTTCATCAGCCGCCCGGTTGGGGCGTATAATTGCACACATGCATTTTTTAACAACCAATACACACAAGGGATAATTGTTGTGTTTTTGATTGCTGTTTTGTCTTAGCACCTGCAGTACACTGAAAAACAGCCAACAATCAATATCTTGTTTGCAGGAAAACAGTTCTAAATATCCTTTAAAAATAGTGTATTGTCTTATGCTGCCTTCATGTGCTAACAGAATTATAGTAAACACAAGTTTCATGGTGGGAAATTGGACATGAACGCCCTCTCAAGTTGTATTTACTTCTGGGAAACTGAGATAATTTGTCTCCATTGTCTCCTGCAGGCTAATTAATTAGCTGTCCATCCAGATTGGTGCTGCCGATTCCAGGCACACCTTAAAAAGCCCTGATGTCACTCCCTTTTGGCAGAACATTGTGTTATTGTGAGGAGTGTAGTCTTGGTTTGGCTGTGTGATTACGCAAACATTCTAGTGTTAAGAGTTCCGTGTTCTTTGTTTGTTCTCTGAGAGTGACTTAGAAATTGTAAGTAAGAAACTGTTTGGTATTTTGACCCCATTGCCTACTTACTGACACTGGTTTTGGTTTGACCTCTTAAAGGGATAGTTCACTTTGAAGTTAAATTTTGGTATGTTTTAGCTTACCTCAAGGGCATCTAAGATGTCGGCGTCTTTTTCCGCAGTAGTTTTATTTTTTATATTTTTAGGTCAAACCGTTTTTTGTCTGTCAGTCATAGGTCTGTCAGATATATATACACTAGATGTCGCCTTAAAGACATTCGTTCCAATGAACTGCCGTAGACAAGGCGACATCTAGTGTATATATCTATGCACCAGTCTGCGTACACGTCACACACCAGGATGCGCGCGCGCCCTCAGATCACTTGGACGTGGCTGTGTATAAGAGGTAAAAACGATATAAATACTGTTTGTTTTCTCACGCAAACCGCTCGTTTCGTGTCTTAGGCCATCAATATGTACTTACGATGGGGAATTGTTTAATTTGGATGATGGGGAATTGTTTTAATTTGGACTCTGTGCATGCTCTTTGAGACCGTGACCATAGACCTGCATTATACGACTGACAGACAAGAACGGTTTGACCTAAAAATATCAATTTAAACTACTGCGGAAAAAAAGACACCTACATCTTGGATGCCCTTGAGGTAAGCTAAAACATACCAATTTAATTTCAAAGTGAACTATCCCTTTAAGTTTGCTCTGGCCTGTAAATAGTGCTTTGTAAATGCATCGTAGAAAAATCTGGGAAAGGTATGGAGGTAGATGCCATTTTGTTAGCTCACTTTATTCTTTGTTTTTTGGATGTGTAGGTAGGGAAGTATTGATTGTATTTTGCGTTTCA
This sequence comes from Scardinius erythrophthalmus, assembly GCF_964197995.2. NCBI lineage: Eukaryota > Metazoa > Chordata > Actinopteri > Cypriniformes > Leuciscidae > Scardinius > Scardinius erythrophthalmus. Next base: position 16,741,729 of record NC_138228.1, read on the forward strand.
TTTGGGATTGTGAGGTGTACCTCGATTCAAGTTGAGGAAAGAAGTCAGGGTCGGCGTTACTGAGGCTCATGCTTTTATTTCTGTTTCACAAATGAAAATAAAGTCATGCTCACTGCGCTTCAATAAACTCCATCAACAGACAATAAAATATCAGATCATTCTCCAAATTATCCAGCCCACAGGAGTCCTCAGTCAGTCTCTCTATATCTGTTTCTTCTTTCCCAGTGGCTTTTAACCAGTCTCTCCACGCCAATCACTGCAACAAGACAGAGGTAAATGTCAATTTGCACTTGATTACTCACCACTCCAAACCCCCTCTCCGGCGTGTCAGTATGCAGCAAAAAGGGAAGAGAAATATCAGGAGAGTGTAATAGCAGTCCACCACACAGAGCAGCCTTTACCTGGATGGAAGCCTGCTGACACTGCTCCGTCCACTGGACCAGATCTGGTGCTTCCTTTTTAGTGAGGTCAGTCAGTGAGCTGGTGAGGTCTGAAAAATTTGGCACAAACTTTCTGTAATATCCCGCCAGCCCCAGGAATTGCCTCACGTCCTTTTTGGTCTTAAGTCTCGGGCAGGTTGCAACTGCTGCCGTCTTACTAATTTGGGGACGTACCTGTCCATGACCCAAGCCCAGATACCTGACTTCCACGCACCCAACCGCACACTTCCATCAGTTGGCCATCAGTCCGGCCACTCTCAGCGCTCGCAGAACAGCACGCAGATGCTCTATATGATGCTGCCAGTCATTACTTTAGATGATAATGTCATCCAGAAAGGCAGCGTGCAGAGAATCCTGTCCATGAGACGCTGAAAAGTGTCCGGTGCTTTGAAAAACCCAAAAGGAAGCATAACAAAATCAATCCAATCCAAACAGCAAGATAAGGTAAGGGGATCTGCCAATAACCTTTAGTTAAATCCAGTGTAGGAAAAAGTTGAGCTGTACCAAGCTGATCAAGAAATTCGACCAGAGAATTTCGACACAGCATTCACCTTGCAATGATCCAAACAGAATCACAATGAGCCGTCCATTTTAGGTACTAAAACTATCGGCTTGCACAATTTCTGTGGGATTCTTCTATAATTTGTGCAAAGCGTGAAGTTCCATCTGGCTTAGGAACAAAGGCCCTGTTTACACCTGGTATTAAGATGCGTTTTGATCGATTAGATCACAAGTAGACGAGGGAGACACATAACCGTTTACACCTGGTGTTTTATTTTGTCTCTTTTATGGGCGAGTAAATATGTGTTGTTTTTTCCAGATCTTTCGATCTAATTGACAAAATAAGCTTGAGCAATTTACATATGAACGCTACCAGAGATGATGGAAAAATATATGGAGTGCAGCAGCTTTTGTTTCTGCTTTGATAGCCGCAAGACCACGGCAAACGTGGTGTGTGTGTTAGAAATCAGGAATGGTGAGAGAACATTGTGCTTGGTTCATTTTTTGTCTTCAAACTAAACTTGGGTCTCCAGCCAACAAAGTTTAAATCCCATCTTGCTCCCGGCAGGCGATATTTTGAGGATGTTCGAACACCTTCGACCACATGACCATCAAGCAATCCAGTCAAATGCGTTGGTCGAAGGTGGACAAGCTCAAAACGTTTTAGACCCCTTTTACACCTGTATTTAGTGATGTCCACTTGTGATCCGATCGACAAAAACACATCTTAATACCGGCTGTTAAACGGGGCCTAAAAAGCATGGGGTCAAAATACCAAACAGTTTCTAACTTACAATTTCTAATTTGCTCTCAGAGAATAAACAATGTTAACAGAACTCTTAACACTGAATTATTGTCTAATCACACAGCCAAACAAACAATACACTCCTCACAAAACGCAATGTTCTGCCAAAGGCTGGCAAAACCAGCAATGCAGGTTCGAGGGGTGGCGCCCCGACAAATCAACAACATATTAAGCAGCCTCTATAGAAAATAATAGCACGCATTTCAGACGTGAATCATGGCAGAGTCGACGATAAATACGAAGAAAGCGCGATCGCAAGAGTCAAGGAAAGGAAAACGACGGCTCTGCGTGAGTGCCATTTACGACAGTAACTTTAAATACTTAAAATTAAGTACTCCACAGCGACTTTAGGGGTCGCTGTTTGAGAAAAAAACTGCATAGTGTGCCTTTAAAGGGGATGGGAGATGAGACTCTGGTTGGTTTATTTCACGTTGCGCCCAAAACATACCCATTACTGAGAATAGAGACAACCCTTTTAGACAATGTGCCTGGCAAATTAAACTAGCAAAAGTAGTTTCGGACACGCCCTAAGACCATGCGCTTAGATCATTAAAATAGGGCCCTATATCTTAAAGGAACGTTTTACCCAAAAATGACAATTCAGTATGTTCTGAATAAGACTTCCTGAATAAGGATTTTTTTAGCATTTTTATAGCATTTTTAGGAATATCCTGACCACTTTCCATCACATATTCCTTCTCATTTCATTATACTGAAAAGTTACCAGGATATTCTTTCTGTCCCATAGAAAATAAAATCATGCAGGTTTGGATTGACAGGAGGGTTGGTAAATTATGATAGATTTGTCATTTTTGAGTGAGCTATTTTTCTTACCTCATAGATATTTTACTGGAAACCAAGATAATACAAACAAAAAAAAAAGTAATTATTAAACCTAACCTTTGCTGATTTACAAGCATTTGAACTAGAATGTCTTCACAAGTTGTTTTTTATATTTCACTATTATTAGTGAGGGACATTTCACCTTCACACGTATAGCCAACCCAGAATACCCTCATTGACATCAACAAGGAGACAGTGTTGCTAAGGTTCCATGAAAGGTCTCATCTGTTAGTGACAGAGTGCTTGTGACAGTTGTAGGGGATTGCGGTAAGAAAGCCTCTTATAGGTAGTGACTGCAGTTTCCCAATGCTGCAGAGAGACTGCAAGGTTACTTCACACACACACACACACACACACACACACACACACACACACACACACACACACACACACACACACACACACACACACACACACACACACAGACACAGAGAGAGAGAGAGATAGATTGGGGTTGCTGATTGGCTGAATGTTTATGAATGAATGAATCTGCTGGAAAGCTTGGGTTTAAAAAAAAAAATCATGTTGTTGGCCATTCATCTCTTCCAATTCAATCTTTTAATCTATTCACATTATCTTTATGTTACTTGGACATACAGTAAGCATGCCATATTAACTTTTAAATAATGGGGTATGTGTGTGGTCTGGAAACATCAACTTGTTGACTATATATTCTGGTTAAAAAGTGTGATTCAGACCTGATCACTTGATGGGATGACTAATCCAGTTTAGTATGGTCACTGACGGCAGTATTATCAGTAGGCCTATAAGTAACATTTTCAATGACATATAATCCTTCATTTGTGTACGACTTCCATATTCGTAAATAAACTGTTTTGAGTCAGTTCTTTTCAATGAATCTGTTTGAATCTATTCGTGGTTTTGAATCAAATGTTTCGATCAGCTCACTCACGCATTGAATCGTTTGAAGCGATTTTTTCTCATCAAAAAAGTAGCGCCAGAGACGCAGATAACAGCACATACATCAATAAGAGGGCTGGATTAAGTGGATATTTATCTACAGTAAATTGAAACAAAACCTTAAAAGCTTTTTATCATCTGTCAGCGATGAAAACTATCTTTATACTTTCGACACCTGCACGTGCAACTTGGGAACGAATCTACTGCAGGTAAAAAAAAATTCAACCTGTATAATGTTGTTGTTGTTTTGGACCTTTTGAAATGTACCTTTTTAAAGTACATTTGGACTGTAATAATAATAATACTATGGTACTATTTCAGTATAGTGGCTAACTAATGTTGTGTCACGTGAATTTATGTGGTAATTTGCTTTTGACAGTGTGCACAACTTGTACTTGTAGCAGGTGTGTGGATGCAACAGCAGGGCCTAACTGGAATTTGCAAACCAGTATTTGGTTATGTAACCAGGCAAATGGGCATCATTTTGAATATCGCTAGTCATTAATGCGTCGTGGAAGTCGTTGTGACTTATTTTAAATGCTCTTTAAGCAGAAAGAAAGGATTGAGTTATGTCAGTGACCGTATGTAGTAATGGTAGGCTACACTAAGCTCTTTTCCAGTGACCTTTTACTGCTTGCTTATTAGTGCCAGCATATGCGAATATTGCCTATAATTACGCTATGCCTTTCTTTACTGCTTAGCTTTGTGTGAATGGCTGTGAATAAAGAGATTTACCTTGCCACTCACTGCAGGTTAGTGTGGAAGATTTAATTTATTAAATTCCAGCAGAGGGCACTGTTGTGTTGATATGTAAAATCTGCCTGCCTTTTAAAATATTTATTCCAAGTATTATTCTCTAAAATAATATAATTTCATTTAAAGGAAATTAGAAAAAAAAATATCTTTTTTGTTTTATTGTTTCATTGAAATTACAAAAATGTAACAAAATTCAACAAATTTGTTACTAAAATGCATTTTTAGGCTAGTTAACATTATACAAAACATAGCCTACACAGTATCCTTGTTTTTTTTTCATTTCCTGGTGTGTTTGTATCTGAACTTTGCCCATCTATATAAAAAAACATGAATATTATTATTAATATTAACAATAATAATAGTCAATTATTATTTGTATACTTTAGAAAATTCCATTTGTATAATAGTAATAAAATCAGTAATAGTTTAGTTTATAATTATTTATGATGATGATGATGATGATGATGATGTTAGCTATTACAATTGTAACATTTCAAGGTGATCAGTCTGATTTGAGATTAAATACTGTAGTTTTTTTTAAATCCTGAAAACAAGGTCATGCATTATTGCATCCATCCATGCATCCATCAAGAGAAGGCCATGCATGAAGTTTCAGCAGCCACTCAAAAGAAAAGCGCTTTGAGACTCAATTCAATTCAACTTTATTGTGTGATATTATTATTGAATTCTCACTTGAGCGCTGCATGCTTTATTAAATCAATAGGGCACAGAAAGCAAATCACTCTAGCACAGGGTTATTTCTTCCTCTATCACTCTATCGTGTTAAAGTGATTTTAGGCTGACGTTTCTCTGTTCATAGAAGCCCACAGTTTTTACAATAAATGTATTAGGGAGAAACACGAACACTCTACCTTAAGTATTCATTTCATACAATCCGAATTGGACTTTCAATATTTTTTCCCAAGCATGGAGAATGTACAAGGATGAATCATTCTTCATAAGCATGCCTAACTTCACAGTTTTTGTCTGAAAACCAGAAGTATTAACCTGTTCTTGTGGTGATGATGCATTAATTAGTATACACAGGTCAAACATGCAAGTTTTGTGTCAACCTGCTATTATGCGGCTAGGTGTGAATGGTTTATTTGTCTAGCGACAAGATCAATACAGATCTGGCTACATGACGGACCTTTAAATGCTCTTCTCTCATAGCTGACACTCAGTTAGATTGTGAGAACATATTGCATATTGCATTCTTTTAATGTATTCTATTGCTAGAGTCTGAATCCTATAAATTGCAATGCATTGCCATTAATGAATCTTGTTATATCTGACTTCAGTATGACTCATTTGGCAAAGCATAACACAATTCACTTATCTAATTAAGTTATGTAGCGGCTTTGCATTATATTAACAAAACAAAAAAATAATCAAAAATAATACTTAAAATCAATACTTGGCGTCTGTGTATTGATTCGGTATTGTCTAAAAAATCTTATTGCAGTACTAGACAGTATTGATTTTCCTCCCATGTAGTCTTCACAGATCCCATGGGAGATACTTTATATTCTACCTTATTTAGGTTGATTTAATTTAAGTATATACTTGAATTTAAGTTATTTATTTGCTTGGTGCGGGGAGACTGTTTGCAAGTCTTATATATCATCACTGAAGATGTTTAGGCTACATACTGTATACAAATTATTTTACCAGCAGCTGACATGCATTTTGCTTTATTGCTTTTCACAGATATGATTTTTTTTTGCCCAATCTGTGTGTTATTACAGCTATTTTTACACTATGTACCCAGTCTGTGTGTAATTACAGCTATTTGTACAATTTAAAACACAGCTACATTTTTGTCGGCATAAAGCTCATCCAAAATCATTTTTAAAAAGTAATAGTACAATCTGAGAGGTGTCATTTCGGTAGCCTATACATCTATGGTGAGTTTAGCTATAGTCTAAACAATAAAATCAGATGCCAAAACTCGTTTATAAGCTGAATCGTTTATGTAAATGAGACCTTTTCCACTCATGTATGTGACGCATCTTGTTTATTTTCCAGACAGTTTTAAACGGCAGCAGGATTTGACTTCAAGCGTATCAAGATTGGCCTTTGCCCTCTTCTGGTTGGGATTTGATCTTTTCTTCATCTGACATTTAAAACCCCCACAGAGAGGAGAGATGAAGGCAAAAGGACAGAACATTCACAGAGGTCTTCAACAGGATAGCTCTTACCTGAACTACACACTGTAAGTCCCCAGTAAGGGCCTAACAAGAGTGACATGTAACACTGGAGTAATGGCTGTTGAAAATTCAGCTTGGCCATCACAGGGATAAATACATTTAAAATAAAAACACAGTTATTTAGGGGCCAAGCAATGCAGGCACCTATTGCAATCGTTAATTGTCGTCTTCTAATTCTTTCTCTCTTGAGTCTGTGGCCGCCCATAAAACTAAAAGTAGTAAAATTTGCCACACAGATAGAGGACAGTCTGAACATCTGTCTGAGCAGTTTTGGAGCCTCTAACTCAATCCCTGTAGCACCACCAACCATCCAAACGATTTGCATGACGTCATTTTTGTAATTTTGCCATTTTTAAATTTCCTTAAAAAAATACTTTTTCGAACGCCTCCTAGACCTTTTCCTAAATCAAACCAGATCGTCTTCAGACCATGCTGACAAAAAAACATGCAATTCCAGTTGATTAGTCAAACCGTTCTCAAATGACTTGCGAACGAATTCTACGAAGAGCATGCCAAAGTGAACATGAGGCTATATCTCTGCAACATTTTAGCGTATTCAGACCAAACTTGGTGTGTGTTATGACAACCATGACCTCAGGGTACCTGCTCAGTTTCGGCACAGTGCCACCTAGTGATCAGGAGATATAAAAAATATATATATTTGCTTATAACTTCTGTAAATAAATGCAGCCTTGGTGAACATAAGAGACTTCTTTCAAAAACAAATCAAATCTTACTGACTGACAGTAGTGTAAAGTAATCTTTTTGGTATGCTTTTTAAAAGATAGGCAATACAGGATGGAATGCACAAGCTCTTCAAATATCGTGCATATTGCCCAAAGAGTAAGAGAGATGAGCATAGAAAGTTAAAAAATAAGGAGACATGCAGTAGATGGCTTAGCATATAGTAAGCATTTGATCTTTTTGGACTAGACTGGAATTAGGTAGTGCATTGAATGCTTTTATTTCAAAAGAACAAGGAAAATTGTGTTCCTCACATAACTGAAGCAAATAAGACCAAAGTGTATCTTGACCACAGTACTGCTGTCACATGAATTAAACCTCAGCAGGCACTTATTTGGAAGGGTTTTGATTCTGTCCTGGCAACACAGACCCTCTGCCACACCCGAACGCCCTGCACCCTGATGTCTCGAGTCAGTCAGTCCGACCGCGAGTGTGACTTCATTTATCTTTGTTAGTCCACTGCTGCTCTGAAGGGATAATTAGTCCTGTGTGGGTTGGAAGAACCAGCCAAGGAAAAAACGCGTGTGCATGTGTGTGGAGAAAGAGAGAGAGAGAGAGAGAGAGAGAGAGAGAGAGAGAGAGAGAGAGAGAGAGAGAGAGAGAGAGAGAGAGAGAGAGAGAGAGAGAGAGAGAGAGAGAGAGAGAGAGAGAGAGAAAGAGGGAGACCCAGGTGTGTGAGCTTCTGTAAAACTACACAAAGCAAATCCTTTCAAAGGGATAGTGCTTTTAACCCTTTTGAGGTAGTGTCACATGGGACGAGATCCCATAAGGAAAAGCAGACTCCAAAAAAAAAGTGCTGCCTTCTCACCTTGTGGATTGTGTATAGCCTATGTGTGAAAAAGAGAGGGAGAGTTGCAATATCTAATCATATGTTTGGGGAAAGTATGTTAGGTCCCCTGAGGCTCCTCTCACTATCGCTCTTTCTTTCTTTTCTTTCTTTCTCATTCATTCATTGGACCAAGAACAAAATCACAGATTAGAACGAGATTTTTACGGTTTCTGAAGAAAATGTGATGCTTGAATAGAGATAGATAGATAGATAGATAGATAGATAGATAGATAGATAGATAGATAGATAGATAGATAGATAGATAGATAGATAGATAGATAGATAGATAGATAGATAGATAGATAGATAGATAGATAGATAGATAATCAATGTTAATAAATATACAGTATATTAAAATTATGTTATTAAAATTATATTACAGTTTTTTTTATAAACTGTTTTGTCCAAATATAAAACACTAAAAACAAAAATGTAATCTTGATACTATAAAATAATTTTATATTCAATTATTAGTGTTTATAAATATAGGTTTTTATTTTAGGTTTATTATAGGCTTTGAGTATGTTGCTATGCTGTTACTAGGTTATTCTGCACTGTAAGAAATTATATAATCAGTCATGACAACATATGTTTTTACATTATCAAAATAAGTTAAGCAATTTTCTGAAAATTATTTAAATTGAAATTACATATAGCCAAGTTGATTGTACTTCGAAATTTTAGGCAGCGAGTTTTTTTTATTTATTTGTTATTACATTGTGGGTGGTTGGTAATTGAATAAGAAAATGTGAGTTATGCTTGTCTCAGTTTCGTGTGTAAAAGTTATCGCCATGGTGCTGTGGGTTGTTACCTGGGTTGTTTGCTCTGTACAATATTGCACAATATTTTCATGATTTATCACAACTTTTTTTTCCTTTTGATAAATCAGTTTATATTCACTAATGTTGTTCAGATAATATAATATTTTGAGTTTCTGTTGAACTAATCTCTTTCTTTGTATTAACTAAAACAAATTATTTGAACTCAAAATTTTAAGGCAACCAGGTTCCTCTTAAGTTAAACCAAAAATTTTTTTTTTTTTTTAGTGTAGGTTTTTTGATGGATTTTTAATGGATTTTTAATCTTGTTGGTTTGCGGGTGGCTGCTGGGTGGTTGCTTACTGGTGCTTTTCAGTGGAAAAGTCACTACCATGATGCTAGGGTGTTTTAGGTGGTTGCCAGGGTGTTACAATGCAGTTGCTAAGATAATCTGATGAGTTATTTTCATATTGCTATGTAGTTGCTAGGTTGTTCTGGGTGGTTACTAGGGGTTGCTTAAAGGCTCAAAAGTCTTTGATATTCTAGTCCAGATATGCCTCAGGTCCCTCTTTCTATGTAAATCTGTTTTTCTTTTTCTCCGAAATTGTAAGTCTGATCGCATAGAAAACTACCATACCACGATTTAAAGCACAAATGAAATGTTTTGGGTAAAACACTAGTTAATGATTTGTTCAAATCCTTTACAATAAGTATAAACAATAGTAATACAGTAGCAAGCACTTATTCTTCTTCTACATTATTCATTTTTTCTTTTAATTTAGGCAAAGTGATGCTATAACTGTCTACTGGCACTTACAAATCAATCCTTTTAGAGAAAGGGAAGGTGTGTGTGTTTGCTTGTATCCTAAGTGGCCTCATGGTACTTGATATGATTTCTGTGTTCATTGATGGGTGGGCACGCTCTCTCTCTCTCTCTCTCTCTCTCTCTCTCTCTCTCTCTCTCTCTCTCTCTCTCTCTCATTGCCGTGTTTGGTTGTATCAGTCGGATTTGTGAACGTGAGGGCGCATGTGTGTCTGCAGTGCTGCTTGGTCATTTGAAACGGCAGTCTCTGCCTCCTCTCGGACCGTATGTGTGTGCGAGTGCGTGCATGTGTGTGTCCGTCCTCAGGGAGGAGGGAGTCTAACAGGCTGTTGGAGATCAAAGAAGAGACGTTTCATTTGGATGAAGGACGGAGCTTGAACAGTGCTTTGGGATTTCTGAACGGAGGGGAAGACGTTGAGGAGAGAAGTAGGGAGCGTATGGCCACGGGAACGGGAAACTATTGTACAGTGTCCTGTGAAAGAGTATACAATACATTTCTTGAGCGTTAACTAAACATTGCCTGGACAATTTTGGTGGTGTTGTAGAGCGTGACGATTGCCTTTAGGGTTTCGGCACGCTACTTGAACATTACTTAAACGCTTGTTTGCAGTATAGACATCATGGCTGTGCAACTGATGCCCGAATCTGCCGTCTGCCTGCTTATGGTGAGTACGGTGCTCTTTGAGCCAACTCTAAACACATGCACACACTTAAACGCACCCTCGGGATTTAGTTTTATGAACTCTGTCACATTTGACCTGATGGGTTTGACTGCTGTTCAGTCTTTCTTTTTTTTTTACTTGCACACAAAAGCAGTAGCACGTACACTCTGCAGCACCACCACCAAACGCTGACCGAATTGCAGCACGCCACACTAACATTGCAGTGAAAAACCTCTGACAGGTGCCCTGACATCAGCATCTAGGAACAAACCCTCGCCGTATGTCGTCTCTTGTACAACTACCTCTGCTTTGAGAGAAATCTGGAGTTCAGCGGACGCACATTTGCAGAGTGTGCTTTTCAAGCACTGGGGTCTTATTACTGCACGATGGGCTTCTTTTTATTAGTGCTGATTTTTGTTTTGCTGACTTTGTGTATGTGTGCGCGCTCAACCTGTTTGGCTGAATAAGGTGTTTGGCCTCTTTTTTTTTAATCTGGGAATTGTGTGAAATCAGGTGGATGATGATTATTGATTGTGTGCACCTGTTTCAACGCCGTTGAGTTTGTCTATTGTGCTTTTGAAAGGTGTGGAGAAAGGTTGTGAAGCTGAAAGAGAGAGGGGGTGTGGCGTAGACTGGTGTAGGATCACCTCTGGAAAGACAAGGAGAACGCATGTCACTCGCCTCAACCCTCTGCCCTACCTGTAACAGCTGTCTGTCTCCATGGTGATAGGCCACGGTGAGACAGACAGGCAGAGAGAGAACGAGAGAGCAAAGTGCTCTGCAAATAAGCTTTCATCTTCTATTTCTCATTTTCTTTTAACTGCTTCTATCACCTCTGACACTAGAGTTCAGAATACCTTGGAATCAAATCCAAACCCACAATTGCTTCAGAAGATCCATCCAGGGATGCAGTGATATAGGAATTTGGGCTGTTACTGATGTGAGATGCACAAATAGCTTAAAGGGATAGTTCACCCAAAAATGAAAATTTTGTCATTTACTCACCCTCAAGTTGTACCAAACCTGTATTAGTTTCTGTCTTTTGTTGAACACAAAAGAAGATATTTAGAAGAATGTCGTTACTCAAACAGTTGACGCTAGCCATTGACTTCCATAGTTGGAAAAAAAATATTAAAAAAAAATTTGTTTTCATCAGAAGAAAGAAATTCATTCAGTTTTGTTGCAACTTGAGGGTGAGTAAATGTTGACACAATTTTCATTTTTGGGTGAACTATCCCTTTTTTTGAACTCCTGTTTTGTTGTTTTAAAACACATTGTGCACACTATAATTAAAATGCTATAATGTACAGTAGAAAAATAAATAATAAGAATTATGGATAACTGTGGATAACTATTTTTGTATGCTGGCATAGAATGAGTTTGCTGTTTGAACTGAAAAATCTCCTTATTGATTATTCCTACAATGAGTTTTTTTATGATGATGATATTATTATTTTTTTATTTATAATCATTTATTTTTTATGAAATTAGATAATTAATTTTCCATGAAAATTTCCTGGATTTTTTTATTTAAATGACCTTTGTCGTTATCTAATTACTAATTACATTATAATGTTGTTATGCCTAAATTAACTTGTAGCATTCTATCTATCTATCTATCTATCTATCTATCTATCTATCTATCTATCTATCTATCTATCTATCTATCTATCTATCTATCTATCTATCTATCTATCTATCTATCTATCTATCTATCTATCTATCTATCTATCTATCTATCTATCTATCTATCTATCTATCTATCTATCTATCTATCTATCGAGATGTTTATACAGTATAAATGTATATCTTCTGTTCTCCTTGTCCTTGTAAAGTTCTCTCGCTCTCTCTCTGTTTCTCATCGTTCATAAATGTTGCCAGAACGGTCAGATGATTCACACATACACATTCGCACATGCGTTTACATATAAACCCCATTCCAAATATAGACAGCCGAACGTGTTGAGTATTCCTAAAGGCTCTTCATCACTCCTTGTTTTTAGGCAGAGATGATTGCATTTTCTTCGTATAATTTATTCATTATACTGCCTCAGTGGCTGTATGTTTTTATAAAGCCGGAGTTCACATTCAAGTACACACTTTATCATGTTAAATCTTTGGTAACACATGAAATATTAACATGATTTTGGGCTGCTTTTTGATGAATATTAATGTTGTATCTGCAGTGAGCATTAATATTTCAGTCAGAACGTTAATTAAGATGCTTGACATTTGTAAGAGGCAAGAAACCACAATAAAACACAAGCATGAATCCATGGGAAACACTGTGGCTGTGTCATTCTCATTCTTTCTCACTCTCAGGGACACATCTGAGGGTAAATGCCTGCCAACCAGGCCTCCTTCCTCTCACTCTTATTAGTCTTCCAATAAAAGCAGCAAACACTTCATATTTTCATTCATCTCTTGCATTTGTCACGGTGACATCACTGCACATATCGTTTTCCTTTGAAGCACAAAAACCTAGACGGTAAAATATGATCAAAGTTAACGCTCGATCTGGGGGGATGGTGCAAATTATGCACACGGTATGAACAGAAAACTGCCTCTTTTTTCGCTGTTTACGATTAGCATGTATCATGGGACTGTGGTACTGTAGAATACTGTAGAATTCATAAATAAAAAAGTAAAACTGAACATATTTAGCTGTTTTTCCCCCCAGGACGTTGCACTCGATCTGAGCTGTAAACTGGATTCTTTTATTTGTCGTTTATAATTTGAATACATCATGGGACATTTTTTGGGTGATTCTACACACAGGCGCGCACACACAAATACACACACACACACATACATACACATTATAGTCTCACCAAGGCTGCATTTATTTGAATTAAAAAATAAAACTGTAACATTTGAAAATATTATTACAATTTAATATAACTTTTTAATTGTAATATATTTTAAAATGTCATTTATTCCTATGATGGTAAAGCTGAATTTTCAGCATGATTACTCCAGTCTTCAGTGTCACATGATCCTTCAGAAATCATTCTAAATGCTGATTTGCTGATCAAGAAACATTTTTTATTGTTGACAACAGTTGCTTAATATTTTTGTAACACCGTGATATATTTTTTATACATTGTAAAACATTATAAACAGCTTTACTGTCAATTTTGATCAATTTAATGCATCCTTACTGAATAAAAGTATTAATTTCTGTAATACTGTGAATACATTTTTTTGGGACAACATTAGCATCTAATTAGCATCTGTTTGTCTTATACAATTGAATATACATAATAATAGCACTTAGCATTTCACCTGCATGTGATAATGCAGAATTCATGGATTTATGACACAATGTCTCAGATGGTGACACACCCACACGCCCCACACAGCATGCGGTTCCTGTACTAACCCATCTGTTCGATTACCATGGTTACAAAATGGTATACGACCCCACCTATCAGCTCCTCCTTAGCCATCTTGCCATCGAACTAAATCAATTTACAGAAACAGCCTGTGACTGAAAATGTTCACTTAATAGGCTCATATCTTCTGCTTTGTCAAAATATTTTATTTATTGTTTACACACTTTTACAGTGGCTCTGACAATTACTCATCATCACACGTCTCTCTCTTCTGATGAATACTTAATTAGTTTCAGTATCCTGCTGTCATATCATGTTATCACCAGCGCAGTGTATGCAGCCTAACAATGCAAGCTTTCATTCTGGGAAAATCTGTTCCTTATGGGAACTGCATGTGCACATAAGCGGCATCTGCGTGCACCGTGCTCCATCATCAACCCATATCTCTTGCTCTGTACGATTTGTGTCTAGATCAATAGCCTTATCTGTCTGAGATCCTCTGGGATGTTCAGTACAGCTCTGCGACCATCAGAATCTCATTACAACTGCAGATAGTGGTTTTAAATGCATTCTGGTATTGGGCTGGCATTTTTATTTGTGTTGTGTGACTAGGGTTCCTGTAGCTTAAACAGTAGCACATGGCGCTAGCAACTTCAAGGTCATGTATTTGAGTCTGATGCGTGGATGAACTGAAAAAAGAAATGTATAGCTCGAGCTTTGAGTCACTTTTGATAAAAGCATCTGCCTGTAGCAGCATGTAAAAGTGAGTGAATTGTTCAAAATAGCAGTGAAATGCCATAAATGATAAGGGACATTTAGGATAATCGGAGAGCTGGTAAAATAATTGATTTTACTTTACTTAATATTTTGATTACTATTCTTTGATCTGAATATTAAAAACAGGTTAATTTTGTCTGTGTCTATAAAATGTCTTATGATCTTTTGTCTAAAACTAGTGTTTAATTTTTTAGCTTGGTTTATAAATTATTCTTAAAGGTAGTTGAAGCTGCCTAAATATGGATTTTGGACTATTAAAAATGGTCATCATTCACTTGCATTACATGGAGAGAAATCCTGGAATGTTTTCCACTAAAACCTTAAAGGTGCTCTAAACGATGTTGGGTGACGTCACTTCTTGTTGACGTTCGAAGTATTGTCAAACAAAACGGAGGCTAGCTCGACCCTCCCTCCTCCTCATCTCGTCCCCTCTCCCGATGTTAATTCGGACTTTGCGCGTTCCTTCTCCTTTTCCCTCTTCTTTGCTATTTGTTCATCGGAACGTCGTCTCTTTGGCCGTGTGTCGGCCATATCAAATTTAATTTATTTGGCTGAGGAAAGAAAGTTATATACTGTACACCTTCTTGGATGGCCTTGGGGTGAGTAAATAATCAGGAAATCAACGATTTTAAAACCATCTTTAGATCACTGCAGTTTTAAAGAGAAAGTACTCAGCAATGGTGTTGACTTATAAATTTGCACATGGTTTGTCTTAAAGCATAATAAAAACACCACATAGACATATAAACAACATTTAAAAACTTGATTTTCACTACAGGGGGACTAATTACAAAACGAAAGTAAAGCGGCAGCCCCTCAAGGACAACTGCTGCATATAAACATAATAAAACCACAACGTAAATGTCCCAGTCCTGGTCCTCTCTCATCCTTCACTGTCGTCCCTCCTCCTCTTATCCATCCAGAGCTCCTCTGTGAGACACTCGAGACTGATGTAGCGCTCAGGTCATGCTTATTATCACTCGTTCCACTGGCCTCGCTCCGTTCCCACAGCTCTCGCCCCCACCCTGCTTGCCACACTATTCCTTTAAGTTTAAACTAAATCGTGCATAATACAATATAGTAATGTTGCATAGTGAACATGGGAGTTCTCAGCACATTTGCATATTGGGATTGTCGTATTCGCTCTGACAGTCACTGCAGAAAAAGGACATTAGATTCAAATGTAGCAGGGAACCTCTCAGGATATATATAAAAAATCTATTTTTCCCCAATCCCATTCTTTCATTTCCTCTCTCTAGCCTTCTGTCATTAAAGATCAGCTGCATACCACATTACACTGGAGAGTTTTTTGCTGTCCAACGGAGGATGCTGAGTGTATTTCACCTTTTAAAAGGACTAGACAGTTTCTTGGCCTTGAGTAGCATTTTGCATATTTGGCCCAGAAGTGCAGTGGCAAAGGTGATGAGATACAGTAAGCAAATTCTGCCAATGAAAAGATTTCATGAGTTGAAATTTTAATTATTTGAACATGGTCTTTTAGCTTGAAAATTTTGCAAATTCAACAGCGTTTTGTATTTATTTCTCACATTATCACAGTTTATTCACTATATACACTAATTTAGAAAATGGTAATAAAATATGTTTCACTGGTTTTGGCCATCCCTGTTATACTGTCTCACAAATGAATTAGGTTAAATAGCTGTCCACTGCTAAATTTAAGTACACAATTAGATAATACCAATTTAGGTCAACAAATTTCCAAGCAATGCTTACTTTTGTTCAGTCTGTGGTGTCAAAAGGGTCAGATTAGCAATTAAAGAAAAAAACACTTAAGCAAAACATGGTCAGGTCAAAGTGTCTGAATAATTTTTGGTCCCAAATTTTTATGACTTTTACTGGTAATCCACTGTATGAAGAATTTTTGGGTATAATATAACACAGTTTACTTTATTTTGCTATCTTCACTTACATAAATGAACTATAAATGAAGACTTACATAAATGTCCTGCACCCACTAGTAAATAAAATATAAAAAATGATATCTGGTGTCTGAATAATTTTTGTTTTGACTGTATATTTGTCAGTTTAAAAAAAAAATGTAGTTCACTCAATTTTAATTGGGTATAGATAAATAACTGTAGTAACAGTAATTGTTTTGGCAGAATCGAGTGTCCATTGTAAAAGGTAGCAGTGAAAACATGCTCTACCTGCTCAGATGTTTGGACACTGTGTGCTTGAGCGCTGTCTGTTGAGACTCTTCTGAGAGAAACAGTTATATAGTCCACAGGGAGCTGTTAGGATGAGCGAGTGTTTACTTTTATCTCCTGTGTTCATTATTTTATAACCTCTTTTCTGTCTTACCGGCTTTAGTGCAGTGCTTGAGAGATGCCATCCTTCACTGAAACGTTTCTACAAGAGAAAGTGTGTCAGCTGCTCTATAACATAGCACTTCCTCAAAGTGTCTCTTGTGAGTGTAAAGGACGCCCTTGCTTTGGAGACGTTCTAACTTTATCATTTTTCAGAAGGTGTAAAGCTAGTCTCAGCTTCAGACAGCACGCCCACTGACCGCCTACAGTCCTTTCACCGAACACAACAATGAACTCACCAGCTCTGATTCTGATTGGTTGACTATCCAAAGGTTTTGTTTCAGTTTATCTGGAAAGTTGTTTTAAAGGGGTCCTATTATTCCTTTTACAAAGTCTTGATTTAGTTTTTGGGGTGTACTAGAATATGTTTTCATGCTTGATTGTTCCAAAAACGCATTATTTTTCACATATTTTTCCTTATTACAGCAACTCTCTCCCCAGTCTGGCTCGAACACGCCGTTTTCGATGAAGCCCCTCCTTCCGAAATACGAAATGTGCTGTGATTGTTTAGCTGGCCTAGTGTGTTGTGATTGGCAGCGTGATTTGTCTGAAAACTAAGGTAATACAAACAGTAATGGATCACAAAACCATGGTTAATTTTCTAATTAGCGGTGAAAATCATTACAAAGTCAACATGGGATCAAAGAGCTAATACAATATATTGAAATAAAATCGAATGGGATAATGCTACAGTCAGATCGTGAAGGATGCAATTAAAATAAATACATGTAATATAAACCAGCAGTGCATTTATTTTTTTGCTGGCAATCTGACAAAAAAGCTTGATGGTTTAACATTTGAATTTTAGTATTGTAATATTACAGTTTTATTTTACAGTACAATGGTAAAATTGCAATATCTATTATTTTGTTAAAAACAATGTAAATAATCACAACAAAAATCATTATTTTAGTCATATTTCATTATTTTAGTCCAATTGAATTGGTCAAAAATAATAGGAATGTGGCATATGAACTTTTTGTGTTCACTTCATAGTTACTGAAAGAGGTTTGAGTACTTATAAGAGTATACCCGAGTGTGAACACTTTTTTCCATATCGGTCATCAGAAATTATGGTTTGCACAATTTTATTTTTTATTTTTTTTATTGGATGCGTTCTGCAACAGAATCAGCCTAATCATTAAATCTTAAAAAAAATGTATCTTTCTAAGTAGAGCTATTAAGGCAATCTGGTGAAAATTCCTCTATTTTTGCATATTGAAATATAATATATTGCAAAAAAACAGTGTCAGTTTTTAAATCAAGTTTCTTGACCACCTGAAACTTTTGGCAGACGTCACCAGTCCATCTAATTTTACAAGCTTTCCTTTCCAACCATTTATCTCCATTTTGAAAAACATCATACCCATATTTCAGTCCAGTCTATTCCCATTGCATAAAATCAAGTCCCTGCACTTTTTCTCACATATAATATCCTATTTTACTCTGAAATACATTTGATTACGGAACTTAAATGGGTTTTGAACATTTTTATGTTGACTACAATATTATACGTACCATTTTTTACCTTAACATTTTTACTTGCTATCTGTCTGATGATGTCACCTGTACATTAGGTCTGTTGTACATTACACACAGTACATTAAATGTAATATGCCCTTGATTAAAACAGCACAGAGCTCTGCATCTTCATTTTAGCAGTATGCAGTCTGTTCACACACTGAGCTAATGGAGAGGAATGGATCATCTCTCTCTCGCTCCCACAGAACAGCCCTTGAATCCGCACTAACCTCATTAAACTGCCTGCATACGGGACATGAATGGAAAAATTAGGTTTGAGATGCACACATGCGGGATCAGAGCCGCACATACACACCAGATGTCTCTGCCACGTTCACTTTTAATCATGTTAGAGCTTATTACTGCGCTGGCCTTCCGTTGTTTGGCTTTATCGATGATGTCACCCCTATGTCTATGTGAGTGTGTGTGTTTGTGTGTGTGTTCACACATAGCTGATATATTGAGGTCAGTGGAGCACAACACCTCTCAAACAGGACATCCATCACTGTGTACTTCACCAAGAGAGGAGAGAGAATAGTATGTATGTACAATCCTGTTGGTACGACAGCAGCTGGTCCTGGTCTACACTGAGTGTGAAATGTTTTGTCCAACCTAAAAAATTATTTGATATGGTAACATCCAAGTAACTGGTTTTATTCAAAGTTGATGAAATGATTTAAATGTATAGTTTACCCAAAAATGTGTATTCTGGTCTATACAATTCATGCTCTACATTCCCAGTCATACAAACAGTTTGTGACGAACAAACTGTTGTTCTCAAATCTAATTCATATACATTAAAAAATGGCATTAAATGTTAATGTACGCAGTTTTTTTTAGCTAATAACAATTTAACAACTATCTTTTTATTGGCCAAAGCGTATAGCTTTAAAAGGCACACAAGTCATAAGTGTTGTTATTGTTAACTAAAGCTAAAACTAATAAAAATAATTTTCAGTTATTGAAATGAAGATGAAGTAAAATAAAATATAAATATTAGATGAAAAGCTTACTTGAGACATTTTGCCTCGGTAGCTAAATTACATTGTCTAGTTTAATTTTAGGTTCTTTAAAGTACAAAAATGACTAAAAATAAAAAAAGCTAAATAAAAATGACAAAAATAGAAACTAAATTTAAAATAAAACCTGAAAATGTAATATAAAAGCTAATTCAATTCATGAAAATTCACGCTTTGTCATAAAAAAAAATACTATAGTATATAACACAAGTCAAATGAGTCACTTTTATGGTACTCTCTTTGAAGATGTTTTCTCAACAGCCTCTGTTGCTGGTCATATTATTTGTAAAGTTGAAAATCCATGAAATTCTACACAATAACTTACTTTGTTTTCCACTGAAGAAATAGTTGTACAGGTTTGGAGCAACATGAGGTTGAGTAAATATAGATATCTTTGTAAATTTTTGGGTGAACTATCTCTTTAAATATATGACTGAATCAATGTGACAACATTACATTACCAGTGACTTTACATCTGTCACATTACATTATTTTTAGAGTAGCTTGCAGCTCCGAAAGATTTTAAGTGTGACAAAAATGATGATCTACCATATTGATAAACATTAAGGGCTTTTTTAAAGAAAGCACAAATAATTTAAAAGTATGTTTTTTAGAGATCAGATCAAGTAGAAATAGCTCCTTAAGCTAACAACTGCACATGCTTCTGGTGTATTCTGAGAGTCCTGGTCCTGACCTGGGTGTGTGTGTGTGTATTACTTGATATTCTGCAGAATGACATCATGCAGAGGGTCTAAGTGGAGAGAGAGAGAGAGAGAGAGACAGAGAGAGAGATGGTGATTTATAACAGTATTGGGAAGTAGACCCCCCTTCTTCACACACACACACACACACACACACACACACACACACACACACACACACACACACACACACACACACACACACACACACACACACACACAAACACACAGCTACAAGACTGCTGTGAGACCCCATGCTGCTGTGAACCAAATAAAACTTCCTCCTCATTAAAATGTACACAGTGTGTGCATATAATTAATGATTTTGCCCTGTAATAAAACTGCCAATCTCTATATTCAGTCGTCAGCTCATATCCCACGAGCAAATCCATCCAGGATGTGCCACTTTTCAATAAGACGGGTTATGATATTGCTGCAGGATCGCTAGAGGCTGCTGATCTCTGAGCAATGATCAATATTAATCTGTGTGTATGAAGCAGCAGAGACTGTGGATTAAATATCACTGTCCGTAATTGAGAAGATCAATGGGGTGCTGTTTCCTGTGACTCTATATTTATACACCTTATAGATTTCCTCCCTGCACTGCGGAGCTCAACCTCTCACCTCATGCGGCGGTTTGTCCTGTCCTACTGTGTTTGTGTGTTGGAGGGAAGATGGCGAGTTCATGTTGCAAAGAAAGGAAGAGGAATGGATAGAGTGTGTATGTTGTTGGAAATGTTAGAGGTCGATACTGATTTGGGAATATATAAAACTTGCATTTGTTTTATTTGTCAAATGCACAGTACTTGTGGAATGAAATGCATTATTTGTGCAAAAATTGTAATTATTAAATTATTAACTGACTGCCACAATGACACCACAATTGGGTATTTTTATGCGGCTGCTGAGGCTTTACTAAGGTTTTTTTTACTACAACTTTTAAAACATTTATCAAGTTTTTGTCTACTAAAAGTTTTTTTTTTCCTGAAAGACGTTTTGTAAAAAATCTGTTGTTAAGCAACAATACAAGAACACACTGTATTCTGTCCCTCACAGCCTCATTTTCATTCCTGTCAAAGATTATTAGATTTTATGCATTTAAAAATATATGTTTGTTATTTTGTATTCTTTTTATTTATTCTTTTTTTATTTATTTTTAAATTGTTTTATTTAGTTATAATTCAATCAAATGCTCACAGGAAAGCTTTGTCTTTAGATGGTTCCGACCCAATTCTCGATTGGGTTGTTTAGGGTTACGGTTCCATCCAAATAAAGGTGATGCCAAACCCCTTTATTGTATCACTGGAGCATCTGAAATGACCTCCTTTATTCAGAGAGAGCTGAATTTGCCATACTGAAGCATTTCTTTGTAGCGTTTTTAAATGCGCAGAATGGGTGAAATAGCTCACGTAATGAACGCTACTAGTTCTCAAAACATCTCTTTTTTCACAAGTCTTTTTTTATGTAAAAAGGTTTTCGACACAATTCATTACAAAACGCAAGAAAATCCACCTCAACTTTTTGCATATTATTTTGAGTTAATGCACACACCAAGCATATTCATTCACAATTTCCCAAGCAAAAATGTCAATTTTGCAGACACATAGTTGGATGGAAACCATGTATGTGTCTTTTAGTCTCTAGATATGGCTCAATTCCCCCCTTCAATGAAAGTATATACATTTTCATCCACCAGGTGAAAATCCTAAATCCAGCCGCTTAGAAAAGCAATGGCACATCTCTCCATAACTGTAAATGTGGATTAGGTTGTGTTCAGCGTTCTTATTGCTTGTGGGTATAGAAGATATTCCACTGCCAGTTGGTTTTTGTCTGGATTCAGTACAACACACCTTATTTTTTTACATGTGTGTTGTGTATATTGTCATGTGCCAGTGTGTATCTACAACCATGAGTGTTTGCAAAAATCCTGGACCCCCAAACGTTTGAGCGCCACAGATAATTATAAATCCCATCTGCCAGCGAGCTCTTTGAGCATTCACACCAACTGTGCAAAAAGCAACAACACAACACACTGTTTTTGTTTAGTGCTGTAGATCCATCTCACCTCATCTTCCTGCTGATCAGAGCCCTAAACTAGGGCTTTTTTTATTATGGAGAGGTGCAGGAGCAGACTGTGTGTGTTTATGCTTATTTGTGTAGCAGATTGTGTGTATCTTTCAAACCAGATGCATATTTAACACATGGTTAAACTTGGAAGCAGTTCAAATTTAAAGTTTAGAGCTCTGCAGTAGAAAAAGACCATTGGACTTTTTCTGGGTTGTGTAATATCTCTTTCCTTACATTATGAAAGAACAAACAAATGCATACAGAGACATTTCTTAGTTGGATAGGATAGGTTAGTAGGGCATTCAGAAAGACTCTTTTCAATACCAAACAGAATAGATGTAGAAGAAGGAAAACATCAGTGGAAGTGTCTGTGCCAATTGTGTGTGGTGGACTTGGAAATGGTTAAGCAAAGTACCCTCTGTGGATTTTCAGTCCAATGTAAATTCATGTTGCTGTTCTATTTGATGTTTACAAGCCAAAGGCTTGTGGAACACCATTTAATCTACACTATCAACAAGCAACTAATAATATTACCAATACTATAGTCTCAGCCTGACACGTCACACCGACGGATCATTGGCTGAACGTCTGATGCATGTGGCACACAAAATTGGAAAAAGTCATCTTCTGATTGGTTGAATTCTACAGGCTGTGAGACGCGAGTTGTAAAAATGAGTGGGGTGAACTGAAGCACCAACATGGATCTGGTAATCTGAAGGATCTGGAGAGATTCTGTATGAAGGAATGGTCTCTGATCTCTTGTCAGTTGTTCTCCAAACTCATCAGGCATTATAGGAGAAAACTCAGTGCTGTTATCTTGGCAAAAGGAGGTTGCATAAAGTATTTAATAAAAGGGTGCCAATAATTGTGGCCAACGTGTTTTGGAGAAAAGCATTTATTTAATGTGATTTACCCCCCACTTTCAATTATTGTACTTCACTGAAAGGTTTGATTTTTGTGAATTTTTTTAATGAAGGATAAACAATGCAGATTTATTTTTACAGACATCTTTGATCATATTTGCCAGTTGTGCCAATAATTCTGACCACAGCTGTATTTGTTTTGTTACCTCCGCTGTCTACTCTGAAAAAATATCATTGGGTATGTACATACACATGAGAAAGTGCAAGAGAGAAAAATAAAGAGACTGGAGAAATTGCATCTGAGATAGAAAAGAAGAGAAAGGTTAATATCCATGACTCACAGCGCTGACCGAGAGAAAGATTAGAGATTAGTTTATTCATAGGGTTTATTATTATGGACAAGGTGCTAGTACTAGAATAATGCATTCTGATCAGACAGCCTTGAACTTTTCCTGTGTATCCAGAGTCACAATTTCAGCACAGTCAGCAAGCAAACTAGCAAACACATTTTATTGAATGGAGTATTCTGACTCTATATGCTGACTTAAAGATAAAATAAAGCAACAGCAAAACACGCACACACACTGCACTGCAATATATACGTATATATTTCATCATTTCTCTCCATCTTTGAATTCCTGGGGGCTTTGGTTTAAGCAAGGCATACTTCATTATCTGCTTCAGTCTTATGATTTTACTGTATGGACAAGAGCAGTGTGAACATTTTTGAACGATACATTTTGAATGATATGTTGATGAATAAACTAATTATACAGAATTGCCATTATTGGGTGAACTTTCCCTTTAAGAGGAGCTATCAATGCAAAGAGGATGTGATTAGGACACTAGTTATTAGTAATGATTGCAGTTTCTGCCATTGTAAGAGGTCTGTAGTCCCTATAAATGACATGTGGAAAGGAAACAGTCTGACTCTAGCCTGTTAGTTAAATCCCGTGGGAGTAGCTTTGACGTTTTTTGACATACACTGAATGACTCAAGCCTCATGAATTAATGGAGTACTTCTGGTGTTTGTGCACATGTGTTTTTTCCGTGGTTAATCCTATACATATTAATATCGTTATGGTATTTCTGTCTTGTTGTGTGTTTGTGAGAGTGTGTCATTTCTTTGTGGGCTGTTTCATGCTTGACTAATGGCAGGGCTCAAGGTTATCACTTTAGCCTGGCACACAAAGAAGGTCTGATCATGAGGGGCCAATTAAAACCTCTATAATGAGATATAATCTTCACTAAGACATGTGAGACACACAAACACACTCACACACAGATGCACAGACACAATGTGGCACTGAAGGTCTTTTGGGATTTTTTGCCATTTCATCTGGTCTCCTTTCAGACGCTGACAACCCATAATCAACCCTGACAGACATAGAGAGAGAAATTGAATGTGTACATGTGCGTCATAGTAAAGTGTGCTCTGTAAAATGCAAATAAGCAAGTGTTTGAAAGGAAAGAAACATAGAAAGGAAAATTCAGTAATCAGTAAACACAGCCTCAATCCATTTCAGACACCCACTAGTCTGCCTACACATGAAAACACACATCGCGCCAAACCCAAGGGGGATTCGAAGTGGGCGATTGACTTGGATATTTTCAGACAACTTTTGAAACTCCCTCACTGCAAAATACTATATTTCCGACACCTTTTGCCTGAGCCTTCTGACATGAGGAGAAATCAATTCAGACATGAAGCATTCACGTAACAATCAAACATGTTGCATGTAGACATATAAAATGCTTGGTTTTCTTTATATGAGCAGAGAATAAGTTACCAAAAAAAAAAAAAAATGCTGTAAACGGTATAAATTATTCATAATTCAGATTAAGACAGGAGATTTCCTCCACACTGTAAAAAGTATTGTTGGTTTACTTAAAGTAAGTTATCTGGTTGTCTTAAAATTTTGAGTTCAATTAAATTAAAAATGTGAGTTAATACAATAATTGGTTTAATAAATAGAAACTCAAAATATTATGTTATCTGAACCACATAGTTATCTAAGTTGATTTGACAAAAGATAAAAAGTTATGCTAAACCATGAAAACAATTTTTTTTACAGTGCATTAGGTTTAATTTAAAATGATTAAAACAAGAATCCAAATTAATCTGATTTGCTATGTCATGATGTATGCAATACATAAAATGATTGGCTAATTATATGCTAGTGTCATTTGGCCTATTGCTAATGGCCTATATGTAATATATATAATTTAGTATTTTATAATGACTTTTTTTATCATTAAAAATTAAATCACACACACATACATACTTATAAAAGAACCACCCACTTAGTCAGGTAAACAATGTCTGAATGCAGTCGTTACAGTTTGTTTTCTTGATGTTTAGTAAAAGATATTAGCAAGTACAAGGCTCATACAGTATAGCTATGCCGTGGTCTGGTGAGTATTGGGGAAGAGGGGTTGTTCTGGTAGGTTCTGCTCCAGTAGCAGGGGATTTGCATTAGTGGAGATAGTGCCATGCCGCTGAGTGTGTGTGCATGAATCCATCTGCCTCACAGACCCAACAGATGTCAGTAACTGAAAACCCATGCTGCGGTACCAAGGGAAGGTGCTAAGCGCACCAAATCATGTTATGTTTATATTGGGTGTCTATATGGGGAACACATCTTAATACCATCAATTAAATGCTACAAATTGTATTATTTACCTGCATGTCATGTTCTAGATTAGATTTTTTTATCTGCTTTTGTTGTGTATCTATGTGTATCACAGCAAATACCGTGCAGCAGAGCTGATTACAAAATAATACATTAGTTACACTCGATGCATTTGATGTCTGGCATATCTGCTTGTGTAAATATTAAGTTTGGTGTAATCTGATGGAATTTGAAATTTCAGGATTTGGGCAGGATGAATTGTCATGGAGTGTTTGCACGGAGTGGGAGGTATTTAGAGATGCACACTTCCTGCTGGGGCTTTTTGTGTCAGTCAAAGTGAGCTGAATCTGACACCAGCACTGGGAGTGAATGTAAAATATACACATTTTCAACAGCAGGTCAGTCTACGATTCAAAATCTGATTGACAGTCCAGTTTCTGACGGGGAACTGACAGTCACTACATGTTGGGAAAATACTGATTGTCTGACAGACAGGAGATCCATTTACAGAATATAAAATGTGTTACTATGGCTCATGTTGTCAGATGTTGTTGTGATGGTTCGTGTTAGCAGTTTGAGTGAAGAGTTATAATTAATATGGATTTCCAAATGTGCTAGTATTTAGTATGCCCTTTTTTTCTGAAAATGACAACCGACATGAACAAAGTTTGTGTAAAACCTGATGATCCATCCATGTCATCCAGCATGACAAAAATTTAAATTCTCTTATCATTTATTCACTCTCATGTTATTTCAAACCTCTATGACTTTCTTTCTTGTGTAGAATTGTAGTAAGGATAAGATGGCTTCGCCTTTGTCTAGATTTATGTGGCATCTTGTGGTCCCAAAAATCTCAAAATGATTTGGAGCAGAAAAGCAAGAACACGTGGCAAATAATTCTCCTCAATACTGAAAATATGCTGTCCTTAGAGACAGACTTAACGTTCAACAAGATTGCCTGTAGATTGAGCTGTCAGCTTTATGAGACTACTATTGAACATTTTTGTAAAAAAAAAAGAATGATGCATATAGTCCATGGAATGTGTTTCTCCACTAGAGGGAGTTAGAGCATAAGACACGGATACAAAGTGCTTGAAAAGATGATATGCTGCATTCAATTGATTTTGCATACTATCCATTATTCCTGGAATTAATATTATTTGGATTTTGGATTATTATTATTTTCCTATAATAGGATTTAGATTATTAGTATGCACCTGAAATCATAGTATGCTGAAAAAAGCATGAAAATGATGCTTGGCTGCTATACTTTTTCATGCGTTATATGATGGAATGTAAGCTTTAGACTGTTTTCTTTTAACATTTTACATTTTATGTTTATGTGTGTGTTGATTCAACAGGGTGAAACATTCCTCAAAGATTTTGGTCTATATACTGACATGATATAGATTTGTCAGCTGCACATCCATGATGCGAATCTCCCGTTCCATCACATTCCAAAGGTGCGGTGACTGTGGAGGCCATTTGAGTATAGTGAACTCATTGTCATGTTCAAGAAACCAGTTCGAGATGATTTGAACTTTGCGACGACACTACCTGCTGGAAGTAGCCATCAGAAGATGTGTACACTGTGGTCATGAAGGGATGGACATGGTCAGCAATGATACTTAGGTAGGCCGTGGTTCAATTGGTAGTAATGGGCCCAAAGTTTGCCTAAAAAATATCCCCCACACACCATTACAACACCAGCATCAGCCTGAACCACTTATTCAAGTCAGGATGGATCCATGCTTTCATGCCATTTATCCTAATTCTGACTCTACCATCTGAATGTCGCAGCAGAAATTGAGACTCATCAGACCAGGCAACATTTTTCCAATTTTCTATTGTCCAATTTTGGTGAGCCTGTGTGAATTGTAGCCTCAGTTTCCTGTTCTTGGCTGACAGGACTGACACCAGTGTGTTTTCTGCTGCTGTAGCTCCTCTGCTTCAAGGTTCAACGTGTTGTGCGTTCAGAGATGCTCTTCTGCAGACCTCGGTTGTAATGAGTGGTTATTTGAGTTACTGTAGACTTTGTATCAGCTCAAACCAGTCTGGCCATTCTCCTCTTATCTCTGGCATCAACAAGGCATTTTTGCCCACATAACTGCCACTCATTGGATTTTTTTCAGACCATTCTCTGTAAACCCTAGAGATGGTTGTGTGTAAAAATCCCAGTAGATCAGCAGTTTCTGAAATACTCAGATCAGCCTGTCTACCACCAATAACCATGCCACGTTCAAACTTGTCACTTAAATCCCCTTTCTTCCCCAGTCTGATGCTCAGTTTGAACTTTAGCAAATCATCTTGACCATGGTTGCATCTCAATCAGCTCACAAGCTCATGAATATTGTGTACACGAATCAGGGCACTGGTAAGGACCATGGCTCACTACACACTGGGACAGTGATTACTCAATTTCCAACAAAATCCCATAGATAGATGGCTTGTGTGTTTTATGTTTACTTCTTCAGAAAGGTAAGGAAGCATAGTGAGCATCGATGCCAAAAATCCCGACCATTGACGGATTTTTCTGGGAGCGAATGTTTCAGAGATTTTGCGATTGAGTCAGACAGCCCTTAAAATGTCCGTATCCCTAATCAGTGCCCTGACTACTGAACTAGGGAGCTGATTGAGACGCCCCCGATGTCTACATGCCTAAATGTATTGAGTTGCTACCATGTGATTGGCTGATTAGATATTTACGGTAATGAGTAGGGGTGTAACAATGTATCGTGTCACAATATATCGCAATAAAAAAATGCAACAATATGTATCGTGGATAGTGACAATATGTATCATGGATAGTTCACCCAAAATAAAAATTACTATGTGAGAAAAAATTGAAGTTTTCAGAGTCAGTACTACATTAAACTACAATATATAATGTTGAATATAATGTATATCTTATGTTACCAGTAAAAAGTGGCCTACATTATTTTAAATATATCTAGGCAGTGACAGAGTGCAAGCATATTCGTCTAAAATAATTCTGTATTTTCAGGTTCAAAATCATGAATATATTTATTCTGGTGTCACCATTGTCCAAGCCTATTCATTTACACCCACAATGTTATATCAAATTTAGCATTTAATCAACACTACATTTTTTCTTAACCTTTTATTAGATGTATATGTATATACTACAATAATAATATAATTAATGAATAATTCATTGATTATATAATATTATTATTATATAATTTTATTTAAAAAAAATATTCAGAGGAATATGTGAACAATTATTATGAAAATGCGATTTTGATGTGGTAAAAAGTCTTATGAAACTGCATAAGTACATACTTTTTGTAGTATGTATTTTTAGTGTGCAGTAGATACTTGAAAATTGAAGCTGAGAAGCAGCTGGATTTGTTTATGGTTAGTGGTCATGAGCTGATTGAATCCATTTGTCTCAATCTAGAACCAGGACAATATCATTTAGGAGAGCACCAATTACTGATGCAAATGAAAAACCCACAGAACGAGCCAAATGAATTACTCAAGTCCCACTAGATGGCTCCCCAATCCTGACAGATGATGTGATCTCTGTTGTCTTCGATTCCCTCTATGAATCAACATGTCATTTCCTGCTCAGCTAGAATGAGAAATCGACCTCAGGAGTGTGAGGCATGCTTGTGTCCCTTGGTGGTTGTACTGATTGTGTGACCAGATGCTTGTTTGACAACTTATTGTTGGTTATCTATGGTAGTTTGTGTGTAAACCCGTGCACATGAGAGTGTTAGATGAGATCTACTTATTATAAACAGAGCAGTGAGGCTAATTATGTTCGTTTTTGTGTCACATTTCCAACTGCCTTCATTTTTTGTAATGATGCGCCCTTGTAATGTCATGATTTTAGCATGCAAGTGTGCCATTCCTGTTTGTGTGTGGCTTTGTTTTGGGAAGTGTGTGTTTCCATCTGTCTGCTTGATTTAAATCATTCCAAATCCCTCTGCCCAGGCTTAAAGGTGGAAGGTCAAAAGGGCCAAACATATTTTTTTTCTGCTCATTTTTTAAGGTCACTTCATCTCTAAATGTGCCCTGGGGGAGAGGTGTTAAAGAACATTTTGAAGAACAACACATTTTTCATTCAACACTGGCTTTATTTTCAGTATACGTAAGTACAGTATACAACTAAGACAGTCCTGAAAAGGATTGCTTCTGGTTATAATAATGTTATTCTGAGTCACTATGCAATACGAAATAATACAGAGCCAGATAATGTATTGAAGACACAGTAAACTGATGAATAATTAATTTGCATACCTGTTTAGAGGAATATTTAATGCTCAGTTAAGTTTCTGAAAATCATCAACTGTCTCAGAAGTTATTCCAAATTCCTTGTTATTCCTTAGGAGGCTCAATGAGAAAAAGTAAAAGCATAGAGCTATGAATTATTATTTTTTTATGCTATTATTGTATTTATTAATATTTTGAATTTTTAGTATTATAATTATTACAGTATTTTTATATTATAGTTTACATTTTAGTAATATTATGTGTTTTTGGTATTTGTTTTTGTATTAGTATTTTTTATGTTTCTATTTAGCTTTATTTTAAATAAGTTTCAGTTTTAGTCATTTTAGTACTTCAACTTCAACATTTTTCATTTAAACATATAGTATGGAATTTTTCTCCACTAGGGGTCGCTAACCTATTTACAATAACAAAGGCGTAGTTTGATGACGCAACATTTGCTAAGAATTATGGATCTTGTCGTCAACGTCAAGCCGACCGATCTAATAATGTTTATGGATGAGTAAATACATCGATGTTTTTATCATGACTGTGCTATGAAGCAGTTCGGAATTGCTAAGAGACTGCTATCAGCTCCACACGCGACGCGAGTCCCGCGGATATAAAAGGAATATGGACATTTCATTCTACCGAACTACACGCGAGTGCAGAATTACTAATCACAGGTCAGTTTATTGGACAAATTAAACTTGTGAGGTAATGCAGCGCTGTTTCACCTGGTCTAACATTACACTAGCACACTAAACTGCATTTGAAAGTGTTGAAATTAATGTGTTTGTCTGTATGAGACTAGCAATAAGCTAGATCAACATTAGAATAACAATAACATACAGATCATATTCTAACATTTTATCATTGTTGAACTATATAACATTGATTAGTTTTATGTAAATGTGCTCACCTGTTTAATAAAGTACATGCAGGAGCGGTCGAAGTCTCGGACGTGGAGCTCTCGTTTATATACTGTCTTTGGGAGCTCTCGGCATCTGGAAAACACCGCGCTGATATTGATTCTCGTTTTAGTTCTCCTTTTTTATCCAAAGTCTGCTTGCCAAGGTCCATAATGTTTGAACGAAACAACAACAGCGCGCAGACAGACATTGCGAACTACACAGTGGTCCATGTCAGTCGCTTTGGTTACTATCAGAGGGCTCTGGTTCATAGCTCTGGTTGCTATGGCAGCACGAGCGGAAACCAGGGACAACGCGGATATGACGCCATTGACGGCAACAAAACGGAAATAAAGAAACGGGACGTTTCTTCGAATTAAATTACAAATTTCTCCTGGTTTGAAAGTTGTTGGAAACAGTCGGGATAATGTAAGTACACAACTAAAAAAAATATATAACATAGACATAGTGATTTTTGCTATTTTTAAAGCAAAAAATTACATATTGTGCCTTTAAGTTTTTAAAGGTGCTGTATGTAACTTTTTTTATAAAATGAATCCTTTTTTTATTGCCCGTCTGTGAAGGGGTTGTAATCACACATTACATTGATCCACTTTTCGTGTTTTGCTATTACCTCTGAAGGCCAGTATTCCTATTTTTATGTGTAGTCTCCGGGTCGGATTTTCTGCGAAATCCACCGGATGTGACGTGCATGCGCGCTCCCGAGCCTACAGTCTATTGCAACTGCACTGCAGCTAACGACATGGAGTCTGATAACACCAAAAAACGACCTGCCTCCAGCACAACACAGACTCCAACACAAACTCCAAAAAAAAAAATATATATATATATATATATATATCTGCTGAAGCTCGTCAGGCCAAACGTCAATCGGATCGACTCAGGACGAAAACACGGATCAACATCGGCAGAGCGTTTGAATTATGGAGAGACCTCCGTTTTGAAATAGCAAGGTAAAATATAACATACATAAGACATGAAATGAATACAAAAGACTGTTCCATGATAACAAAAAGCAGGTGCTTTAGGATGTAACTTTTATTTTATGTACTAGATCTACTGTCTAACGTCACTCATCCCACTACTATCATATTGTTTATAATACACATTTCCAGACATGTTCAGTACAGTAATATTACTTCCTACTGTCTTATTGTTACACTGAAATTGTCCAGTCTAGTTGACTAACCGTTTTCGTTTTCATTCATTGACCTATGTTGACATTGCTGATTGTGAAAGATACACAAATAGTTAGTAAAATAATGCTAGATAACACCACATGTCGGCAAAATACAGTCGATGTAACGTTATCATGGTACGAGCATGGAGCATTAGTTCTATGTCAAGCTGATAAAAGTAGCCTATTATGGTAATGTTGCAGTGGGAGTTTACATGAGTTTCCAGCATGTTGTGTGATGCTTTCTCCGTTGTGTTGAAATTCTCAGTGTGGCCGCCGGTGAGTTCGCGCTCTTGAGTTTGAGCACGCGCACGAGCACTGTTGTTGCAATCTGAAACATCACCGCTAGAGGCCGCTGGATCCTACATACAGCACCTTTAAGTTTACATCTAATATTTATACTTTATTTCAGCTTTTTTATTAACAATTTAAAAACTAAAAAATAGTTTTAGTTATTTACCATAAAATTAGATCATTTAGTCTGATAAATTTGAGTTCATAATATTGAGATATCTTAATTCTGATTGCAGATATTGCCCAGTTTGAGATTTCTTCTTAAACTCTAGAAGAGACACATATGAGATTATTACTTAGGATAATTTTTAGGACTATAGTTTGAGAAACTGGAGACTTTGCAAAAGTCTCTAATTGATTTCAATTTAATCTTGTTGATATCTAGAAACAACTGAGATATGAAATATATTTAAAAAATATATTCTGAGATATTAAATATCTGGTTGTTTTCATGAAGTTCAGATTGTGCATGCCTATATGTCAGGTATGTCAGGCAGTGCTCACTATATTTATATACATATTTATTGGAATAAATGGAGACTTGGTCTTTTTTTTTTTTTTTTTTTTTACAGTATTTATATTTATTCCCAGGCATTTGAATTCAGCATCTGTATTCTGTCGCCCCAATTTTTTGTATGTGTGATACTGACTGCTAGGTTTCTCTGGAGAAATCCCCCTCTGTCTGAAACAATACATCATTACATACCTTCGCACACACACACACACACGCACGCGCACACACACACACACACACACACAGACTCTCTTGGGAGTTGTCTAAGAGTGTGTATAAATTTCATGTCAGTGGTGTGTAAGGTGTGTAAAGCCATCTCCCGACCTGAGACGCTTGTGTGACCCGTGCAGTGCTAAATGACATCGTAATGCTGGACTGACTTATGATGGCAGTGCAGATGTGAATGAAAGTGTTACAGCTTCAAATTATGGTAACAGATCCCTCTTCCAAAGGACAAGAAATGGCTCCATAAAAATGATGAGTTTGGTCTGGCTTTTGAGCTCAGTCCCAGACACATATTTCATATTTGTTATGCGTCAGCCATTCACATCTATCTATCTATCTATCTATCTATCTATCTATCTATCTATCTATCTATCTATCTATCTATCTATCTATCTATCTATCTATCTATCTATCTATCTCTGTCTGTCTGTATTGCGACACTCACTCTGTGGGATAACAGTAATCTCTCTGTTATGAGAAGGAATGATTTTTATTAATTAAATCCTCTGTACATGTAACTCAGAGATAAGAAGATGACACAACATGACATGTGGAAGCACTGTCTTCTCGTTCATGCTATGATGGAAATCCGGTGTCACACGCCATAAGGTTTGTTCTTGTGGTTTAGCAGAGTTTTTCTCAACTGGTTTTCAGGACTCAGATTTTACATTAGACACAGTATTGAAGTTGTACTATTCCAGTATTGTCCAAAAGTAAACAGATGTTCTTAAAATGATACATTGAATTGAATTAATATTATCAGGTGCAAAAGCCCAAATTATATGCTACATTATTGACATGATTATTGAATTTTGTACATGCAGAATCTATCAAACTTTCATCTAGATTCATTTGTGCAAAAATATGGAAGATTATTTGGATGCACAGCCTTTGACGTCAAAGGTAAAAGTTGATAGAACAATTATTTGACCATCTTTATTCCTATGCACAATTATAAATTAGAATTTTATTATTTGCATTCAGCTGTTTTTTTTTTGCAAACCAGTTCCTTTTTTGGGTGGCAACCCACGAGTTAAGAACACTTCTTTTGCGTACAATGTGCGTAAAATAAATGACTGCATCCACGTGCAGCAGAGATTGATTGCAAGCCTTTTGAAAGGGAAAGAATGGCCTGAAAAATAATGTTTTGCCATTAACCCAATGAATGAACATCACACAGAACAGACACATGGCTGGCTGTCCTTCTTTTGTTTGTGTGTGTGTGTATTTGTGAGTGTGTTTGCCTTGGCACTGGAGGGGAGAGAGACGGAGATCAGAGATGACGGACAGACCTTGCTGTCCCGCTTCCCGCTTGTTTCCTGCTGTCTCCCACCCCCACCTAAAAAAAAAAAAAAAAAACAGGGAGAAGCAAAGAAGCAGCGCAGATGCAGCCGTCGCTGCTTGCCGTCTGGAAAGCTAGGCAGGGGTTGCCCCTGACGACAGTTGCTAGGAGACTGTAGAGCGAATGACTTCATCCTTCAGTGTTTGCAGGGTCTCCGCACACACTGGGAGAAAAAGAGAGCACAGCACAGCATGTAGGCCCTGCTTTACCATGTCTTTTCATCACCTTTAATGATATATGAAAGCATGGCCTGCAGTAACACACTGTGATATTGCTTGAAATGGTATTGCAGTAGTGTACATTTGTACAAATACAACAAAAACACTTAAACGATGTTATCGAAATGGCATTCACACTCCAGAGCCATGCAGTGAATCTGTTCAATTGGTATTTTTCTTCCCTATAGTGAGCAGCAGATATCAAGCTGCAATGTTGCACTTTAAAACATGCTCGATTCCTATTTCTCATCTGAATTTCTGTTTCTCAATTACAAGAACACAAAAAACAGACTTGCGTATCCGTAGTGACCGGTTTTGCCAGGCTACCTTGAAAGAATGAAGGACATAAAACACATCTTTGTGAAAATTGAGATGTGCTGTGATCTTGTTGCTCAACTTACTGTCCATAGCGATCAATGCACAATAAATACAACATAACATAAAATGAAAACTTCTGAAAACGGTAACGTTTTTGAAAACGGCAAACAACAAAAACGTAAATCTGTGAAAACGATGACGTCATGCACATGCGTGTTACTTGTTCTGTTCAGTCTATAGTATTTCATCGCCATCTAATGGCCTGGCAGCAGAAAACAGCATTTTTAGTCGTTTTCGCGGATCCCTGTGAATGGGGATCATTTTGACAATGGTGTCGGCTGTACGTGGAAAACTCATAGGAAAAACTTCTCTATTTTAAACATATTGTTGTCGTACAAACGTACCCCAAAGCTTACAAGGGTGCACCAAAAGGTGCATTTGAAGGCAGATTGCGTCACCGCTACGCAGGGAAGGCAGTCCCAATTTGAAGGTTCCTTCAAATACATCTTTCGTTTCCAGCTAAATGAAGGATACAACAGATGGATCCTTCACAGCCTTGCCTACAGCAGAATTCATTGTGACAACAGGAAATTGCTGAATTACACTTTTAAACATAAGTATTGGGTTTCAACTTACTCAAATAATACAAATGTGTTACAAAAAAAACTGTAAAGTGGTTTAAATGTTGACATATCTTACTTAGATGCGATTATATATTAGTGTTGTCACGATACCAAAATTATTGTTTCGATACCGATACCAAGTCAAGTATTGCGATTTCGATACTTTTTCGATACTTTACCTGAAAAGGGAGAAACACTCTCAAATATCATTGCTGTGCTTTATTTTAAAACCGGGACAACAATCTAATCATATAACACACTAATAAATGAACATATGAACAGCAGATATATTAAACATTTGAACAAAATATGAAATATTTTATCAATTTAGCAGCATTATCTTATTTATCATAAGAAACATTGAGCTTTATCTTGATTCTGAACTTTGAATAAAAATATGAACAGCGATTATATTAAACAATGTTTAATATTGGTAACATATGATAAGCGTCATTGGTGATATATTTGACGTGGGGAGAGAGTTGTGGAAGGCCTATACTTCATGTTAAACATAAATATATAGCAGCAAAGACAACGTCGGCAGTGTTGACGGCAAAATAGGCTACAGAATAATTCGTTCTGTATTGAGAGGTGCAATATTTGAAAATCGATCATTTTTTTTATTACATTTATTGTATTTATGTCAAAACTTTCAAACATCAAAATGTCATTCATTAGTATTCGTGTCAAAATTACATAGAAACATGAACATCTTTTCCTATTCTGTTTTGCCAGGAAACGCTTCCAACACACGTGCGTGTCGCGTGAAAAATAGGCGTCGGTTCTGTTTCTAGCATGCGCGCGTTTTCCGCGCGTCTCGAGCTGCGCCCAGATGCGTGTCACGCAGGCAGTTAACATGGGAGCAGAAACAAAAACGGACACGACACGCAGCCAGTGTGTCGCCGGCCTTACAAATCTGGAACGCGGTCATTCTTAGAAGTATCGATACTAATAAATTAAGGAATCGTGACGTTTTTAATTTCCGGTTTACTTTTGAGGTATCGGTGCACCGTGCAACAGAGCAAGGTAGGCAACGTACTTCCGTATGTCACTCCTCGCGTCATATTTGTCTACGAGTCGTGGACCACTTGTGCTCGCACATGCAGTCATCTCGCTGTAGTGTTTTGTCACATGGCACTGACAGCGGCAGGTTCTTTGCTGCGTGCGTCAAGAAAAAAACACAGAGGTCCATAGGGAGGTTTTTTTTTTAAGTATCGATACTGAAAAATGTAGGTATCGTGATGTTTTTAATTTCCGAGTATCGCGATACTTTTGAAGTATCGATACACCGTGCAACACTATTATATATAGTTTTATACTTTTTGTTATATACAGAAATGGACCATGGTGAACATATTTAGACAGTTTGTGAACCCTGTTTTGTTTTCAGACAGTTTATTGTAACTTTCAAAAAAGTCTAGTACAATCGTTACTGACACTCATCAACGACAGCTGTCACAGTTGCTTGGCGACAAGAACAGTCCTCCAAAGGCTGGACCGTCCCATTTAACAACCTTAGTCTGGCCTTTGAGGTGTGAGCCCTTCGAAGGATGCAGCCTTTCAATTGAGACATAGCCATACTTTCAAATCTGCATTCGATACATCCTCGATATCAAGAACACCTGTACTTGCGTTCTTGAGTATTACGGTTGATGACGATGTAGTAGAGAACACAAGGACCAAGATCGCTGAAGAACGCATATCGAGAAACAGCCCTAGATTTCACAGCGAGAGAGCCAGAGCGAAAACAGTATGTCTAATATGTATTTACTCAGGGATACGATTGAACAACCAAAGTTGTGTAGGGATTTCATCATGAACTTCATATTGATTTGTTAGTTCATACATGTGGCTTCCACAATATCCACACGTGTGTTGGAGCAGGAACAGGCATGTTAATGCTCTTCAAACAAGCCTGAAGCCCAAATATCAGAATTAGCATCCAATTTGTCCAGCAGTGCAGTTATCATTAACACACACATATATGCGGCCCTGAGGGTTGGTGACTGGTGAGAGATAATATGACAAGTCTGCTGTTTGGTGCAAGGGGACGTGTGCTCACCATTGATCGTCACTTTAGCGCATCGATTCTGCCACAGCTCATTGTTGTCTCTGGTTACCATGGCGACTGAGTTGCTCATGTAGATTCTGCTGTTTGTGCCTCTGGAAGTGTGTTTTAGCATCATGGTGAAGTGTGGCAATACCATGGTAATGAATGATTAGTATTTTGACATGATTTTCAAAGGTACCCTGTCCAAAAATCCAAAAAGTAATACTATTATAATACTTACTTGAGCTAAGTATCATTATCTGAAACTAAAACTATTAAAAGCATTTTTGCTTACTGAAATGAAGCCAAAATAAATTATAAATGTTAGATGAAAAAGTTCAAGTTGAAGCACTAAAATTACTAACTAGAAGTTAAACTAAAAATAAAACTGAAAAAAATTGACCTAAATATTAATATAAAAACTAATAAAAATGACAAAAGCACATAACAAAATTACTAAAAAAAAAGCCAATTAAAAAATAAAACTATATAAATAATACTAAAATAACACTGTATGTAAACATCGCCTTTAATGATCATTCTTTTTTTTTAAAAAAGGACATGTTTCCAGTTCTTAATAATCTTCCCATTTTTGTAGGAATACTCTCAGCGGGAGCAAATTAATTAAGTTTACATACAAATAAACCAGCAATGAATTAATAAAAAAGTCTAATTCCTGTCAAACCTTTAGCAGAGATGGAAACACTCTTAAAAGCGATTGGCCTGTTGAATTCTTAATTGGTTCATTTTGGCTTATGGTAATTGCGACTAATTGATGATTACAGCCATTAGTCCAGAACTGTCCCACTGTGAAGCCTGTTTTTCTGTTGATTCCAGGGGCGAAGAGCCATTAGCAGGATCCTAACACTCTATAGATCCTAATGAAAGCCTTCAGCAGATGTACTTAGAGAAAATTATACTCCTCTGTGTTCTCTAGCCTGGATCTGTCTGGATATCAGAGTCAATATTTACCCAGAGACAACAATGTTCAACCGTCTATTGCCATGTCAACTACTGATAATGTAATGGTTCATCTTTTTGTGTCTTTTATTTGAGTCTCGGTCTAAAGTGTTTAAGCAAACATACGTCATCCATCACAACATGAACTGCTTCATCTCTATGCAGGGTCCAGGGAGAACAGTGAACAGAAGTAAAAATATATGCTTTAAATCCAATTGGGAGAATGCTAATCAGACCCATGCTAATGTTAGTAACGGGGTTTAAATCAAAGAGATTTACCTACCTCATTTACCTAAGAAACCTAAGGGCGGTTGGCCGGACAGGGTTTAAATTAAGACAGGAGTAGACCTTAATCTAGAATAGTTAATCAAAGCAAAATGGCTTTCTGAAACAAATATTAAGTATAGATTACTAACACCTGGACTATGAAGTCCTGAACTAAAATAAACAAGATTAATTTAAAAACGACTGTACTATCTTGAATTAACACGACTGAGGTTGCCAATAAAACATGGAATGAACCAAGATAAGCTTAAAATTGTATGGAACTGAGAAGCAAATCTAAGAAAAAAGCAGGAAAAAATACTTACTCAAGCAAGAGAAAACTCTTTTAAAGCAAATAGCAAAGAAAAACGGCACACATCAGCTGTGGGATCAAAGAAAAGGAATGCCTGGAAATCTATTTGTAATTAATTCAGTGCATAAACAACAACTTCAGGTAAGATTGAATCATCGGCTTTATTACCTTACTGTTTTGTGAAATCTGTGGACATTGCAGTAGTTATTCAATACAGGTGTTATTGAGCAATAGATAAAACACACACACACACACACAAAACTGATGCTAGCACCTGAAGAGAGAGGTTTAAGACTGGTGGAGGAGGACCTTTTGAAACAGTAATATTGTTTTAAAATAACAGTTTTCTGTTTTAATGTAATGTATTCCTGTGCTGTCAAAGCTGAATTTTCAGCAGTCATTAAGTAAACGAGAATAACTTGACACTGAAGAATGACTTAAGACTGGCAGTGTCATTCCTCAGTGTCAAGTTATTCTCATATACTTTATTCCATATATGTGACCCTGGATCACAAAACCAGTCATAAGTCGCACAGGTATATTTGTAGCAATAGCCAACAATACATTATTGATTTTTCTTTTATGCCAAAAATCATTGGGCTATTAAGTAAAGATCATGTTCCATGAATATATTTTGTACATTTCCTACCGTAAATATATAAAACATTTATTTTTGTGTGTGAATGCAGCACAATCGCGAGCATAAATGGACAAGGCGATTTTCTCAATGTTTCATTTTTTATTTTATTTTTTGCACCCTCAGATTCCATATTTTCAAATAGTTGTA
This sequence comes from Scardinius erythrophthalmus, assembly GCF_964197995.2. Lineage (NCBI taxonomy): Eukaryota > Metazoa > Chordata > Actinopteri > Cypriniformes > Leuciscidae > Scardinius > Scardinius erythrophthalmus. The sequence goes on from NC_138228.1 coordinate 16,781,517, forward strand.
TCTCTATGTGGTCCAGGGTCACATATTGTTCTTTCCTATGAAATATATGGCTGGTAATAAATATTTATGAGCAGAATTTTCTCATTTCACGCTTATGTACAGTTTGTCGGCTGAGCCTGTGAGTGTGTTTGGGTATGTGTGTTTTGTTTGGGGTGGGATGTACCTTAAGCAGTTTAACACTTCCTGTTAGCACTTGCTCTGTATAAAGATTGATGAGTTTGCCACCCAATGTTGACATCTCCTCAGAATGATAGAATTATGATTTAGCTCAGTAAAGAGGAATCAGGTTTCCTTTGTTTATTGAGTTTGTTATATGGATATCCACTGGTTGGTTCAGTGGAATGAAAAAAAAACTCAATTTCATCTATACTATTTATATTCATGATTTCTTTATACATACTTTCTTTAATTAGGGTCAAGGGTCTATTACTGGCAGCAAACATCAATTAATTAATGTAACCTCATGAACCTCATGCAAATTATTGATATGATTGTATGATGGATGGATGTATGATTTGTGCATGAGTTTGCATATTGCATTTTCTAGTTATTCAAATCTTTTTGGGATCGCTGTGTGTGTTTGTGTTGCCAGCTCAAATCAATTAAATATCTCATGCATTGAACTTTAGAAAAGGAATGCACATGGTGGAATGGAGTTTTGTTAGCATGTATGCTGAGCAATTCTCCTTTGAACTGCTTTATAAACTGTATGCACAACACATAGTCATGTGACATAAAAGCTGCACCGTTCGGTCCTGATGTCATATGTCATGTAAACAGAGTGATGACAGGTGGTTTGACCGATGCAGAACAGAGATTAGTGTGATCTCTGGAGATCTCATTGATTTCCACGTGGGCTTTTGAAAGGTCATCGTGGCGAAAAGCCTCGAAATTGACAGAAAGCATCACATGACAAATTAAACAACAGTTCAGGAACCACCATATATAGAAAAAGTAGCTTTTTATCATTTCTTAGTACAGTGGAAATCACTGCATGTTGTGAGCTTTTTTAGAGTACCTAGAGGAAGTGGAATTTGGAAGTGTAGATGCAAGGTGGAGACCGTTGCTATGGGGACCATGATGCATGAATCTTAAATGACGAGAGCTAAAGTTGTGTGTGTGTGTGTGTGTGTGTGCGTATCCGTGAGAGAAGGCTGCAAAGAAATAGAAAACTCATTAAAGGAGAACTCCGGTCAATTTTAACATTGAGCTCATTTTTTTGTACATTTGGAGTGCTGTCAATACAGAGAACAACGACAAAAATCGGTGTTGCCTACACCGAGTTATTCTATTTTTAAAATTTGCACCCTATTGACTTCAATGGGGCAAGTAGTAAGCCTGCTTTTAGCCTCTTAACATCCTTGATGTGTCATTACAAGTGCACAGAAAATGTGAGTGATTCCTTCCGAGTGAACACGGGTGAATCTGACTGCAGTAGATGTTAGAGATATAAATAAAAATGAAGTTAATTCAGCCAGCGCTCATACCTCTGTTTACATCCTGTTTTCGGTGGAAGGCCATAGTAATCGATTGTCGAGTTCACGCGCGTGATCATAGGCACTAAACCTATGCGCGTGAACTCGACAATCGATTACTACGGCCTTCCACCGAAAACAGGATGTAAACAGAGGTATGAGCGCTGGCTGAATTAACTTCATTTTTATTAATATCTCTAACATCTACTGCAGTCAGATTCACCCGTGTTCACTCGGAAGGAATCACTCACATTTTCTGTGCACTTGTAATGACACTTAAAGGATGTTAAGAGGCTAAAAAGCAGGCTTACTACTTGCCCCATTGAAGTCAATAGGGTGCAAATTTTAAAAATAGAATAACTCGGTGTAGGCAACACCGATTTTTGTCGTTGTTCTCTGTATTGACAGCACTCCAAATGTACAAAAAAATGAGCTCAATGTTAAAATTGACCGGAGTTCTCCTTTAATGCTTCTTTGACATTTGAATTAAGTGAAGTGATACACTAAAAGTCCCAAATGTGTAACTGAGAGAGATGTATCTGTTACGTAAAGCTACGAACGTTTCTGTTCACGTTTTAATTGATTCTGAGAGATCAAACTTGTGACAGTGAGGAAATCTCTCAGATATCTGAGAATCGGGGTTGAGACTCCAGGGACAGGAGATGAGGGGAATTGTGTGTGTGTTAGAATGTGAGAATGATTGCATTAATAACTCTACTTTCTAATATAAACCATTTCAAACTGTTCGGCTTTAGGAGAATTCCATTTCAATTAATTAACACATTCACTTTTACAAAATGCTATGTATGATACTTTGTGTGTGTGTGTGTGTGTGTGTGTGTGTGTGTGTGTGTGTGTGTGTGTGTGTGTGTGTGTGTGTGTGTGTGTGTGTGTGTGTGTGTGTGTGTGTGTGTGTGTGTGTGTGTGTGTGTGTGTGTGTGTGTGTGTGTGTGTGTGTGTGTGTGTGCGTGCGTGCGTGCGTGTGTGTGTGCGTGTGTGTGTGTGTGTGTGTATTTTGTGAGGACCAGTTTGAGTTTTAGACCAGACAAAGAGAGTAAAGTGAGGACAGTTTTAGCTCTGTGCTAGAACCTAGTGAGCTGACTTACTGCCCTACATAGTGCATCCTAAGTTAAATGTAATCTTCTGTGACTGATTTGAAACTCTCTATGTAGATTGAAAATAATACTGTACATATTAAGCTCACAAGACTCATGACACTAAACTGATTCCAAGTTTGTTTTGAGCATGTTGCTATGCTGAGCTGATAACTCAACATATAGTATACAAGTGTAAAAAAATACTATTTTCCATTATTTGATGAAGCAAGTTTAATTATTATCATCAACATTTCTTTAACTTTGTCTGCCATCTTGGACTCATTTTTGTCCCTGAGCATGTAGCCTATGCATTATATATATATATATATATATATATATATATATATATATATATATATATATATATATATATATATATATATATATATATATATATATATATTATATATACACATACACTGTACAAAATACATATATAAAATATAAAATACATTTAAAAAAAAGAGAAAAAATATATATATAAATATATACATATATATATATATATATATATATATGAAGAGTTCAGATGCAAAAGACTCTAAATGCCATCTGAAATTTTCTTCTAGAATGATCATTTTTATCAAGCTTGTATATTTAAATTCAGTAATTCCACTTAAATGGCAATGAAAATTACCTATTAATTGTCATTTAAGTGAAATTACTGAACTTAAATATACAAGCTTGATAAAAATGATCATTCTAGAAGAAAATTTCAGATGGCATTTAGAGGCTTTTGCATCTGAACTCTTCATATATATATATATATATATATAAAAATACATGCACACACACACATTTATTTATTTATATATATTTACAAACTTATGTTAGATATCTATATCTATCTATCTATAGCTATCTATCTATCTATATATATATATATATATATATATATATATATATATATATATATATATATATATATATATATATATATATATATATATATACCTACTGTACCTTGTGGTTTTATTGTTTTATACATTTATTTTGTTGTATTCTTACATTTGTACATATGCATCTATAGATGTATTATTTAATTATTTCATATAATTAAATATATATTTATTATATTTTATACATAGTTTGTATTTCTCGAATTATTTGTCTAGGTAGGCAGCTCACTTGGAACAGTGAAATGTTATCACACAAACACACAATGTAGCAACCTTTGATGATGATGAACACACACACACACACACACACACACACACGCACACAGAGGCTTTCCTGCTGGGGTGGGGGGGAATGCTCTGACGTTGAGTGTGTGTGTGAGACCACGAATGTGCGCCCAGAGCTGTGCTCATTGCTCGGTGAGTGTTGAGCGGTTTGGATACGTTACCGGAGCGATGATGTCTGAGTGAAAGGATTGTGGGTATTCTGAGGAATGAGCAGAAGACATGGAAGGGCTGCTTTCTCCCATGCGCACTCGGGTAAGTGCTCTGGTTGCCAGGGGATATGGGAAAAATGCTATAGAATGAGAGAGAAGAGAGAGAGAGTGCCGGTAAAAACGTGGGTTTATAATGTCCCCTCTGCCTGGAAACAGCAGTAAGGACAGAAAGCATGAGATGACTAGATTAAAAGGTTGTGGAGGCTTCTCACATACATACTAGTATATTTGGTCAAAAAGAGAGCTGGTGTGGTGGTGGATGTGAAATTCAGAGGTAAAATACACAAACAGCAAGTTGAGATAAAGTCTAGGTCTGTGTGTTCGTTTGTGCACTTGACACTGAATGCAAAAGCAGAGAGAGGATAAAAAAGAGATAGAGAAGGAACACAATGTCAGTCGATCATTGTCCGCAGATGCAGAAGTATAAAGAGTCGCATTGAATTCATAACGATTTTCATTTGTGTCCAGTGATCCACGTTTATAGAAAGAGTCAACCTGTGACATTTCATCACATCATCTCATCTCTCGCTCTCTTTTTTTTAGAGACTCCATCTAGTTCCGCAAATGTGTGTGAATACATAGAATGGTTTTCGGAATAGTGTGTGAGCACATACTGGTGTGGCAGGCAGATCCAGCAGTGGTGTGTGTGGGAGTGAGTTTATAGAAATCATAATCATACAGGTGATGCAGCCACACAAGCCTTCCAGATGGCAACGGTGTGACACTTCGAACTTTAATGCATTAATAAATATGTATGGGTGTTTGTTTGTGTGTGCATGAGCATTGGTTGTGATGTGATTTGAAAAAGGTTACAATACAAAACGCTACAATACAATCAATAGCATCAATTATTTTATTTTTTATTACAATTTTTAGTGTCAGATCCAAAAGTCTATTTTTCATGTTTGAATACTTCATTATAAATTACACTCCTGTTCTTCCAATTAGCTTCCTGTTATTTAAACTCTGAGTTCTTTGTCCGTTATTGTTGATGTATACTTAAATCATTTATAATATAATACTGTATATGTATACACTATACACTCTACATGTGCATGTATGCACATAAATACTCCGAAATCATCATTTATTAGAATATACTAGTTGATCTGTAATTTCGGCACGCATGTGATTCGCAGATTAACTACTAAGTTTAACCATCATAGAGTGAAAATTTATTATTTGGGCTTGTTTTGTCTTGGCAATTTACACATTCAAATGATTTTAGACAAAGAAGAGGAGTCGTAAATCGGGACTCTCGCGTTGTTATCTGTTTGCACTGCCTCACACACCTGAAGCGCCCTTACGCAGAGAGAGAGAGAGAGAGAGAAAGAGAGGCGCGTTTCTCATAACGCTCGAACACCGAATTGATTCCTCTTTTGCGTTTCCTTGCACTTGATCGGGGACACGCAAAATTAAGTCAAAATACCCGTCTCGGCAAGTATTCTCTCGGTTATGTCATAAGTGAACAGAGAAAGAAACCAGATGTTTGTCAGTTTATTCGGTCTGTGCATTCTGTCTTAAAGTGACAGAAGCCTAATACTCCTGGTGTTGTCTGCGTCATTAATGTTAACCCTCAGAGGTCGGAGATCACGCCGGCGTGATCTGCTTGCTTTTTTCCTTATGAGTTGAATTGAGACCCAAAATACTCTTTTGACTTTGATTTTACAAAACAAGTTTCATACATCAATCGATTCTGTTAAATGTGTATTATTTTTGTGTATACTCACAATAAAAACAAAGTGTTGTGCTTTTTGCCAAATAAAGAAAAAATTAACGTGATGCGAGTTCTGCCCTCTATCTGCCAGTATCGTCCATTCTGAAACGCGTCCGAAAATGAACAATAACTCAGCGAATACTCAGTCAAACAGGCAAACAGACATACAGGCATGAAGCTTGAATTCTCTTCTCTTAAATGAAGTAATTTATATAAAAAACAAATATTCTCATGTTGTGAAATCTGTATTAAAAGAGAGCGATTCCAGTCGACCTCATTAGAGCTAATTCAAATGTAATGTGACTCCGCCTACGGAGAGCGCGCACTATTCAAACGCAAATGAATAAGGCAATTCAAGCAAACCTGTGAACGCCCACATATCAGTTTATTCAGATCATTACCTTAACACCGTCTCAGCAGTGCTGTGAGCAATAACAATAATGAAAAAGTACATCAGAAGTGCGGGTATATCGAGGAGCGAGCTGAGGAATACTGTAAGTTTTTTTTTCTTCTCACGTGAATCGGGTTTCTGTTTTTGATGAATGAACGGCAGAGATGCGCTGTTTACCACAGCTCGCAAAAAGACAGTTTAAATTTAAATCGTGTGTGTGAATGAATGATGATGTTTTAGCAAACTGTATTACTATACTGAGATGAGTAAAATCGACTGAAATATGTTGAAATAAAATGTAGGCTATTTGTATAAGCAATACGTATTAAACTGCAAATTAACATTTATATGCCCTAATATTTCATAAAAACAACGTTACAGTCAGGCGAAATATGAAAGACAACATTTTGTTGACTAGATTTGAGTACAGTTTTTACTGTAGAATATACTGAATATATATATCAAATAAGCTTTTGTTTAGCAATTTTTATATATATATATAAAATAAAGTCATCAACTAAGATGTTAGCTGTTCCAATTTTGGCTATATTCAAACTAATGAATACATAGATAGGCCTAAAATGTAGGCCTATAATCTTTTTTTTTTTTTACAAAGAAAGAGTACACTTGAAATATTGTTGAAATTTTAATTATTGTTGTAATTGTAACCTTTTTAATAAAATAGCAAAACATATTTACAAGATAGATGTAAGCAAAATCTTAAATGGTCAATATAAGTCTTCTTCTAATTTTTTGTCCTTGCATTGTGGCTCAGTCAGTCAGAGTCACACCTGAATGAATGGCTAATTATGCAGAGTCATTATGCATAATGGGTGGGACATTTTGTATTCCAAGGTGTAAACCACTCCTCGTTCACGCCCACTCGCATAATGGCTTTCCAAGCAAAACCTGTTTTACATCAATTTAAATCAATGTATTGTTTTATCTGAACGATAAAGCAAGACTATTTTCACATAATTTTGAAGCCAGAACTCGAAGGAAGAACATCCATTTCTCAAAAGTCTTATTCATGCATATTTATTATGAGTTTTGAGGTCTTCTTTCAGCAACTTTCATTTTAAATTTTTTTCAATAACCACGCATAAGCATTATTCTCTTAAAAATAAAAAAATATACATGCATGGTGATCACATATTTTGGTAGCCCTGTTTGTGCTATATAGAGTGAATTTACACCTTTGCCATTAACATGTTTATAAATAACTGAAAAAAGCACAAATGTCAGAGCATGTCAGAACACCTCCAGTGCCCAGAAAACACCTCAGACTCCAGAGGGTTAATAAAACAACAAAATACAGCTTTAACAAAGATAAAACTATATATATTTTCTACAGTGAACAAATAGGGTTATTTTACATTTAGGCCTAATTATTCATTTCTGTACCTGAATACTACTGGTAGACTTTGTAAATTTGTTATTTAGTATTCATCTCTGCTTATTATAATTTGTGTATTTCTTCTTATTTTATTACTGACTGTTCACTTGTCTTTAATAATGTTTGAACTTTATCAGTTTGGCTTGTCGTTTTTGCTGTGGAATCGAAGTACTTCAAGTAAGCTTTAAGTAATAAATGAAAAGCAGTTACATTTACATTTTTTTTTTTTACCGAAAAATTATCCGATCCGTGACTCAAAAACTGTAAATGATCAGAACAGTGAGTTTTGTGATTTGTTGCACCACTAGAATATACTGCACAACTTATTCTCACTCATCATACAGGACAAGTGGGCTGCGGTTGGTTTCTCCTGATGCTGTTGATTTTTGATCAGCTCATGGTGTGTGTGTGTGTGTGTGTGCGTGTGTGTTTACATGAGGCCAACAGATTGCCAGCACAGCAGGATGTTTGTTCTAATTTCTAATATAAACCATTTCAAACTGTGTGGCTTTAGGAGAATTCCATTTCAATTAATTAACACACATTCACTTTTACAAAATGCTATTTATGATACTGTTTGTTTGTGTGTGTGTGTGTGTGTGTGTGTGTGTGTACTTGTACAACTATCTTTTGTGAGGACCAGATTGAGTTTTAGACCAGAAAAAGAGAGTAAATTGAGGACATTTTGGCTGGTCCTGAGACCCCTGTTTAAAGGAAAACTCCACTGTTTTTTGAAATAGGGCTTATTCACCATCTTTCCTACATTTAGATAGGTGGGCAAACGCATTTTTGTCTCAGTGCATGCATTGTTTTAGTTTGGCAGCACCGCCGATAGCTTAGCTTAGCATAATGAATGGAATCCTTTGTTGCCAGCTAGCATGACATGAGGAAAAAAAAAACGAATTACTTCTTGTGGCCTGCGTATTCACAACGAGTACAAATAGCAATGCAGATTAAGACTAGGCGATTTCCTAGGCAGATATTGATTTGGGACTATATTGGGGGGAAGCACATGCGAAGCACTGCTACTTGGGGCGCAGAGATATCACACAACACCTGAAATCCCCCAACTTCCGTCAACATACCAGCGTGAATAGTAGCCAGCTATTTTTCCTACAGTAGACATAGTGAATGGCGATGAACATGGCGGATTTTGTGAGAGACGAGGAGGGCTGACTTCTAAGACAGTCAAGAGCCAGAACCATACCTCTATGAACCAGAGTTTTCAGAAGAGGAGTTGCGTGCTGTGGAAATAGAACGACAGGAGGAGGAGGTTGCGATCGCTCAACAGCCTGAGGACGTGAGGATGAGAGTCAACATGAACTGGTGGTGAATGTGATATCTCTGCGCCCAAGTAGCAGTGCTTCGCCTGTGCTTCACCCCAATATAGTCCCAAGTCGCCTAGTCTTAATCTTCATTGCTATTTGTACTCGTTGTGAATATGCAGGCCACAAGAAGTAATTTGTTTTTTTTATTTTTTGTTTTTTATCACTTTTACTCATGACATGCTAGCTGGCAACAAAGGATTCCATTCATTATGCTAAGCTAAGCTAGCAGTGGCGCTTCCAAACTAAAACAACGCATGCACTGAGACAAAAATGCGTTTGCCCACCTATCTAATGTAGGAAAGACGGTGAATAAGCCCTATTTCAAAAAACGATGGAGTGTTCCTTTAAGGGCTAAAACGTAGTTTTAGGGAGAAGGATATAATTATGTTAGGGTTCAGGTTAGGCACTTCGTTGTGATGGGTAGGGTTAGGGTTAGGAGCTAGAGATTGCATTGTGGCAATGAATGTCCTCAAAAAGACAGATGGACAAGAATGTGTGTGTTCTTGTATGGTTTATGAGGACACAAATGTGTGAAATGACATGGGTATTACATCGTAAACATGGTTTCTTCCTGTGTCCTCGTAAGCCAAATGGCTTACAAAACATACTAAATGGTGGGGGTTTTTTAATCAAAAAATGCCAAATGTGTTCTGTGATGGGTAGGTTTAGATGTAGGGTTAGTGTAGGTGGATGGAATATACAGTTTGTATAGTACAAAAACCATTACGCCTACGTGTGTGTGTGTGTGTGTGTGTGTGTGTGTGTGTGTGTGTGTGTGTGTGTGTGTGTGTGTGTGTGTGTGTGTGTGGATCCACCACTGTATTGTGGTGCTGAGGCAGCAATTGTCAACGAGTCAAGTCTAGTCATGCATGAAAAAACAGAGATGGAGAGAAAGGGGGATAAAGGGATGTCAGCAGTCTTGTCTGATATGAGCAGACAGGAGAAATGTAATACATTATTCCTTAATCTTAGTCCACAGGGGTTTTAGAAACACTCTTTAGAGTTATTGAAACACACTCAGTAATTGAACATTACGTGTGTTTGCCAAAACATGAAACCCCAGTGACTGCCCACCTCACTTTAAAGTATGATGATAGGTACTCCTGATGTGAAAGCTGTTCCCAAAGCAACATTATGCTGCCTCGTTTTTGCATACAGTATATCCTTGTGGATAAGACAATCCTGTAGTGGATTGCAATAGAGTGCTGCAGGCACTTTGATTCCCCAACAAAATGCCAAAAAGAATTTTAACAAAAATAACAAAAGTTTATGCTTTTTGCTAATTTTATTCATCAAGATAATCTTCACAAATGAACATGAATCTTAAAGCCTAAATACAATCGTTAAAGGTTAAAGGTAGGCTATAACTAACTAACTCCACAGTTGCACAACTTCGTCACCACCACTCAGTCATTATTTAAAATGTTTTAAGTTTGAATTAGAATAGCTTAATGAATATGAGTACTCATACATTGTATCATGAGTAAAAATACGACGATGCTGTGAAAGCGGACTAGTAAGTAGACACATTGAAGCTTAAAAAAAATCAATAAAATGTGAACATCTTATTTCCGAAATTTAACCTCAGATCCATTGACTTCAGGATGATGAAACTGGAAGTACAAAAATGCGAACTTATTTTTTGTATCACTCCATCGCAAGCAATTGAAGTGAGTTGAGTCATTAGTGCGCTTTACATTTTCCTTATGGAATAATGGAAGCAGAATGGGTTGTGAATGCCGTTTCATGTTGACTATAACATTCACGTCTTTGGTTGTTAGCAGAAATTTTATGTTGGACTACAACCTAAACTATGCCAGTAAATGAGGCTAAGTGTTTGACTGTTTACATGAATGTAGTTTTTTGCTTTCCATCATTATCTCTCGTTGTTCATGTGTGTGAAAGTGTGTTTCTCTGGCTCCTTAATGTATGTATGTAGGCCAGTGGATCAAAAAGGAGAAAAGAAATCCTCACATGGATTGCTGTGTGCTGTCCTACACACACACTCTCACTCTTACTCTCACACACTGTGTGTCCATAAGCTCTAACTGATGTGGAGGAGTATAGACAAGGTGATTTCTATCAGTTCCATTAGACTCAGAGTAGATCAATGAGCAGATGTTATCTTGGATTACATGTCAGAAGCTATTGAAGGGAGCCGAGGGAGTTTGATGTGTCTGTGCGTGCAATTAGACTTGCTTTAGTTGAGGGATGGGTGTTAAAGATGTGCAAAGACTCTGAATTTTCTTTTTTTTTTTCTTTTTTTGTAGACTGGATTGTATTTTTCTATTAATAAATTCAGGCTACGTAAAACCAAACTGATAAAGAGATAGTTCACACAAATATGCTTATTCTGTTATCATTTTTCACTGTCATCTCTTTCGAAAGCTTTGTTTGACTTAATTTTTGTGTGTGTGTAAGAACGTCCCAGAAGCCCTTTTCCATTCCACAAGTGAATGATGACCTTCTGTCAAGCAAGATTTATAATGAATAATGACTTAAATTTCTGTTCCCAGCACAAAGCTATCATAACATTTCAGATGACTATGGACCCATTTTTTGTAAGACTGCACAATTTGGGGAAAAATATTTATTTTATTTTATTTTATTTTATTTTATTTTATTTTATTTTATTTTATTTCATTTTATTTCATTTTATTTCATTTTATTTCATTTTATTTCATTTTATTTCATTTTATTTTATTTTATTATTTTCACAGTTTGGCCAAAATGTGTGGTTATATATCAATATGAATAAATTATAATAATAATAATAATAATAATAATAAAATGGTTGTTGTTGTTATTATTATTATTATTACTAAATAAAAATATAATAAACAAGAAATATTGCAATAATATTATAATATATATATATATATATATATATATATATATATATATATATATATATATATATATATATACACAATATTTAATAAAGTATAATAATAATAGTAGTAAATAGATGATGATTATAATTATTACTAAATAAAATGAGAAAAATAAAAAATATTACTATAGTGATATTTCACTGTAAAATAAAAATCTAGTATTTAATAATAATAATAATTAATTTTACAGTACAACTGTTTACAATTACATTATTTATGGCTTTCTCAATTTCTTCATTTTCAACCTTTAAAGCATGCTTTTATGTTGGTGTAAACTCGAAGGAAGGCCTTAACTTCTCTTTTGTTAAAAACAGTAACTGAGAAAGTGATAACAATTAAAATTTTGTCTGAACTATCCCTTTAATGTTTTGTCAACTAAAACACACAGAATAGTACAGACAATCAGTCCAGACATCATATGGTTTTATTAAGATTTTTTGTGGTTTTACTATAGGCTATGTGTGATTGTTGGTCTGGCACATATCAAGTGTGTGTGTTTGTGGCGTCATTATGTGTCTCTGTGGTAAGCAGCATTACAGCTGTCCATGCTAATATTAACAGATGGACCCATTAAGACAGATACCCCCAAAGCAAAAACCAGAGAGAGACTGATAGAAAGAGCGGGAGAGAGAGAGATGTTTGGGCCAAAGAAACTCCAGTCTATCTACCCCACTGGCAGTCTCTCTGTCTCTATCCCCTTGTCGTCTCCTTCCCATCTCTGTTAATTAACAGGGAAACAGCTGGTATGATATTCCAGGTCAAAGAGGAGAGCAGTGGGCAAAACCTGTACATGAGTTAGGAAACAGCTGATTGAATTACTCAACCAAATAACAAACACTTCCCCCATCTCTCTGTCGACTCTCCTGTAAAAGAGCAAACTATTGTAGCGTAACAGGCAGGTGGCGTCCATGTTGGAACACTCCATCTCCCAGCTGTCATTGCTGCAGTAATGAATCTGTGATCTGACTGGTCATAGTGATCAGGGTCAGGGAGCTGCTAGTTTACAGACAGTTCATGAGGAAGTGATTATCTGGGTGAAGTGCTGGGAGAAAACTGGGCCAGTTGTGATGATCAATTATTGCTTGAATTCATTCAGGGTTTATTTGGGTTACATGAACTTGCAATGCTCTCAATATTGGCCTCATTACAACAATATTCTGAATTGGCTCAGTCAAATGAAAACTAGTTATTGTTTACTTATTTGTTTGCTTGGATATTTTATTTCTAATGCAATGACATTTCTGTTTCTAATGCTATGAAATATGTAGCACAGTTCAAATTCACTTACTTTAAGTCAAGTGAAGTCATCTTTATTTATATAGCGTTTTTTACAATACAGATTGTTTCAAAGCAGCTTTAGGAAATAATGCAACAAAGTTTGTTTCTGCTGTACAACAGATCTAGAAGAAAATAACGCCATAGTCCCGCTCAAAGGGATACTTCAGGATTTAGCATTAAGCTTTGTATTAGTAGAAAACCTGTAGTATTTTCGAATTACCGTGCTTTCCACCCTCATATCCCCCTGAGAGGAGAGATTTATGTATTTTTTGTCTGGAAAAAATCCTCTGATGATGCAAAAATCGTCATTTTGCGTCATCGGAGGATTTTCTGGCCAGAGGCTAAAGACTACAGCCAGTAGAAGGGGCTGTTCCGCACATGTTCAGCCCGCCCATAGAGGGTGGGATCTCACTCACATAATGTACACACAGTCAGCCGTCTTTCTTTGGAAGCTAAGCTTGCAGGCTCTTGTTCTGTGAAGAAAGCTGAGTAGTAGGAGAAAGCTGAGTATTAGGGGTTACCATCCTCCTTTTCCCGGACTTGTCCGGCGGGCGAGATCGTTCAAAATGTCCGGGATTCGGCTTTTGCTTTCTGCGGTCGCCATTCATTGTTTACATGCACACCTTTTGTTTCAATCTAACTGAATTCATTCCGATCGGTGAATCTGAATGTAGTGTTTACATGAACGCTAAACAATTGACCGGTTGATGTGCGTTTTAACATTGCTAAGAAAATTCCCGCACCTCCGTGAGAGATACGAGACCGGCGCGTCTCAGTAATGACGCCACCGGCCTCGCGCCGTTCTCCCGCGCCCCTCAGCCTCGTCCTGCTCGCCACAGTAAACATGATGAATGGCGACTGTAGAACGCAAAAGCCGAATCCCTGACATTTTGGGTGATCTCGAAATCCCAGGCAGAATCGTCACGGAGACTCACTGGTAGCCTAACCTTGTTGTTTTCAACTGCGCTCTCTAACCGGTAGGCGTGGCCTCCTAGGGCAGCGAAGCAATTGCATTCTGGGAGTTGTTGTCTTTCATCCACATAAGCCAAAAATACATTTTCTGGCTTTTCTCAGTCTAGAAAGCTCCAAATTAAAAAATGTCTTCACATTTCTTCTACATAAATGACCTATTTTAAATACACATTCATCTTTCCAGAGGTGAAGTATCCATTTAAGTAAGTTCAGTGATGGTTCATTTTTGTTGTAAAAAAATATTCATTTATATATATATATACAGCCGCTCTGGAGAAATCAGTGATGTCATCCTCCAGCTCAGTTCAGTTCTCATATATAATATTGTTGAATATTAAGTGTCCCCTAACTCTTTTTGCATTAGTATTGCATTCAAACATCACCTTCACATGTTCCTTTATTTATTTATACAATTTAATTATCGTTACTACTGTTGTGATGATATTGCATTAGCCTCTGCAATCATAAAAATGAAATAAAAAAATCCTATATAATAGGTGTCTTGTATTGTTTGAAGGAGGTCCAATTTTAATAGATTATAGTTAACAGTAGAAGCATGTATGTAGCATGGCATTGCTATTGTACAAAATTTCTGGATTTTGGCTGAAATATAATTTTGTCCTACAAGTAAACAGTGGGATTGGAATATTGTGTTATTCAGAATAGGGTGAGTCGTCAGTCTGTTTTAAAGGGATAGTTCGGCCAAAAATGATATTAAACCCATGATTTACTCACCCTCAAGCCGTTCGAGATGCATATGTCAATCATTTTTCAGACGAACACATTTTCAGTTATTTTAGAAAATGTCTTAGATCTTTCAGTGGTTATAATGTCAAGTTATAGGGTCCACCTCCTTCAAGTCCCAAAATGTGCATGCATCCTTCACAAAAGTAATCCATCCGGCTCCAGGGGGATAAACGAAGGCCTTCTGAGGGTAATCCGTGCGGTTTTGTCGTAAAAATATACATATTTAAAACTTTATAAATGAAAATAACTGGCTTCCGGCAATGGTCGATGCGCGTTCACGGGAGATGGATCCCCCTGGAGCCGGATGGATTACTTTTGTGAAGGATGCATGCACATTTTTGGAACTTGAAGGAGGTGGACCCCATAACTTGACATTATAACCACTGAAAGATCTAAGACATGAAAAATGATATGCATCTCGAATGGCTTGAGGGTGAGTAAATCATGGGTTTAATATCATTTTTGGCCGAACTATCCCTTTAAGTCTCTGCTGTAGATGGTGAGACAGTGAAGCTGTGTATGTGTGTGTGAGACAAGGGAGAGAGGCTGCTGCAGCAGTGTGTGTGTGGACTGAGGACGAAAGGAGAGACACACAGATGCCGTGACCCCTCTGCCTGGCCCTCCCTGTAGAAAAGCCTTTGTCCTCATGCTAATGAGTCTCACGGTCATTAGGCCTGTCGCGATAGTCGATAAGTCGATTAATCGCACGATAAAAAAAATGAGCTCGATAATTTTTCCGGCCGCGATAATTCCATTTGCATGCTTGTTTGTTTTCCTCGTCTCTCTCTCTCTACCAAAGAGACTGGATGACCACTCTCGGTTCTTTAGCGCAGTGGTTCCCAAACCTGTCCTGAAGGCCCCCCAACACTGCACGTTTTCTTTGTCTCCCTACTCAAACACACCTGATTCAACTCATCAGCTCATTATCACATGGATTAATTGAGCTGATGAGTTGAATCAGATGTGTTTGATTAGGGAGACAAAGAAAATGTGCAGTGTTGGGGGGCCTTCAGGACAGGTTTGGGAACCACTGCTTTAGCGTAGGAGGAGTGAACCCTCTTGTTGTCAGTTGCATGGTCTTTGTGTGGGGAGGCGGCGGCGCGGCACTTGTCAGTCACATGGTCTTTGTGTGGGAAAGGCGGGACTGTTTGCGGCTACTGCCGGGAGAGAGAGAAGACGCTAGTTGTGAGTTGCGACAGCGAGCCCGATCACATGAAAATGCATATCTATACCACGAATGTTATTTCTCGTGCCATTTATACGCCAAAAATAGTTTTTGCGTGCATATGATACGCTCTTTATGGCGTGTAATACGCACGCACTCCTCACCCCTAATCCTAACCAAGTATTTTCAGTGCGTAGCATACACACGCAATAAAGTGCGTCTCCGTCTTCCCGACAGTACACAATCACTTGACAAAGTAACAGGAGGACAAAGTAACAGTGCAAAATTGTGCGATATGGCTTGTTGAGGCTTTTTTTTATTTGTTTACAAAGGTCCTAACTGTCAGTTTTGCCTGTTATGGAATGTATCACCATTTAATAATGTCTAAAGCCTAATGTTTAATATTTTTTGAAGTGCAATTTTGTTTCATTTTATATATTAACAGACATTTATTTTGTTAACAGACACTAAGAGTCCATTGCTTTCATTGTTTTTGGTTGTTTTGTTCATTTTTTTGGATATTTAAAATGTTTTCCGTTTTCAATGTTTAATATTCTTTAGAAATAAAAGTTTATAGATCGTTGAAAAGGTGTACCTGCATTATTATGCCATTATAATTATATTAAATGAAAATGGTCTCAGAACGACAATATTATCGTTTATCGCGATAATTTCTTGGACAATTTATCGTCCAGCAAAATTTGTTATCGTGACAGGCCTAACGGTCATTCATAATTTATCAAACTATCCTCATAATTTTTTCTTTCCCTTTTCCCTTTCCTTTTTTCTTTCAGCTTCACTTTAATTTTCCTGTTTCCTTTCATTTGCGCTGCATCCGAAATGTATACGAAAAACAGCACACCAAAAAGCAGTATGTCCTAATACAGTACATAGGCTGCATTTGAAATGCCTTCGGACTGCATGATATAAGGGGAAAATAACTGGCATTGCGATATTTTGTTTTTCTGCGATATATATTGCGATATGAATACAGATTCACTGGATGAATAGCTCTATTTGGAAAGATTTAATCATTCTAGATTGATTGGTGTGGTTTTGTGGGGGAGTGAATCTACAAGGATAGATAAATACAGTAGAACAAAGATACAACTGAAATGAACTGCTTTATAGCCTAAGTCTGTTTCGTGAGGTGTCTTCATGCGCAAATGCTGCCTGCGAAGTCATTGCCATATAGGGCAGTGAGGCAACAAGTCAGCTGCCTAAGCTTTCAGACGTAGCCATAGTATTTGAAAACAGTAGGCAAAAAGTCCTCGGATAACCTACTTCTTCCGCTGGGATTTTGAAGTGCTTTTTTGATGGACACTTTACTGTCCCATGAGGCCACTGAAGGGGATTAATGAATGAAAGTGACGCATCCCTTCCCCTTCTTCTTCCCCTTCTTCTTCCCCTTCCCCTTCCCCTTTGCTGTGTTATTGTGTGAATTATCTGAATAATGATCAGGCACACATTCGGACAGTCCAGAGAGCGGCCAGCCTGGGGTCCTGATTTATGCATTGAATTAGAGCAATTTACCCCATGTTCGTGGTACCTTTCAAATCTCAAGAGAGGAGACGGCCAGTGGGAGTTCAGAGAGCACACTCAGCATTTGTGTGTGTGTGTGTGTAGGAGCTGGCTGTGCAGTAACAGGCCGGCGGCTTTTTGCTCTGTTCCATTAGGACTCTTGTGATGTTCCTCATCAGCGGCAGTCAGACCAACAGCACTTTACCAATCTCTCACACTGTAGCCCTGCTTCGGCAGTTGTCATAGAAACAGCAGGCAGGCTGATGGGTTGCCATCATCATTTGATCTGCAGTTTCACACAGCGGGGTGAGGATTTAAGGGCCCTGTCGCAGTGGATGCCACTCATGTACAGTAATCATTCATTTAACACGGTACGTGTGTCATCTCCATGACATCACCATCATCGTCATCATCTCTTGAAGTTTTAATTCATGTTGTTCCTCTTTGAATATTCTAATATGTGGATATTTTAGCATCACAGGGAATGTGTCAGTGTCACCAAGAGAAATGGACATTAGAGGAAATGTTTCATCATTCAAACTGCTTATCGGCACACACACATACACACGCACAGCTCATTTCTATATGCCTTGATTAGGGCTGCTGAATTTGGGCAGAGTCAGGCCCTCGGTAATACCGCTCATTTATCATCAAGAAAGCTCACGGTGTCACACACACATGCAGCATGCAGTCATCCACTCACACTTACCCTCTTCTGCACACTCTAGCGTGTCTTCATCTTGCTGATCGGTGTGAATTGCTTTGATTCATGAATGGAAGGGCTGAGGGTCTGCAGAGGGTCTACAGTGAGGGGCAGGCAGGTTAGCACTGGGAGCTGGTGGTTTGATGATGTCACCATCTCTCTGACATCAAATGAGCACTGTCTAGCTCACTTTGTGCTTTACGCTGTATTGCATTTGTAACTATGGGTGTAACAGTACCCTCATGCCACGATACGATATATAATTGCGATACTCCAAGACATATGGTAAAAGGTTAACAAAAATGTACTGTTAATTAGAATGCTAAATTTGGTATTACATTGTGGGTGTAAATGAATAGGCTTGGACTTGGTGCTGGTAACCCAATGTACTTAATAAAAATAGTCACGATTCTAAAGCTGAAAATGCTAAATTATTTTAGACGAAAATGCTTGCACTCTGTCACTGACTAGATATATTTAAAACAACATGACATTTGGCATTATCAGGACCCTCAAATATGCCCCCGTTTCATTATTATACATTATATTAAACATTATATATAGTAGATTAATGTAGTACTGACACTAAAACTCTGTAAACTTTAACTTCACATAGAAATTTTCATTAGCCTAGTGTTACACCCCTATTTGTAACATAAATGACTTTATGTTGCAGTGTCTAAACATGAACACTGCCACAATGCTAGGAATCTCTGTGTGGTTGCCAGGGTGTTGTTATGCAGTTGTTATGGGTGTTCTCAGTGTTTTTTAGGGATGCACGCAATATCTGTTGTGAATCCTAAATTCATTTGTAGCATTTAAAATGATTTTATTTTTTATTTTTATTTTATTTATATATACAAAATCGTATAAAATTATTGGTCATATGAAAACAGTTATCAGATCATCTGTATTTTATTATATCGAATTTTATTTATTTAGAATTTTATTATCAGTGCGTACCAGGTTTAATGCGTTGAAATGTGGTTGCTAGGGTGTTCATAGTGTTAGCTAATTGGTATCATTGAAGTCTGTAGCAGAAGAAGTGCAATGTGAATCGTACTGAATGTATGGTTACTCAAAAAAAGGGGTATGACTCCCGAAAACATAGCTGTTTTTCAATTCAAATCCCATAAACTTTCCATCTCTTATAGTTTAGACTAGAGAAACAAATGTTCCAATACATTACAGTAATATGACTATAATGTGCTGTGAAATGACTAGTGACAGAATGTTCTCATGTTGCTTCCCTGTTAATGTGTATTTAATAGTGTATTTTCATTTAAATTCAGTTTAATAAATCAAATGATCTTTTTCTCGCTCCTGTGTTTGCATGAGTAACGTGATTTTAATATTATCACGGCATGTCTGTGAACGTTCCACATTCATAGTGTTCTGCTTGACTGGAGAGATGAGTAATTTACAACATTTACCTATAGGACAGATAAACAACCTACCTCTTGCTAATTTTTTTGTGTGTACACATTAAATGCTGTGACAGGCATAACACATTTTCGCCCTTTTAGTGTGAATATGACCCTATAAATGTTTCAATTTAAAATCTTGTTTTGGGGTGAATATTTGCTCTTAGTGAGAATAGGCCTTTAACCCAATAATCAATCCTTGTCTTAGATCTAATTATCATTAACTCTAAATCTAATTTGCAAATGTTAATATCTCTAGAGGCACTATGCAAGGTCTTGCTAGTGTCTAATATAATCCACTGACATTTACATATATAGATTTAATAAATAATTGCACTGACATACACAAATTTACTCGACATAACTGATGTCACTCAAATGCTAAATAAGGCCATCATAATGAATAAAAGAAGACAGTCAAGACCTTCTTCTTTTCTTTCTCTTTCTCTGTCCCTCAATGTCTCTTGCTATTTTTTGTGTCAAATATATAGCATGTATGCCTTTAATTAGCCCATTTTATCCTAAATGCGAACTGAAAATGTGAGTGCTGCTTGTTGCCACAATGCTTGTATGATTTGGATGGTTGCCAGGGCGTTTCTAGGTGGTTACTAAGGTGTTTTGAGTGGTTGTTAAGGTGTTATGAGTGTGGTTGTTACAGTAGGTGATTGTTAAGGTGTTCTGAGTTGTTGCTAGGGCATTGGTGGATGCTATAGTAGGTTATGTCTAAGGTGTTCTGAGTGGTTGCTAGGTGGTTGCTAAGGTGTTCTTAATTTTTACTACAGTAATGATTTCTTATGTGTTCTGAGCAGTTGCTAGGGCATTTCTTTGTGGTTGCCAAGGTGTTCTGAGTGGTTGCTATGTGGTTGCTATGGTGTTCTGAGTGGTTGTTAAGTCTTTGCTAGAGGTTTGATAAGGTATTCTGAGAGGTTGTTCGGTGGTTGCTAAGGTACTCTGAATGGTTGTTAGGTCATTGTTAGGGGGTTGATAAGATGTTCTGAGGTTGTTCGGTGGTTGCTAAGGTACTCTGAATGGTTGTTAGGTCATTGCTAGGGGGTTGATTGCTAGGGGGTTGAAAAGGTGTTCTGAGAGGTTGTTCAGTGGTTGCTAAGGTACTCTGAATGGTTGTTAGGTCATTGCTAGGGGGTTGAAAAGGTGTTCTGAGAGGTTGTTCAGTGGTTGCAATGGTGCTCTAAGTGGATCCAGGGTATTTCTTGAATGCATAAGTAAGTTAAAAAAGTAATAGTACACTTTTCCTCAAGCTACTTTACCCCCAGAATGCGATTGCGAACAGACCGAGCAGGATATCCCTCCCATCTTCATGGTCCCACTTCCGTTAACTTGCACTTGGTCTCGCCCCATGCTTGGGACGGCCCTGAGCAATAGTAGCTTAATATTATGCTATGTTATACTATTGTAACAATCTGCTATGTAGTTTTTTTAGATTATTAACAAGAAATCACGGGTTTCATGGACTGAGTTACTCTCATTAATGAAATTGCTTCTTAATTATTTTCAGGAAGACACCGGAAATGCAATAGATTTAAATGTGACATATTTCCCAGACAAACGATATCACATACAACAACAGACAGTCTTATTCACATAATGTCCAACAAGCCGTGCGACAGGTTGAATGTCTATGCGCACAAGCCACGCACTTTCGTCTGCACGGAACAGTTTCCCCAAAGCAAGTCTTTCAAAACACCACGGCAAGGTGTAAAGCACAAACGAAAATATCCAGGGAACAGTCTTGTTAATCCAACAAAAATGTCCAAAAAAGTAATCCACAACGAAGGTAAAAAAAAAAGGAAAATCAGACTGCTTTCAATGAACGAACAAAAAACTGTTCCAGCGTTAGAAACCATAAAGAGGATCATTCTCACCGGTTTTGGGAGTTAGTTACCAACGAAGGATGTTGATACTCTGCAATCAAGCCTGTGTCGTTGGTGAGTAGGTTTTTAAAGTACGAGCTTAGTCCCAGGTCTCACATAGTCTCCCTGTACACTTGAAGCTCCTTCTTAGGCCACTCTCGCACGTTTTATCCTCTTCCTAACTCAGTGCGTCATCCGCTGACAAAAACCATTCCCCAGTCAGCTGACGTGGTTTTGGTCAGGTGACTCCAATCAGCTGATAACTGACAGTCAGCAGATCTAGCCCGCGACAACATAAACACAGTCATGGAATGTGGTACAAATGACAGATACAATGAAGCACTACAGAGTTCCTTGTAATGGAGATACATCTAGATTCTCCTTTCATGCTAATAATTACAATATTATACATGCATAAAACAAAAAGAAAGGAACTCTAAAACTTATGTGGTGGTGCCACACTATGTTATAATATTATACTATGCAGGCCAGGAACCTCTGATTTGCATCCTCCACTGAGCACAGCTCCTGTCCTCCATGTGAAATGTTGTTTCTGGCTCCCAGGCATCTTCTGGAGAGAACGCTGGGTCATATAGAACGTACAGAACTGGGTCAGCCTGGTGTAGCTTTCACATCTGGATCTGTGCTTTTGTTCTCCTGTATTAACACAACAGACAGGGGTCCCTATGAGGAGCTTGTACGCAGAGACACTCCTCTAATTCAGTTTAATGAGACTGACCCACATTCAGGCACTCAGAATACCTCCAAAAAGCTTTAGCCTTAATGAGTAATCAAGTGCATCTCTTGTTGTTTGCCCCTGTGTATGTGTATGTGCCCCGATTCCCTCCGAGCATTTCCACTTTGTTCTTCATGAATTCATCTGACTATTTTAAGGACCAAAAGAAGAGCAGTGCAACACACACACACACACACACACACACACACACACACACACTCACACACAATTTTCTGATGCTTCCTTTGCTCTGTTTAACAGGACTTCAGAAGTCCAGATTCGAGTCCCCCGTGAGGGCCACTTATCTTCTACACTGACCTATTTCTTATAAAAGAGAGGGTTTTTGTTAGTGTAGATGTCAGCCAGTCTATTTCAACATCATTATGAAGATCTGAAAATATATTTGAAAATCGAATTAAATCAGATCAAACCCTCCAAAATCAAAATCAGAATGTCTTTTGAGGTTGTGATAATGTTGTTTTCCCAGTAGACCTTGCAGAGCATCCCAGAGGAAATTAAAATGTGTGCTGTTGCTTTTATTAGCAATTGGATGTGCAGTTCTTGCCTGGTATGATCAAATTGCCCCCAAAAACATGCATTAAATTTATAAAAAGTGGCAGTAAAGACATTGATAATGTTATCAATGTAAACCCTATTGCTCAAAATCATTAATTGGTTTGAGTTGGGTAAACTTTAATTAAACAAATTAGTTCAATCAAATGAACTATTATGAGTATTTAAAACTTTCTTTTTCTTTTCAGTTCACAAAACTGACACATTTAAGTAATCTGAAATGTTTCAATGTTTTGAGTTGTTTTCTTTTATTTTAGACAGACTTAAATGTGTGAATTAGCTTACTCAAAATGTGTAAGGATTGCCATCATGGTGATGAGTGGAGCATGAGCTTATTTTGAGAACAGATAAATGTTAAATGTTCTAAATTGCCGTACTCATTCAGCAATTGCTATGCTATGCTATGATAATGCTATCAAAGAATTGTGTTAGCAGTTAGCAAGGCATTTATTAAATTAGCTTGTTAAAGCTAAGTTTCCACTACTAGTAATATTTAAGTTGAGATTACGTTAAATGTGTAAATTAGCTTACTCAAATATTTCAAGTTAAGAGCAATTAAACTGTATGAGTACAAAATAAAAATCTGACAGTTCTTAACTTAAAGCTAGGGTAGGTAAGATTTTTCTAAAAAAAAAAAACATTCCAAATTTGTTTAAACTGTCTTTATATACCAATACATAATTAAAATGTAAGTACTCTGAAAAAGAAAGTATAAAAATCGAGTGTCTGTAGACCTCTCACGACTGTTGTAAACAGCTCATTATTTCCATTCACTCCACCCCCTCCCTTCTGAGCTGCTTCCAAAGCCACGCCCCCAAAACACATGAACGCGCGACACCAAACGCTCAGGCTCAGCTGGAAGACGCATTTATTTACCTGAGACGAGTGGAGAGGAAGGAGCGCAGTGACATCATGTCAGAATCACATGTAATAAAATACCCAACTTTATCACTATGAATATAAACAAATATGATGGCTTTTAGTACTCACTATCAAGCTAGCATATCGATACTGGTAAAGTTTAAAATATATTTTGTTTGATTAGGTAACGAGCTATATTTAGGCTATAGGTAACGAGCTATATTTATAAGGCAAAGCTAGGATGCATTGATACACGTTTTTCCATTACCATCAGTTAAACTGTGATGAAGGTGAATTTCGTGTAAGAGTCATAACATATACGGTGTTTTGCATGTAAGAGTTTCCATGATGAAAACATTGTTGACTCTGATGAGGACTAACGTTACACTCCGGTGACAAGTACCGCATCGTCGGTTCGAGGACAGGACCACTCCGGGGTCGAGGGCGAAGCAGAGGAGGTCGTTCAGAGTGCGGGCAGGGTCCGAGGAAGTAGTTTAGCAAAGTAGCAAAGCTGGCATTGGTACTTTTTGCTGCATTTTCTCAGCCATTGTGCCGCAAACTCCTGCTTACTCGGTGTAGTGAGCTGAATATTTCCGGGAACAGTGACATGTGATGAGTGCACGCAGGGCTGTGCACGCAGTGGTGCTCGGGCACGAGACATGAAGGCATCTGATTGGTTCTTTACATTCGCACCGAATGGCAGTGATTGGTCAGAGTTTTTACTGTCCTACAGCTGCTACAGAGGTCAGATTTTTTTCATTCCTTTTTCTGAACACATAATGTATTGAATACTATCAGAATGGAAGGACCATTTCACCCAGTATATAAAAAAAATGTTTCTGAACAGGATTACCTACCCTACCTTTAAATACCTTTTTTAGTTTTGCCAACTTATTTTTGTTTACAGCGTACAAAAGGTTTAGTTTTCCAAATGAATACTCTTCTTTTGAACTTTCTATTCATCAAAGAATCATGAAATAAAAGTATAGCGGTTTCCATAAAAAGCAGTTGTTTAACATTGATAATAATAAGAAATGTTATTCGAATGATTTCTGAAGGATCATGTGACACTGAAGAAAATTCAGCTTTGCAATCACAGGAATAAATCACATTTTACAAAATATTCAAATAGGAAACAGCTATTTGAAATTGTAATAATATTTCACAATTTTACTGTTTATACTGTATTTTTTATCAAATAAATGCAGCCTTGGTAAGAGACTACTTTCAAAAACACAAGCAAATCTAACTTTTGCTAAACTTTTGACCGGTACTAGTATATGAAATGAATGTGGGTAGCAGCTCAGATATTTGATTGTCTTTCCAACATTGAACATGAAACTGTTTTTTGGATTTTTCCAAAAAAAAAAAAAAATTGCTCTCTCATTGCAGTCTAGGAGAAATAACTGAGGTTTTGAAGAGATCTCAGTTGTGGTGTTTATGTATGTCAGTGTGTCTGCCCCGGACATCAGATGCATTCGAGAGCAGTGTGTTAGGACACTGCCTCTGTCTTTAAAGTGCTTTAATCCCAGCCCATAATCCTCTGTCCCTGATCTGAGATGTAACTGGACAGGTGCGCTCCGTTATGTGTGATCAGAGTCTGATGTTCCTGTGTTCAATGAGACAAGGGGATATGAGTCTGAACTGAAAAATGATTATTTTTTCTAGATAAGAGGGAGGACTGAAGAAGCTAAAATATAGGAGTCTATATTTTTTGTCTCCTTCATTCCAATTTACATGCCTCTGGGGGGAGTGGATGCTAATCTTGTAACATGTTCTCAGTCGCTGCCCCGAGTAAGGCTCCACACACACACACGCTGCAGGGCACAGTTGAATGACTCTTGGATGCAGGCACAATGTCAGATATCTCCCTGCATCTCCCCACAAGAAGCAGAACTCATGTTATAAATAGTCAAATGAGCTCTTGAAGGGTGTAGTGACTGATTTTCGCTGCATAAACTGTTACTATTACTGAGCGCTAGCTGTAATTATGACCTAGATTCAGTATGGTTGTATGAATGGCCAGGAGAGGGCGCTGTGAGATGAACACAGGCAGATTCAGACTGTCACACACCATGGCATAGTACCATATTAGTACTACAACTACTACTGAGTATGTGTGGAATACTGTATCCCATAATGCAATGCACTTAGATTTCATTAGATTGTCAAACCATCTTTTTTTTTTTATTATTGGATGCAAAATATGCCAAATAACCAAAAAATTGAAAATAACCTTTATTCCTTCCAAGATGATATCTGGACGCTATTGAATGAGGTCATGTAGCATCAGTGTAGCATACCACTATTTATAGACGGCAATAGTCGTTCTTCCCTGTTGTGACATACTGTATATCCGAGTAAAATGGTTTCCTGAATAAGAAAAAAAGTAATACATTTTTTCACGATTCTTTGATGAATAGAAAGTTCAGCATTTATTTGAAATATCAATCTTTTGTAACGCTGTAACGAGTGTATATTTCACAAATAATAATTATATGCCATTCAATTAAGCATGCAAGTTGTTGTTGATAGTGAGATCAACAACAATGTACATGTATCTTAGTTTGAAATGTTTATTTTTGCGGTTTCATATTGTTTTGTAACTGTACAGTATGTAGAAAGCAGTACACTAGTATTTAATTCCAAACCACTGGCACAGTGTAGGACAAAAGAGGAGACACAGAATAACCTCTGCTGAAATTCATCAACCCAAAGCATTCGGCAGACTGCCAGTGTAAATACACACATCCATCCAATCTCATGAGTATGTGCTTAAGCTGCTGACACAGAATGTGGTCTGGGGTCAGAGTCAGGGTCGAGGTTAAAGCCAGAGGTCAGGTGACAGATGACCCTCCTGAGGTTTAGCTCCACGGAAAGTTTAGTTCATGCACCGAGCATAGAGATGAAATGGTTATGCCGATGAAACCTTTGATGTTGTTTTTGTTGATTCACTGTAAAGCTGTACATATACTACAGATATTTTCACGTGTTTGTTTGCATATTTGACTCATAGTAAAAAAAAAAAAAAAACGCTCAGGCCAACGTTGGACTATTACCTCCACACACACACACACACACACACACACACACACACACACACACACACACACACAGAGAGAGAGAGAGAGCTACCTCATCCATCTTTTTAATGCCTGACATTGAGCATGTGTGTCTGTGTGAGCGAGAGAGCAGTAGGAGAGGTTAGGGCCGTGTCTCTGACAATGACTTTTGTTTTATTCATTAACCATTAAAGATGAGTTTTATACAAGGTCCAGCCCAGACACACACTCATAAATCACATTGTGTGTGTGTGTGTGTGTGTGTGTGTGTGTGTGTGTGTGTGTGTGTGTGTGTGTGTGTGTGTGTGTGTGTGTGTGTGTGTGTGTGTGTGTGTGTGTTCTTGTGAGGTGGGGGTACACACCTGCTTAAAAAAAAGGCTAAAAGGATAAGTGTGTGTGCTTGTGTAATTGATGCCCTCTGTCCTGGTGCATCTGCCAGAGTGTAGCATATGTCTGAGAGATGCACCATGATTAATAATTACCACAGGCACTGATCCAGCTACCACAACTCCTCTCACTCACACATACACAAATTTAGTTCATTTTGCTTCATATATATATATATATATATATATATACACACACACACACACAACACACACAAAATATATTAGCCGTATTGTAAAATTTGCGATATGTTTTGAACTTTAGTGAAGTGTACTGAAAAGAAATAGAAATAACATAGATTAAAAATATTTAAAAAATATACAATTCTGCAAATTTTTACACACTTTTTACATGTAAATGGTTTTATTACATTTTATATGTATTAAATATATATAACATGGATTATAAATGTTTAAATTTTATGGTAACACTTACAATAGGGTTTCATTAGTGAGTTAACATTAACTAATAATGAATGGACTTCTACAGCATATATTAATCTTGTTAATGTTCAACATTTACTAATCCATTATTAAAATCGAAAGTTGTATTTGTTAACATTAGTTAATGCATTGTGAACTAACATGAACAAACAATGAACAAATGTATTTTTATTAACTAACGTTAACAAAGATTTACAAATACACTATCAAATATATTGCTCATTGTTAGTTCATGTTAGTTAATACATTAATTAATGTTAATGAAACCTTATTGTAAAGTGGTACCAATTATACATTTGGATTATAATGAATTATACATTTATTATTTTTAAATTTAATATTAATATGTAAAATTTTGAAAAAAATATTAAAATCTACTTTGTGACAGAATATTCATTAAAGTAAATCTAATTTAAAACATTTAATTTTACATTTAAATAGTAACATTTACTTACAGATTTACACTTTAACTTTAAACTCATCTTTAAAATGAACAAAATACACGAACATTGAACAGTTGTGTGCACTCACTGCACTGTAGACCTTCCTTTTAAAGTCCCCCTGTGGTGAAAATCAAGCTTTTAATGTTGTTTATACATCTATGTGGTGTTTTTAATATGCTTTAAGACAAACCATGTGGAAAGTCATAAGTCAACACCATTGCTGAGTATTTTTTCCTTAACTGCAGTGAACCAAACACAGTCTCAAAACCATGGTTTGAAATCGCTGGTGTTTCTGACGTCACAAACTAACCAATCACGTCAACGTGTGATCATCAACGAGGGGATCTCTGAGCTGGTGTGAGTGAGTGGAGACAGGGCTAATGTGCATATTCATAGAACCGCAAATGCTATGCTAAATGAGGCAAGGGTGTAGAGTTACATTCAAGCTATTTTAAAGCATGAATCTTTTTTTTTTTTTTTTAAAGGAAAAAACATTTAAATATGTCAAATGGGTGATCAAAGATGAGTTTTAAGGGATACGATTGACTACAGGGGGACTTTAAGATACATCATTTGCCCCACATGTGGATCTCTTAGTAGAAGAAAAAAAGGTTTGACAGGCACCCTTATTAGGGACAAACTTTGCATTTTACTTTGTAATTTTCTTCAGATCTCCTAATAAACGTTATCATCTTGTTCCATTGATGTTGTAATTTTGTTAATTAAATTTCGATTTCATTGCTCCTTAGCCTGTGGACGACAGCAACCTGAATTTATAACAATTTATCTTTTTTCTCAGCATGAACATATTATTAAACTGAAAAATACCACGTTCTTAAAGGTACAATATGTACGAATTTTGTATCAAAATATCCAAAAACCATTTGCACAGTGTGATATATTTCTTTCAATTGTGTACTTCCATTATCCTAAATGTTTCCAATAATTTGTAAATTCAGAGAAATTCACAATTTTAAAAAGTGCCCGTCCCTGTTCATTTGTCGCCTGTCAATGACGTAATATCCGCGTTATCCCTGGTTTCCGCCTGTACTGCCATAGTAACCATGGCGACAGACATAGAAAACTGCATAGTGCGTAACGTTTAGCGGCACGCTGTTGTTGTTCAGTTCAAACATTATGAATCATGGCAAACAGACTTTGGGACAAAAGGAGAACTAAAACGAGGATCAATATCAGCGTGGCGTTTTCGAGATGCCGAGAGCTCCACGTCCGCGACTAACTTGGACTTGACAGAGATTCACGCATCATAAACCTACGCCTTTGTTATTGTAAGACGTTAGCGACCCTTATCTGCGAAAAATAATTACATATTGTAGTTTTAAAGTATGGAAGCTTGTTTCCGCCACAAAATAAAAATAAAATAAAAGATAATGGCGACTTTTTATCTCACAATTGCGAGTTTACATCTCACAATTCTGACTTTATTTCTCAGAATTGCGAGATATAAAGTCAGAATTGCGTGAAATAAAGTCGCAATTGCGTGTTTTAAAGTCAGAATTGCGAGATATAAAGTCACAATTGCGTGTTATAAAGTCAGAATTCTGACTTTATATCTCAGAATTCTGACTTTATATCACGCAATTGGGAGATATAAAGTCAGAATTAAATGATATAAAGTCGCAATTGCGAGAAAAAAAGTCAGAATTCTGACTTTATAACATTTATTTTTTATTCGTGTTATAAAGTCAGAATTGTGAGATATAAACTATTCTAAGGTAAAAAAAAAAAAAAGTCCGTCTTTTTTTCCCCCTTAGAATTGGACTTTATATCTCACAATTCTGAGAAAAGATGTCAGAATTGCGAGATATAAACTCGCAATTATGTGTTATAAAGTCAGAATTGCGTGATATAAAGTCAGAATTCTGAGATATAAAGTCAGAATTGCGTGATATAAAGTCAGAATTCTGAGATATAAAGTCAGAATTGCGTGAAATAAAGTCAGAATTCTGAGATATAAAGTCGCAATTGCGAGAAAAAAAGTCAGAATTCTGACTTTATAAGACGCAATTGCGACTTTATATCTCGCAATTCTGACTTTATATCTCAGAATTCTGACTTTATTTCACGCAATTCTGACTTTATATCTCAGAATTCTGACTTTATTTCACGCAATTCTGACTTTATATCTCGCAATTCTGAGAAATAAAGTCAGAATTGCGAGATGTAAACTCGCAATTGTGAGATAAAAAGTCGCAATTATCTTTTAAAATGTTTTATTCAGTGGCGGAAACAAGCTTCCATATTAAAGTGATTGTCCGGCAAAAAAAAAATGACATTTGTCATTCCAAATCTGTATGACTTTCTTCTATGGAGCGCAAAATATATTTATTATATATATATATATATATATATATATATATATATTAATATATTAAAATATATTTTTAAAATAGTTTTAGCTGTTTTTGTCCAAAAAAGGGAACTATCACTTTTGGGTGAACTATCCCTTTAGGCTTAGTGTTT
Organism: Scardinius erythrophthalmus; assembly: GCF_964197995.2. NCBI lineage: Eukaryota > Metazoa > Chordata > Actinopteri > Cypriniformes > Leuciscidae > Scardinius > Scardinius erythrophthalmus. Next base: position 16,811,878 of record NC_138228.1, read on the forward strand.
TGATAGAATTTTAAGAATTATACTCATAATATTATACTCATGAAGGTAAAATCCTGTTGTTCCGTTGGGCGTGTTGGGAGAATGTGTGTAAGTGAGGTCAAAGCTGGTCTGTGTTTTGAATGGTGTAGAGATGGGGTGGGTGTATTAGACACTCCCCCTTCACCAGATCCCTCACACATCTCTGGTTTTATTCATGGTCTTGCTCGTTGCTCATTACTCTATAACGTGTGTGTCCGCCTGCAGGGAGGGTGTGCGTCACCCTGATACGGATCACCTGGTGATTTGATTGGCAGGTCCCTCGAGGTATCATTTTTAGATGGGACACCCCACTGATCTACAGAGTGAGAGTCTTTGAAATTGAAATATGGTAATGCAAGACAAGTCCAGGCTGCCCGTATGACGCTGGCTGACATTTTCATGGCTGGTTTTAAATCTCACTCTCTCTGACACAAAAAGGCCTTTGTAGGAATCCACTGTCCGGCTCAAAATATAGACAGGTATCCCGACATGAAAAACGACAAAAGTTCAGCAGAAATTAGCATATTTATTTTGCCAACAAAGCAACTTTGCAGCAGTTGCTAGACATTACATTACAGACACGCCAGTGAGAATTCATCAAGAATGCAGAAGCATAAAATGTTAGTATTTCCCTCATTAGGACAGCTCAACAGCGGAGTGAAGGTAATGGACACGCACACACCTGCACCTGCTCATTAAAAACAAGAGAGAATGACAGATGGAGAAAAAGAGGGGTGCTGCACAGATGATAATGAGGTGTTGTGGGAGGAGACAGGCATGTTTTGTATAAAAATATATAAATGTATCATGGTTTCATGCACATGATATGTGTGAAAAAATAGAGTGGCCAAGAATTTATTCCCTCTTTTCAAGAATTTGTGGCCATGATATTGTTGGTCAAATAACAAAAGCACACAAGATGTGATTCATTTTGAGATTGACATCACTTAAAGGAATAGAATTCACTATTCAAAATTAAAATTCTGTCATCATTTACTCACCCTCAAGTTGTTTCAAACCTGTATGAATTTCTTTCTTCTGCTGAACAGGATAGAAGATATTTTGAAGAGTTGTTGGACCCCATTGACTTTTTTTTTTCCTACTATGGAGGTCAATGGGGTACATCAACTGTCCTGTTACCGACATTCTACAAAATATCTTCGTTTGTGTTCAGCAGAAGAATGAAATTCATGCAGGTTTGAAACAACTTGAGGGTGAGTACATGATGACAGAATTTTCATTTTTAAGTGAACTATCCCTTTAAAATAATGATAACTTGCAGTTCAGTAAGTGAGTCAGATGTTGACTCAGCCAGTTTATTCAGTGACGGATTCGTCCAAATGATTTAAACTTGTAACTTTGTTAGTCTTTTGAACGATTAAAAGAACTGACTTGAGTCTTTTGTTTGTGAATCAGACAACGATGGTTGCACTGTATGTTGCTGAATCACTAAATAATTGACTCATAAGAGTCATTTGTGAGTTAATGGAACCCCATTGGTCAGAAGAATTGAGTATACGCTATATAATAGCATTATGGCTTTTTCTTTCCTCAGAAAAATGTCGTTCCATTCAAATTGAACATGATGAGACAGGGACTTTTAAGAGCTGCAGCCAAAAAACACTGATGTCACTGTGCCAAAAAGGCACTGAGCTGCATTGCACATTTGTCACAATATTTAGTGTGGGAGCTAAGAGTATGTATAACAGTTATCCTGGAATGAAAACCTCAAAAACAAATTTTACACTGGCTGTTGGGGACATATAATAATTATAATTACTGGGTGTTATCATTCAGAAGTTAAGAGTTATGGCAGATGAATTGGCAGCTAACTGAAGTCAAACCGGATGTTCAAGTACTGATATGAATCAACAGCAGATAAAGGGATAAAAACTGTAATTAAGAATGTTTAGAAATGTTTCCATTTGAAGTCTATGTGTTGACATCCGAAAAAGTTTTTCGCACGCATCCATACTGAGATCATCTATCTATCTATCTATCTATCTATCTATCTATCTATCTATCTATCTATCTATCTATCTATCTATCTATCTATCTATCTATCTATCTATCTATCTATCTATCTATCTATCTATCTATCTATCTATCTATCTATCTATCTATCTATCTATCTATCTATCTATCTATCTATCTATCTATCTATCTATCTATCTATCTATCTATCTATCTATCTATCTATCTATCTATCATGTTATCTACAGTATCATCATTTTTCTCCAGAAACCTCTCCTCATTACATACTTCATTTGGCTTCATTTATAAGTACATGAATTATAATTGTTGTTTCTGTTGTCATTGTCATTATGCAGAACATTTGCATCTGTTTGGTGACTCAATGAGATTTTAGGTGATCATTGTTGAATTTAATTGTCAGTGTTTTGCTTGGATCTGGCTGTATAGCTGGAGGCACAGTTTATGCACACACTTCGGGTGATTATGAACACTGATCCTTTGGTTCACCTCATGCATGAAATTGGTTTATGCGATCCAGAATGTCGTTTAGATGAGTTAAAGATCGGATGAGCGCGCACACACACACACACACACACTCCATCTCTCTTCCACACTTGCAGTTATGCAGTCAAGAGTGTTGTTTCTGTGAAAAGTGGTGGGTCAGAATGCACTATAAATTGGTAGAGTCAGATTGAGTTTGAGTTTTATGCAGTGTCTTCTATGGTTTTCAGTAATATTACTGTTTGTATATTACCTCTGAAGTATAAATGATGATTGTATGACAGTATAAAGTATAAAAGACATATATTACATACGTATAGATTTTTTATTTACATGACCATTTTGCATTTTAATTTTACATTCCACTCTACATTTTTGAGTTTACTTTAAAATCCACATCTGAAATTCCAATTTGTTTTGTTTCTTTGAGTTTACTTTACATTTTACATTTCACTCCACTTCTTTTACATTCAGCTTTACATGACTCTACCTGCCACTTTACATTTCAAATTTAATTCAAACATTCATTTGACTTTGTATTGTCCTTGCATTTGATTCAATATTCCAATCCACATTTGACTTTACATTCCATTGTGCAGTTTTTAATTTAAATTTGAATTTACACACTCTACAATACACATGAATATACATGTTAAATGTATATTCCAGTTTAAATTTGAATTTGAAATGTCTCGTTTGAATTCACATTCTATTATGATTGCTTTTGAATTTATATTGTGCTATATTTTAGCATATGTCTTTACGTGTGTGTGTGTGTGTGTGTGTGTGTGTGTGTGTGTGCGTGCGTGCGTGCGTGCGTGCGTGCGTGCGTGCGTGCGTGCGTGCGTGCGTGCGTGCGTGCGTGCGTGTGTGTGTAGTGTTTAAGTATTGTACCATGTCCTTTGGGAGTCTCCTGACATGTTCCTGCTGTAACTTTAATGCCTTTTTTAAAAATAACCCAGACTGTTTAATTTATAAGAGGATCCTTGCGATATTCTGGAGTAGATGCTGTGTGTGTTGGTGTGTCGTTCTGAATTATGGCTGTTCTCAGTATAAAACTGGGCTGAGTTTAGTAGGGCAGAAAATGCTGACTCGTGACTCACCGTACTGCGTCTTTATCAGAGAGATTCACTTACACAGGTTCCCATCGATGGTGTGTGGGCATATGGACAGTGTGTGTGTGTGTGTGTGTGTGTGTGTGTGTGTGTGTGTGTGTGTGTGTGTGTGTGTGTGTGTGTGTGTGTGTGTTTGTTTGAGAGAGAGAAGCAAAAAACTCTATATAGGTCAGACAGCCAATGCTGACTCAGGTGGAAAAGTAGAGCATTGTGGGTAGTAGACGCAGTGATACCGTGGTTCTGACATACAGGCAGAATAAGAATAATCAGTAGGAATAAACTATGAATGGAATGAAAGATAGAAGACTGATGGAGTGTGAGGATATCGGTTTACACTGCTGCAGTCAAGGTCACCTTGATACACAGGGAGAAACACAGAGAATACAGAGAGCTCTTTATTACACAGACAAACACACACACACACACACATACAGTGAAGAAGACATTTTCAAATTCTGTGGTTTGTTGACTGACATCACATCACATAATTGCACATCACAGAATCCTTGATTACAATGTTATTTCTGTGTAGTGGGTGACTTTAAAGGTGCATCATGTTAGAGTAGGTTAAGAGCAATTGAGAAGCAAACCACTTAGTGGACTTGTGATTTAGACTCTTGACCTCAAGACTATTTAAGGGGTTAAAGTGGACACACATAATCCTGTTTTCAAGACATGCAGGCTGAGAGTGAGAGAAAAGGAGCTAAAAGATCTTTAATGCATGGCCTCGATATATATCCATTATATATTTCATTTATAATGGTAACACTTTAGTTTAGGGTCCAATTCTCACTATTATCTAGTTTCTTGTTAGCATGCATATTACTAAGATAGTGGCTGTTTATAAATGCTTATAAAGCACATATATCTTATTCTGCATGACCATATTCTACATGCCTTAATCCTTCACAATATCTAAACTTAACAACTACCTTACTATTAATAAGCAGTAATTAGGAGTTTATTGAGGCAAAAGTCATAGTTTTATATATATATAATTTTAGCTAGAATCCTCACAAATTTTAATTCCATTCTGCCATTCTGAAGGTTGCTGTCAGTGCAAACACTGAGATCTTTGTTGGCAAAATTGTCTGTGTGTATGTGCCAGTGTAAATAATGCCCCACCCAGCTCAATGTAGGAGGACAAACATTAAATAGATGGATAAAAGGAATCAAACAGAACAGATGTGAGAGGGTGTTTTGGCCCTCTTTACTCCTGATGTCAGTGGGCGAGCATGTGGTTGTGTGTAAATGTCAGGCTTAGAGTTATGTGAAAAAACCCTAATAAAGTCCCGTAGACTTACACTCACTTGTAAGTTGTATAAGTAAAAATTAATCTATAAAAAAATAACAACCAGTATGTACAGCATACCATAGTGGATTAGGGGAGTGATGTTTGTCAGTTAAGAAAAGCTGGAAAGAGGCTTTAGGTCAGGACTAAAACGGATCACCTAAGTCTTTCTCCTCTCGTGTGTGTGTTAAGCCTAGAAGAGCGTGTGAGAGTGTGCACTGTTTGCATGTGCACTGAAGAGTCTGGCTGAGAAATTTTGTTTCTGAACCAAAAACGAGACTGAGTTGCGAAGTTAATTTGCTGCTGAATGGATGTGGACAGTCAGAACATGGTCAGAGCGCTTTGGATATCTGACAGACGGCTGCGTTTTATCAAAAAACGTGCTCTGGTCTGGTGAGGATTTTGGCTGTGACATTGAACATGAACAGCAGGAAGTTTGAGTCATTCCCAGAGCAGAATGAAATAATTCATGTGACAGTGAAGAAGAGTGTCTTCCTGGACTAAAAACTAAAGTTGACCATGTTCTCATTTATGGTAAGAAAGCATTTTACAGTTACACTAGAAAAGTGTGCATACTTGATTATTAGCATCTATGCAAATGAGATTAAATAAATGATTGTTGGCACTTGGCACAAACTATTTGAACAGGAGGCACTGGAAATTGTAAAATAAAGTGTAGCACTGAATAATGCCATATTGGAAAGTTTCTTTTTAAAGAAGTACGTGATTTAAAATAAGTGTTGCTTGCCCGTACATACCATTATGCTGATGTGTTGTTGGTGTATGCCAGAGTTTTGCCCTGCAGTTAAGGTGTGTATGGTTTTTAATGCATTGATATACTATTGAGTAAGAGTTTTGTTCTAAACCACATACAGTAATTATAATAAGCATAAGAAGGCTTCAGATGCAAAAGCCTCTAAGTGCCATCTGAAATTTTCTTCTAGAATGATCATTTTTGTCAAGCTTGTATGTTTATGTTTAGTTATTTCACTTTAATGACAATGGAAATGACCTATTAATTGTCATTAAAGTGAAATTACTGAACTTAAACATATGAGCTTGAAAGAAATGCTCATTTTAGAAGAAAATTTTAGATGGCACTTTGAGGCTTTTGCATCTGAAGTCTTCATAAGCATTAATGATAGTGATGTTGGTTTGTTTACTTATTGAAATATCTATTGAATATGCACAGAAATAAGTTAATTAAGTTGCCTCAGCAGCGTCAACGGTCATTATCAACCAGACCAAACTGTAGGGTCAAGGGGTCAACAAGACTTCAATGTAACAAATTGACACTTTAAGGTGTGCGTGCGTGCATGTGTGAACATGTCATTTTCATGGAGGTCATAGGTCAACACTCTTACAAGTCAGTGTTGTGCTTGCATCAGTCCTGTCATCTTATCTGATCATTTGTGCAGTTAACACACTGAATAACCTGTCCTTAAGCGAGAGTTTAATCTACTGCTGGCTGTGTCCCTCATAATGGGATTGGTCTGCAGGCCTTCAGCCATGGTTAAAAATGGGTTGACATGGACATTGCTGTTTAAAAGTTTGGAGTCGGTAAGATTTTTCAAATGTTTTTGAAATAAGGCTTTAATGCTCACCAAGGCTACATTTATTTGATCAAAAACACAGTAAAACAGTAATAACTTGAAATATTATTAAAATTTTAAATATTTTTTTTATTGTAATATATTTTAAAATGTAATTTATTGCTGTGATGCAAAGCTGAGATTACAGTATCACAGTCTTCAGTGTCACATGATCCTTCAGATTCTAATATGCTGATTTGTTGCTCTAGAAACATTTCTTCTTATTATCAGTGTTGAAAAGTTTTTGCTGCTTTTTATTTTTTGTGTAAACTGTGATCAGGTATCAGGATTCTTTGATGGATAGAAAGTTCAATAAACAATTTATTTGAAATACAAATCTTTTGTAACAAAATGTCTTTACTGTCACTTTTTATCAATTTAATGTATATTTGATAAATTAAAGTATTAATATATTTAAAAATCTTAACTGAACCAAAACTGACCCTTTGTTAATGTCCATAGCCGCACTTTGTGGAGAGTGAAACACACTTCGCCGCTTTTTGTTTTATTTCTGGCACATTTTGTATCGTGTAAAATTGAGCTTATATAGAGTATAAAGTATCAAGTTTCAATTGTATTCAGATCTATGCCTCAATGCTGTTAAAACCAGTGAATACTTTTCCATGGTATTTTAAGACAAGAGGAAATGTGTTTCTATGGTGTTTAGCTCTATAAAAAGAAGCTCTTTTAAAACGCTCAGACCTCTGATAATTTTTCATTATGCAGAAGATTAGGTTCTGATAGTGTGAAGCGTACGTGAATGCATGAAATGAATTTCGTGTTTGATCATTGATTCAGAATATGGCCGCCTCAGCTTCGGGAAGTTTTTTTAGCTTTGCATTTTACAGGATAAGGCCTGTTTGTTTTGCCAGCAGATGTTAGTATCTGTATGTAAGTGTGTGTGTGTGTTCTCTGTGTACACTTTAAACTTGTGACTCAAATGGAGTCATATCCTGCTATTTATAATTACACCCGTGTCTCTTTTTCTCACCGTTCTCTCTACACCTCATATTGAGAAGACTAATCGCATTGCATGCGACGTAAACAGTGGTAAACTCTCGATCGCTTACATAAGTTGGAGAGACTCGGCACATTGCCTTGTTTTGTGGACTGGGCATCACAGAGACATTCTTGGCCCTTCGTTAATGGGCAACACAAAGCCGCATTGATCAGAAGGCCCGTGTGAATGAGTCGGGCATTAGACACAGACACCCTCGCGGGTCCTCCTCATCCTCATGGGTCCCGGTGCACAATGGGGTCTACTGTGGGTCCACTGCCTCCAGGAAGAGGCGGACACACTGTTCCACACACACATAGATGGTTGGTCATCCTCAGTAATGAAGTTTTGTCCTTATGTGAAGTGAGCTGGACGGTCTGTTCTTGTCTCAGTGATGTCCTGCGTGTGAAAGTGTTCACGGCTGGAGGAAGACCATGAGCGACTTGGGTGTCATGTGGTTGTCATACAGTGCAGTCTTCCAAGAATTGAGCCAAAGAAGGGGAGGTCTTCATGTGGATGTTCAGAAAGACATACACTAGTTAGAGCTATTTTCTGGATCTGGAGTCCAGTCTGACACAATCTGATCCGGGACGGACCTATGAGAAGCACAGTCAAGAGACCTTGTGTTTGGTGTGGTCCTCTGTGATCTAGATATCTTTTGGCTGTTATAGAGAACGTTGATTAAAAGAAAGGATTTTGGACATTGCATTTGGATATGTCGACATTCCAATTATGTATGTTCAGATTTTTGGAAACTGGATGTGCATTTTGGCTGTAGTGCGCAAACATTTTATGTAAACAACCTTGTTTTCTTCGTATTTGAATGAGTTAGTTGACTGCATAAGCCATCATGACACTGGCAGCAAAATTTGATGACCTGGAAACAACTCTGGAGCACATGCTAATGGACGTGTTTGTAAGTCAAATGAAGTTCTTTTCTCTTTTTGTTTCTTCCTTTCTCCACTACACTTTTAAAAATAAAGGTTCCAAAAGGGCTTTTCACATTGATGCCGTAGAAGAACCATTTTGGGTTCCTCAAATAACTTTTCTGTTTATAAAAAAACAAAGACGTTTTAACGATCTGAAAAATCTTTTTCCACTATAAAGTGACTTTAAACGTTTCATTGATGTTAAAAATTCTTTATGAAACCATATATGTGGCCCTGGACCACAAAACCAGTCACATGGGTCTATTTTTTTTAATTGAGATTATAAATAATAATGCTGTAAAATAAAGGTGAATAAATAAGCTTTCCATTGATGTATGGTTTGTTAGTATAGGACACTATTTGGGCGAGATACAACTATTTGAAAATCTGGAACCTGAGGGTGCAAAAAAATCGAAACATTGAGAAAATCCCCTTTAAAGTTGTCCATTTATGTTTGCGATTGTGCTGCATTCACTCACAAAAATAAATGTTTTATATATTTACAGTAGGAAATGTACAAAATATCTTCATGGAACATGATCTTTACTTAATATCCTTATGATTTGTGGCATAAAAGAAAAATCGATCATTTTGACCCATACAATGTATTGTTGGCTATTGCCACAAATATACCCGTGCGACTTGTGACTGGTTTTGTGAACCAGGGTCACGTCAATAAGGAAACTTTTATTTACCTTTTGTGTAACAAAAAAATGGCAAAAATATAGTGACAGCTCCATATTCTTTGAAATAACTTGGAATAACACATATGAGTCTGTTTTTGTTTTGTTTTTTACTATAGTTTGTATAGTTCTCCCCAAAATGAAATTATGTATATTTATTATTATTCATTCTTTTTGTTCCAATCTTTTTGACTTTCCATATTCTGTGGAACACAACAAATTTTCTTTTCCAAACAATAAAAGTCAATGGGGTCCAATATTATTTTGGACCTTAATTGACTTTTGCTGTATGAACATAAACAATTCTTTAAAATGTATTTTTTTACATGTTCCACAGAAGAAAGAAAGTCATACAGGTTTGAAAAGAGCATGCATATATTAGGATATTGGCTGTTTATTAGTACTTATTAATGCCTTATTCTGCATGACATGACCGTATTACATCCCTTAATCCTAGCCAATGCCTAAACTATCAACTAACTACAAAAGCTGTAGTTTATAGTGAGAATTGAACCTAGTAGTCTAAAGTGCGAATATTCATTTTGGTTGAACTATTGCTTTAGGGCAGGGCTATTCAATTGGCGGCCCGCCAACCATCTCCATGCGGCCCGACGGCACCAACCTCCCTCCTCCTCTTTTCGCTCCGATTGACCTGAGAAACGTTTTACGTGTGAATATTTCAGCAGTTATTATATGTGTCCCGAATTTATGTCGACTGAACCAGCGATAGGCTACCAATCATTCGTGAATGAATCATTCTTTTGGTTCGATTCTTTCTAAACGCGCTTGCATAACGGTCTAAAACTATTCGGATTAATTCGGACTGCTCCGTCACTGAATCATCTGAAGCGGTTTCTCGTTCAGTACAGTTACAACAAATAGCGATGTTTTCAGTTGTTTCACTAGTTGTTTAAACACGGCCCAGCGCGGAGTTGCGTTTTTTTCCCGGTCCCGGACACACTTATATTAAACAGCGTTGCGACAACCAGTGGAAGCGTTTCAGTTCGACAGAAACATTTCTGTTACAAACCACAAATCACTCGATGATTTAATTAGTATTAAATCGGATGAAACAGCCTCAACATTCCCAACAAGACTGATGAGGAAAGCAGGAGAAACATTGTGGCATGAACGAAATTATAAGACTTTAAATCCCCTATCACCCTTACAAACATTTACCACATTTACTGTAGTAATTTACCATGGTTGGGCAGAAATGTGCAATATTTATATTGAATACTATGTAGTAATAAATAAATATAGTAATATATATACTATAATATTATATAGTATAATAGTAAATATAGTGATTTATATTGCATTAGATTTATTAGGTGGGTAGAGGAATATATATTTAATGCTTGTTATGAAATTATGTCAGTTTCTTTGTAAAGGTGCGTATAGTTTTTAACTTGTGTTTAGGCATTTTTTATGCAGTGGGAGTGAGTAGCCTGTGGTTAACAAGTCTCACTGTCAGAATATTTTCATTTAAGCATAACAATTATAAATAAAATAATTATTATTTCTCACCAACAGCTATAAGTTTGTATAAATAATTTATTTGTTCCAATGAAAATAGTTGTACACAGCTGTAAATTATCAAGTTTTTATTTATTATGGTTTTATATATTTGCATACTGTTGGGTACCACATTTCCAAGTAAATACCACACTTCTTTAGGGTTACTTTAGCTTATTTATTGAAACTGTTATGTTTCAATAAATAAGATAAACCCCCAAACCAACCCACCGGCCCACCTCAACTTTTCGATTTGATAATGCGGCCCTCGAATGAAACTAATTGAATAGCCCTGCTTTAGGGTTTGAGTTGTTTCTTCCATCTGATCTTGGCTTTTGCTCAAATGTGTGCTTCATCTGTGACTGCAAGGTGATGAAAATGATGATGCTGATGAAAAAAGTCTTTGCTGAAGTTTCACTTCCGTAAATAATTAAATCATCTCATCTCAGCTGAGTGAGACACCACAGGCCTGACAGACTTTCGCAGTGCAATCTGGTTGTTTGTGTGTGTGTGACTGTGCATGTGTGCCAGTTAAAGAAAAACTGCTGTAAATTCCATGATTATGATTGCACTGAAACACAAATTTTAGCCTGGTGGACAATAAAACAAGTGAAACAAATTCCATAGACTTACATTAAAAGAGGGACATGATCACTTTTTGCTTGGTGGGCTAGTAAGCAACCACTCAGAATACATAAACGCCCTGGTAAACATCCAGATCACCCTATTTTGCACACTTCTAGTTGTCAGTGTGAGTAAATGAAAGACAACTCATGTTTGAATACAATCAGCATGTCTTTCCTTATATTTCTGTTTAAGACTTTGACAATAATTAGATTTGTGTAGTCTCTGTGAGCTGAACAGCATATGTCTCTCATCAAGAGCCTACAGTGCCTTCAGGAAGTCTGAGAACAAAGCTCTTGATTATTTTTACCCAACCGGTTTATAATCCCTTTATTTTAATCTCCTGACGTAAGATATTTCAACAATTCCTCTGATGTTATTTTTGGAAAAGATTAATTTTGTTCCAGAAAAAAAAGTTTGATTTCCGTGAACAGTCTGTCACATTAAAAACTGGTTTTGGTGATGTGTGATGTTCTGTCGTCAGATCTTTAAGGAGCAAATAATGAAGGTTATTTTCCCAGAGATGTATGCTGTCGGAAGCCTTTTATATAAGGGTGTGATGTAATTGGACTTTGAAGTAAATAATAATTTGAGGTAAATGCTCTTGAGTTTCTACCTTATGATATACACTCCGTTCAAAAGTAGGGGTGTTTTGTGCTAACCTAGACAGCATTTATTTGATCAAAAATAAAGTAAAAACAGCAATTTTGTGAAATATTTGAACCATTTAAAATAACCATTTTCTGTTTTAATATATATGAAGATATATTTAATATAAGAATAGCATTTATCTAAAATGGAAAACTTTTGTAACATTATAAATGTTTTCCCTTTCCTTGCTTGGGTTAGGGTTATGTTTAGTTCTTATTAGTTTGATTGCTTTAGTTTGGTTTCCCCTGTTACCATTTGCCCGTGTTCTAGTTCCTTGTTAGTTTCCATAGTTTACTCATCTGTTGTCATAGTTTCTAATTAGTACCTCACCTGTTCCCAGTTCCTTTGATATTTTTATTCTTTTATACTTTGATATATTTATATTTATCGGTAGTCTCCCTTTGTATTTAAGGCCTTAGTTCCCTTTGTTCAGGGTTCGGTCTCGTTTGTGCTAAGCTTATTCCTGTGATCTCCTGCGTGTTCTTTGTTACCTTTTTGGATTTATTAAAGAGATTTTGTTGATCTCCTTCGTCTTTGTGTTCTCATTACAGCCAGAGCGTTACATTGTCCTTCCTTGCTGAATAAAAGTATTTATTTTGTGTTTTATTTTTTCCAAATGGCAGAGGGCATGGCCAGTAGTTTGTCGCTTGTCACCATGGGAACAATGGGGTGGTGTAAAGGGCATAGCTGGCCATGACTCCATTTTATTGGCCCTCCATCACACACACAACTGCACAGTGTGTATGTGAGTCTCCCAACAGTAACAACGTCCAACTAGAGGACAGGGTGAAACCGGCCATTATAAAGAATGAGCGATAAAGCCCATTGTGTGTGTTTGTTTGGCTTTGGCTCGTGCGTTTGGCAGCGCTGCAGTGTTGTGATGTATTCAGTGACTTCTATTGTAAATGCACCTCACACACACAGTATTGTCCCAATGTTTCAGCCTGAAGAAACTGCAGGTTCTTTCTTTCATGTTTCCAGCTCACAAAGCAACGGCACCCAGTTTTCAAACTTTCTACCAGGGACAAAACAGTCGGTCCCTCTCGCTGTTGTGGTTTATTTGGTATTTGAATAGGTCTTTCGTAGATACTTGTGTGCCCTCGTCATGCCTTATGTAAGACGTTTTTCAGTGCATGTACTGGTGAAGGGGGCAACTCCCATCGTCCCATGTATTGTCTCGCAATGATGTTTCTGTCACTTTGATATTTAAAGGGGCCATATCAAGGAAAACAAGATTTTCCTTGCAGCAAAAACTTTATTTATTGCAATTGTGGCTTTATATCTTACAATATGAATTTTTATCTCACAATTACAAACGTATGTCCCATAATTGAATTTTTTTATACTGTAACTCATAAATGCAATTTTATTTTCTGTGATTGTGAATTTATATCTTAGACTGTCTTGTATTTAATTTCTCATAACTACTCTTACAATGGCATTTTATCTCATGAATGCTACTTTATTTCCCATTATTGACTTTATATTTTAATCAATTACCTTATCTTACAATTGCGACTTAATTTTTCATAAATCTTAGTTTTTACTTTATATCTTATAATATAAATTTGTATTGCACAATTGCAAGTATATTTTTCATAATTGCAACTTTTATATCTCATAAACGCAACTTTTTTTTCTTTAATTGTAACTTTGTATCTTACACTATGACTTTATTTCTTTACTCTCTCTCTCTCTATATATATATATATGACTCTATATACTTTATTTCTCATAACTGCCTTCTATCTCAAAATCTCTCAAAATTCTTTTTTCTTATTTTAAACTTTGTCACAACTACGTGTTTTATTTTTTACTCTGGAGTAGAGACTGTTTTCAATAGAAGGTGAACTGAAAAGATCATATTAAACTAAATTATGACTTTGGGTGCTGAAATAGTTTTTGAGCCGAATACCTTTACTGAGATTGAAGAAAAAAAGACACAACAACACTAAAATGCTATAAAATCATAGAATACGGCTCATTTAAGTCTATGTTTTCTATAGTGAATATTTGAATATCCTTTGAATATTCTCTCCAAAACAAATCAGTATTTCCAAAAACCATCTGCAGCACTTGATAACAGATATGTGCTTTATTTTAATGAGGAAAATTAAAGTGGCTGTTGATAATTTATGGACTCAATAACCCCAGGAGCGTTATCAATTTGCTTCACTGAAGTGAATTATTCCAACATGGCCAACAAACCCTTGCTCTCTGCGCTTGTGTTTTCCCTCTTTCTTGTTTCACTGTTCTTAGCCTCACCCTTTCCCATGTTAAGTATTTCAAAACCCTTTCCTTTTCCTTCTCCTTCTCCATCCAATTGGCTTCCGTTCGCACCAAAGTAGGTCTTATACCGAGTTCAAACCTCTGAGAAGAGCGTTGGTGTGGATAGATTTTTTTTGTGTTTGTGTGTGTGTGGGGAGGGTTTTAATTATGGAAATTTATGAAAACTGGCTCTGGATAACAGCCACACAGACTGCAATGGACGCCATCTGAGACACACACACACACACACATACACACACACACACACACACACACACACACACACACAGTGCCATGGGCTAAGATTACAGGGTGCTGTGTAAACAGGGTCTGGAAGATCCCCTGCAGTCCCAGAACAGAGGCAGAGCTCCAGAACTCCATTAGAACATCTCAGCAAGACTCGAGCAGCCTCCCCCATCCCCTGCCGTACACTCTCTTTTGTGTTATTGAGGGCGTTTAGAGATTTTATTTGTGTTATTATAGTGGATAAATTGACTTAGCCAAACAGTAAGACTGTGACAGGTTCATTTACCGTGTTTTGAATGGTGACATGTTCACCTATTTATTAAAATGGCCTGCTGTATCGGAGAAAATGCTCAGGCAGGTGTATATATACGGTATGTTTGTGAGTTAGTACCCGTACCCCCGGGCGTTTTATCCACTCTCGGGTTGTATTAAGAATATCACGGTTACACAGGAAGTAATTGCTTGGTTTATAGTGTGTGAGTGGGGAGGGAACCAGCTCACACGTTGTGACAAATTTGATCAGTTCCCCTGTTCCCCATCTTGGTTTACCACAAAGGCATAATTTAGCTATAAAGAACTGTTCCTCTATATCCATAATATAAGGCAAGTGTGCAAAGAGCCGTCCAAACCCTCGGTGACTTAGCAGTACGGTAAAAATAGAAAGGGTTTTTAATATTCCTAATCTAGAGCAGCTACTGAATGAATGATGCTGAGCGGGAATTAGAAGGAAAGCTCCTCTCTCACTCTCTCTCTCTCTCTCTCTGAATAATTAAAGAGAGAGGGAGGGGGTGAGCGGGCCCCCCAATAGTGCCGAACGGGTCACCTTTCTGACTAGGGCCCTTAGAATCATCCCAGGGCTCAGAGTGTTTTTTTCGTGTGTTACTATGTGGTTGCTTGGGTGTTCTGTGTGTTGCTTACTGGCACAAGTCAAAAGAGCCTACCCTTTATGATGACATTGGCATGTTTTTATAATTTAATGAAATGTGTTTTTGTATTTGATATTTATCTGAACTTTAAATTCATCACAATGCATTCTGGGATTGCCTTGACCACAAGGGACCTATGCAGTGCTGCATTAGAAAATGGTCAAAACGATCTTAGAAGGCAGAATATCGTCACTGCCTACCTTTTGGAACATCCTTTGTGACAGGAGGAATAGTCCCATCAGAATAGTTCACCCTAAAATTAAAATTCTGTTCACCCCAAAATAATCATTCATCATTTACTCACCCTTATGTCAGTCCAGATATTTTGAAAAATGTCCATACAATGAAAGTAAGTGGGGTCATATCATTGACTTCAATTCTAAGGACAAAAACAGAAGATATATTGTTCAAATTTAAAGTAAATCATACAGGTTTGGAACAACATAAGGGTGAATACGTGAAAATAGAATTATCCCTTTAAAATGATATATAGGCAAGGAGGCATGCAACTCACTAGAGGTTTCAAACCAAGATTGATTCCGATTGTTTCTTGAGCATTACAGGATTGTTCTTAAACTCTATTGTAAATATGACGATACGTCAAATCTTTCCAGTGCATTTTCCAGACAGACATCTCCCTAAAAAACCTACTTAATACTAGCTGTCTGCTTGCTTCATTTAGTTCTGAAGAGCAGAGAAGGACGGACAGGCGTTTAGTGCTGTTTTTAACAAGACGTGGTCCCTGTTAGGACATACAGGCGATAATGTCCTACACACACATGCAGCGATCCCTAGTGTGTAATCTTGTTGGCAGCTTGAGGGTATTTTCCCTTTATATATATATATATGTGTGTGTGTGTAGTCTGTCTGGTGAAAGCAGCCATGGGATTTACAGCTAATCTGAACAGCAGATGGCAAAACATCAGATATTCTGTTTGAGCAGGAGAATGGATATTTAACAACACTCTCACACACACTTTATCCCTCGTCATAAACATTAAAACAGCATGAACTTTGCTATATAAACACACATGTTCATTCTTGCATAGTGTCACGTGACCTACTGTGTGTGTATGTGATAATACTCATATTAATCCAGTGACCTGGATTGAGTTTGACTGGAGGAAGCGAGGCTGACGTATCTAGAACACACGCCATTCCACGGCTACTTCCAGAGAGAGAGAGAGAGAGAGAGAGAGACAACAACCTCCCTCCCTTCTGCTCTCTCTCTCTCACTCACACACGCTTCTTGTAAGAAGGCAGTATGAAAGCTGCCACAGTATGGGCTGAAGACCACACTGAGGACACCCACTGCTGAAAGACACAGGCAAAACGAACAGAAAGAGTTCAAGAAACCACAACAAAGAAGGCACGGGCACATTTAAAGGGGGGAGAAAGGAAAGACAGGCTAGAAAATTGGAGGGAGGGAGCCGTGGAGACGGAGCGAGAGAGAGGAACAACCCGTCTGTCTGTGGCGGGACAGCAGACGCCGAACGCTCGCGGACCAGACGCTCACACACACACCATGGTGGTCCAGGCGGCTGTAACGCCCGGTAGGACCCGCAGGCTCCTGCTCAAGCTGCCGGTGGGGACGCTGAGGCGAAATAGCGAGGAAAGGGTAAGACGTGAGATGATCCTTGTTTGTGCACTTGCACTTGTGTGTTTCTGAATGCTGCTGGCTCAAGGTTATCAGGGACTGTCACTTGTGTGTTAGTTTGTGCAGCTGAGGCGAAAATTGAGATGATTAGCCGTTTATGACTTGACATAATGGACGTGCACCTGCATGAATCCTTTGCACGAAATCTCTGTGTAATTCTCTGGGAATTGTGTTGGTTTAATGCTTCAGTTGGCTCTCATGAGGGTCACTATCATCACTATGGCTTTCTGAGGTCTGTAGTTCGAATGACAGTCAAAAGTGTTGCATAATAGTGTTTGTTCACTGAAGATAACAGGTATCCACTAGAAATCACCATGATTATCCCAAAACACGTAGCAGCCTGCCCAGTTATGTGAATCATGTTAGCAGACAAAACACTCATACACTACACTTCACGTGACTGTCATTTACTCGAACAGCCGCAAGGTAAAAGTTCTGTTCATACAGATGTGCGATGTGCGACATGGTGCAATGATCAGTATGTGTGTGTGCACACATGGTTTTGCTTTCTTTCTGTGTGTGGGTGTGTAGCCTACATTTCTCTCTCTATATATATGTGTGTGTGTGGGTGGACATTTTGGGCCATCAAAAGAACTAATAATTAAATAATCATAGAAATCCATACTAAACTCACCAGAAACTAAGAGATCCAAAAACTATCACAAATGCAAATTAGCATGATGACATCAAGCCTACAGTACCATGTCAGGCAGATCAAGTGGCCGATAAATAATAAAGTCATTATAGTTCTAAATGGTATTGATATTATTTAATTATAATTTCATATAACAGATAGACAGACAAATGTGTGTCTAATTATGAAAATATTAACATGCATAATTAATAATAAATTGTTGATATTATTAAATTATATTTATGATTAATAATTAAAATATATATTAATTCAATCAAATCTAAATCTATCTTCACATGACATAAAAAGAACATGTACATCTCTTTGTGAAGTGGCCTACATTCATGGCTTTTGCATGGCTTTTATCGTGTTGTGTGCTAATTTGATTCCAGTCCTGCACTAAAATTGCAAGAAATGTTTAATATTTTGCAGTGCCGTAGTACGCAGTACTCTCTTTCTCTCTTTCTCTCTTTTTGCGATGAGACAGATGTGTATAATTATAGCAGTTTGAATTATTGATTAGAGGATTTCCTCACGCACGTTACTTTTACTGCATCCCTGCAGAGTTCTCCTCCTCTTCGCTGTCTTTCTCGTTCACTCTGTCATTCTCGGTGGCCTGCGGCTGCCAGGAGTTTTAGTGAAGACACTTAGCTCTAACTGCATTGTGGCATGATGCCTACATGCAAACTCACATGCAAAAACTGACTCGAAATACTTAACATTCTCCATAATATCCAACGCTGTGAGAGAGAATGTGAATATGTGTGTGTGATTCTTCATTACAGTGAAAGGAGCTTTACAAAACTCGTTTCCACCGTGAGCAATGCTGAGCCGGCAGGCTGCAGAATCCATCCACTTAACTAATCTAACATGAATGCCGTTAGTGCACTCCACAAAACTGTTCCGTGACTAATGTGATATTCTCTTGATAGCCGTTTTTAAAGGCTGCTCTCCATTGAATGCGTGTGCAAGCACGTGCCAGAATGGATACAGTAGTTGAGACTAAAGCTTCTTAGTTTTGGCCCTGACCAGCTGGAGAGGAACATACTACCATCTGAGATACTACTTTACCTGCTGAGATAAGTTAACAAAAGAGATTGGCAACTTAATCTGAAGTCCTGCTGATAGAAACATGTTAGATGGGACATATATATATATAAATATTTGATCCCCTGCTGATTTTGTAAGTTCGCCCACTTACAAAGAAATGAAGGGTCTATAATATTTATGGTAGGTTTAATTTAATGGTTAGAGATAGCCTGGATGCCAGCCGAACTTAGCCCCGCCCACAACATTTTTAGGTCGGGATGTTCGGTCTGGACTTGATCCGTTGAGGAGCTATTATGCCCAAACAAAAGTTGTTCGGACCAATCAAATTGTCAGGGCGGGCTTTATACGATGATGGACAGATGATCAACAGTAACGTAATCATCAATGTCACCAAAGAGTGCTTGGGTTGAATTGGTTTACAACAAATATGACTACCGCTGGAGAATTGAGATTTCACAAGTTCACACTTACAAATAAGTCAGATAGAATAAATGCAATCAAGGCATTTGTCGATCGGAAACATGAATGAAAAACATACGTCACTTACTCTGTTGCTCTGATTGGTTGTAGGTCTATCCAATTGAGTCCAGAGGCATTTTCTTTCCTGGTTCGTTTGAAACACGCCCCATAATCACAGCCCAATGGAGCAGTATCAGACACATTCTGACTAAAATCTGAGTATGACAATGTTATTAGGCTAGGTTAGAGACAGAATATCAACCAAAAAATCCAGAAAAACACATTACATAAAGGTTGTATTGATCAGCATTTGATCAAGTGAAATAAGTATTTGATCCCCTACCAACCAGCAATAATTCTGCCTCCCACAGATTGGTTATGTGCCCATGTAGAATACAGATTAGTCCTGTCACTTTAAGAAAGTACTCCTAATGTCAGTGGACACCTGTCCACAGAATCTGTATCTTCCATTCCAACCTCTCCACTACCATAGCCAATACCAAAAAGCTGTCAAACGTCACGGACCAGATTGTACACCTGCACAAGGCTGGAATGGGCTACTAGAGTGTCAGCAAGAAGCTTGGTGAGGAGACTTTTGTTGGTGTGATTATTCAGAAATGGAAGAAATACAAAATGAAAAATCAATTGCCCTCGGTCTGTAACTCCATGCAAGATCTCACCTTATGGGGTAAGGATAATCATGAGAAAGGATAATCATGCTAATCATGAGGATAATACACGGGAGGAGCTTGTAAATGATCTCAAGGCAGTTGGGACCATAGTCACCAAGGAAACCATTGGTAACACACTACGCCGCAATGGATTGAAATCCTGCAGCACCCGCGAGGTCCCGCTGCTCAAGAAGGCGCATATAGAAGCCCGTCTGAAGTTTGCCAATGAACATCTAATGATTCAGAGAAGGCTTGGGAGGAAGTGCTGTGGTCAGATGAGACCAAAATTGAGCTCTATGCCATCAACTCAACTCGTCGTGTTTGGAGGAAGAGAAATGCTGACTATGACCCCAAGAACACCATCCCTGCAGTCAAGCACGGAGGTGGAAACATGCTCTGGGGCTGTTTCTCTGCTAAGGGTACAGGACGACTTCACTGTATCGAGGGGCTGATGGACAGGGGTATGTACCGTAAAATCCTTCAGCCAGAACACTGAAGATGGGTCTTCCAGCATGACAATGACCCAAAACATACCGCCAAGGCAACAAAGGAGTGACTCAAGAAGAAGCACATTAAGGTCTTGCATGCAGTGGCCTAGCCAGTCTCCAGACCTTAATCCTATAGAAAATCTGTGGAGGGAGCTGAAACTTTGAGTTGCCAAGCGACAGCCAAGAAACCTTAAGGATTTAGAGAGTATCTGTAAAGAGGAGTGGACCAAAATCCCTCCTGAGATGTGTGCAAACCTGGTGACCAACTAAGAAACGTCTTGCCTCTGTGCTTGCCAACAAAGGTTTCTCCACCAAGTACTAAGGCATGTTTTGCTTGGGGATCAAATACTTATTTCACTTACTGAAATGCAAATCAATTTATAACCTTAATATAATTGTGTTTTTTTCTGGATTTTTTGGTTTATATTTTGAACCTACTATAAAAATTATAGACCCTTAATTTCTTTGTAAGTGGGCGAACTTACAAAATCAGTAGGGGATCAAATAATTATTTCCCCCACTGTATATATATATCAATCCATCTGCAGAATGCCAACTCTCCCACTTTCTCTCCCAGTTCTCCAGCTGCCTGTTGCAAGAAGGCATGTTTAATCCATCGTATGTCCATATGGGTCATAACCAGGGTGCAGATGTCTACCATCCTGTTTAACCATCAATTATGAGCTGTCAATCAGAGGACCACCGAAGAAGCGCATGGTTCATTCAACCAAAATCTTCTCCTGACTGATGAGTTGAATTATATGAAGCTGCCAATCATCCAAAATCTGTTCACTTTTAGACAAATGAAACATGATGGAAGTCTATGCCTTGTGTTTTCATTAGAACGTGTCTTCGGGCTGTTCAGTGCCTTTAAGAGGCAGCGCTGGTCTCAATAAAGGGATGTGGTGTGTTGTGTGTCTGTCTCACTGGGTTGCGTTGATTGGCTCTTTTGAAACACGGTTGTAATTTAGGGATTTCCTGTGAGGATTGCAGGTTTTTTGGGGGAACGGCAGCGGTTGATAAGGCATAACCATTGGTATTAGCAGACAAAGCGATTTAATCAAAGGAACAAGGGCTTCATTCTCCTTCTCTGATTACCAGGCTTCTCAAACTCCCCTCCTTCCCCTCATTGTTTTTATCCCTTCCCCTTTTCTTTTGTTTTTGTGCTCTGCCATCTCTCATTTTCATCTGTTTGAGTGATTTTGACTCACAGCTCCCACAGACAGCAGACATACACCACAGGATAATCACAGAGTGAGACAGACTTTGTCAGAGAGAACAAGTTGTTTTGAATCTCACAAAAACACGCCCATGTTTACTCCAAAAGCAAACCGAGAAAAAAAAGCTATTATATTATTATTATTTTACAATTATTTTCATGATCTTTAATGCACATTTCTCCCACATTCTCTTTACTACTGTACCTGATGAAATACAATTATATAAAATACTTTCAGGGATCCAGAGACTTGGTTGAAAACCTTATGAAATGATTTATTACTATTGTTAGTAGTAGTATTAGTATTATTTGATCCAGCAAACATTAAAGGCAGTGCAACAAATATTACTTTTATGTATAAATATACGTTTATTACATTTTTATAAAAAAAATGTGTGTGATAATAATTGATATATATATACTCTACAGTTAAAAAGAGATTTTTAAAAATATTTTTGACAGAAATCTCTGATCAGTTGTGCTGCTTATTATTTTTGTGGAAACTGTGATGCATTTTTTTCAGGATACTTTGATGTATAGAAAGTTCAAAAGAAAAGCATTTATTTGAAACAAAAATCTTTTGTAACATTATGTTTTTGAAGACATATGTCTTTACTGTCAGTTTTGATCTATTTATAAATGTATTCATTTCATTAAAGAAAAGCTTACTGACCCCAAAACTTTGAACAGTGAATAGTGTAAATATAAATAATAGAATTATAAATAAATAAAATATTAAAATTATCTAATTATAATATATAATGAAATACATTTTTGCATTACAGTAATGTGAATAAGATTTTTTGCATTACATTAATAAGAATTGAAGGGGAAATGCATTTTGTGTCATGAAAATAATGTCACAATGCAAAAACCGTAATGGTCTATAAACAGTCCTCATTTTCTTTAAGCCAGATATTACTTATTTCTTATGGTTTCAGGGTAAAATATCACCTGTACATGTTCTGAACCCCATGTTCTAGGTGGGGTTCACCCTTCAAAACTCAATGATTAGACTCCTAATAACTTAATAGCGTAATTTGAATTGAATACGTGTGTGTGTTTGTGAATGTGTGATGTTTCTTCACAGTAATCATGTAGCTGGAGGGCTTTCCATAAGAGTAAAGTTTTTTACGTTTGCTTGTAACAGAAAAATATGCTCTGCTTCATTAGTCTGAGACAATGAAAGAAGCCCTAGCTTTCTCTCTTTTGCCCTCTTACCCTCCACTCATCTCTCTTCACGCCTCCTTCATCTGCCCTACTCTCTTACCCACATAATTCTATCATTCATTTACCTTTTCATGCTCTTCTGTTTTATTTCCTATCCTTTCAGCTTCCCACTTCCTTCCTCTCCTCCTCCTCATTTCCTCTTTTTGAGGTCGAGTTACAAATTTATCTCAGCATGTTCTTCTGCTGTGATATGGTGTGACTAGTTGCAGCTTTTGATGCCAGATTTCCAATCCAGTGCTCTTAACGAAACAACAGTAGCAGTTTGGCTGTGGAAAACTGTTCGTGTTTAGTGGGCTGCCGGGGTTCTCCTTGGAGACCCTTTGTTGCATTGAGTGGAATCACTCCTCTGTGTGTGTGTGTGTGTGTGTGTGTGTGTGTGTGTGTGTGTGTGTGTGTGTGTGTGTGTGTGTGTGTGTGTGTGTGTGTGTGTGTGTGTGTGTGTGTGTGTGTGTGTGTGTGTGTGTGTGTGTGTGTGTCTTTAATTGGGTCTTGTTTTGTGTGCTCCATAGAGTTTGTCTCTGGGCAGTGTGCTAACTCTCGGCTGCTCAGCTAAAGCAAAGTGCTAATTGAGGCTTGTTAAATTTAACCGTTCTGTTGCCTTCCATTAGGAAGCAGGTCAGGCATGATGCAGACAAAATGTGGATTAATATGCAAGTATGTGCTTGAGCTTGTGTAATGTCAGCTGTTCTTTAAAATGCTCAGAAGTAGCACATTTACTTTTGTGCCATGTCTGAAATCAAGAATGTGTAGAAGTGTGTGTGTTGTATTGTCTTTATTGATTTAGACCAGATTCTGTGCAAGTTCTCAAACGCAAATGCTACAAGCTATTGCCATTCATTTCATGTGTTGTGTTGTTTACTTTCGAAATGTTTCATACTTCGAAATTACCTTTAACTGCCTCTGGTCAAATACTGTCATGGCATGAACTCTTTGAAGAAAATCTTGCTGATCAAGTTAAAGTTTAATGGCACATTTGAAAGAAACTATCACTCTGTGAGTTTTGTTTCCTGCTGAAAAAATAATAATAATAATTTTGTACCAGCCAAAGATTATTGTCTGGTCTTAGCTAGTCTCCCAGCCTGGCCTGGCTGTACTTTTGACTGGTTTTTAGAAGGATTTTATGGGATCTTAAGCTGAAGACTAGCTTGGCCAGATTGAGAAACCAGCTCAAATCAGGTAAGACCAGCAAACCAGCTTATAGTTTTAAAGTTGACAAAGTGGAAATTCACCTGATCTTATTGTTAATTGTTAATCCATGCATATGTTTCATTTCTTAAAAATGTGATTTTTTTTTTTTTCCATTTTATCAAAATGTCATCCATGCAATCAACAACCAATGGATAAAACCTAGTCTTTCTACTTTTTCTTTTTTTTTTTTTCTACTTTCATACTTTTTTTATGCATGTCACAATATGCAAGCAAAAATGTGATGCTACTTATATCAAAGTGTGACTTTACACAAGTTGTTTTTTTTACCAACATTAAAGCATCAGTGTCTTCATATTTATGGCATCTGGCAGAGTTGATGATTCTATCTAAGTGAACATCCAAATATTTTTTACTAATGACATCTAGTTGATAAATCGATCATTTAAAACAGGCACATCATCATGTACTAGCTTTTTCACTTGCGCCCTCAAGAAATCCAGACATAGGCACACACACACCAAGCTGCCGCTATCATTTTTATTGTCTTTCTCTCCATTTAGACATCCCCTCAAGCTCAAACTGATCTTCAGAGGAAAAAGCATCCCTTAACACACACACACACACACACACACTCATGCCCATGCACACATATACCCCTCACAGACTTCAACATGCGAATGCTGCAATATCAGCTGCCCTAGAGCAGTCTGAGGAATAGAAATGAATTCCTCCTTACACACACACAAACACACTTTCTTATATCAGTGGAATATTTCAAGTGTGTTCTGAATCCTTTGAATCACCTAATATATGTTAGAATGGAATGCAGCTCAGGAACACACACACACACACACACACACACACACACACACACACACACACTTCCTTATAGTAGTAGAACATTTCAACTGTGTTCTGACTGCTTTGAATCACCAAATATATGTTAGAATGGAATGCAGCTCAGTCAAACACACACACACACACACACACACACACACACACACACACACACACACACACACACACACACACACACACACAATCTCTTTCATGTCTGAGAAAATAAAGCTTTTTTAAATGACTCCAACCTCTATGTGAACTTGACGTCTACTGGACTGGTTTCAATTTAATCTCATGTTCTGTTCCCAGAAACACCAGTGCATGGTCCCAGGGTCAGCTGAGGTCACATTCGTCCCCCAAAACAGGATGCATCACCCCCCAAAATGTCCCAAATGTTCCTTAGACATGAACAAGTACCAAGCTTTGTGCTAAAAATAAGAGTAGAGAATGGATCATTTCACATGCACTGGAACAGGCCTGTCATAGAGCATTATACACAACCACACATACATTTTGACTCATCTTTCTCTCTCAATAGACTATTCATGTCATTCTGGGGGGGTGTGATGGTGCGCCTGGGTATTTAGGGAGGAAATGCATGTGCTTTCTGCTGGTGGCCTTGGATTGGAGTTACACCAGGCTTAATTCAACCGGCTCAGCGCGTGTGTGTGTGCGGCCGCCTCCTCTGCGCTCTCGTGGGTTTGCGCTATTATATTATAATCCTCATAAATATTTATGCTCACAGAAAGATTCAGGAGCAAACACTTATTAGCCTATATGCAAAATGAAGTAGGTCAGCGCGCGCACGTGCACTCTCACATACATATATGCAAGTGCACATAAACTTCAAACAGCTTTGGTGCACTGAGACAGCAAGTCTCTCTCCCCCCTCTCTCTCTCCCTTTTACAACTCTATTTCACTTTTTTACTTCTGTCACATGGTACTGAAGATGCCAGAGTTTCTTTGTGTGTGTGTGTGTGTGTGTGTGTGTGTGTGTGTGTGTGTGCATGAGTAAGTGTGTGCATTGTGTAAATTCACTGAATACCACAGCATTTCCCTGGGTTTCAGAAGATAGACTGCACACACACACACACACACACACACACACACACACACACACACACACACACACACACACACACACACACACACACACACACACACACACAACTACCACCTTTTTAAATATTTGATCCTCTTCCT
This sequence comes from Scardinius erythrophthalmus, assembly GCF_964197995.2. NCBI lineage: Eukaryota > Metazoa > Chordata > Actinopteri > Cypriniformes > Leuciscidae > Scardinius > Scardinius erythrophthalmus. The sequence goes on from NC_138228.1 coordinate 16,837,812, forward strand.
CCACACAATAGCCGCTCACACACGTTCACACGTCTAAATGACATTCTCACCTCTCACCCCTCAGGAAGAAGCCCCTGGTGACTCATAAAGAATCACGGATTAAGGAACATGAATTCTGAACACAGCAGGAAACTAAGGACGCTGCATGTTTCTTGGATGCTGATTTACTGTTAGACAACTTGTTTTTTTATGTCCTCATTTCCTTCAAAGAAAAAACACATTACTTCCATGCGCAACCTTCACAACATCACACAAATCGTTGTTTTTTTGTTTTGTTTTTAGCCCAAATTTCTTCTCCTCCTTCTCCTAGTGACCACATAGCAACACCCTAGTGTCATGCAGTAACTTTTGTTTGGGCAAACACTGCTCATTTTCATTAATCTTGATTTGCTTTTTTTGGCAGCATTTCCCAGAAGAAACACATAGATTTGACATCATTTTACACAAAAACCTCCAACGCAATAATTTTCATCAAATTAAATGTGAAATTCGTGTGTTTTCTCAAAGGATCTTTTTTTTTCTTTTCACATTGAACAGAATTCAAGAAGAAACATCTGCATTTTGTAACAGGTCATTAAACATTCAGTCAGAGCTATTGAGACGGTTCTTAGGAATTCTGTTTCTCTCTCTCTCTCTCTCTCTCTCTCTCTCTCTCTCTCTCTCTCTCTCTCTCTCTCTCTCTCTCTCTCTCTCTCTCTCTCTCTCTCTCTCTCTCTCTCTCTCTCTCTCTCTCTCTCTCTCTCTCTCTCTCTCTCTCTCTCTCTCCATCATGCACCTTCATGAATACTTTCACATTTATGCTTTACAGTAGTACTATCACTCTTCCCATCAGGTTTATTGTGCACAAATCAATATGCATTGTGCCACATAGTGGCAGGAGAGTAGCATGAATGAGTTATTGTAATTCTTTACCCTGCTGTCTTGGTTCTATAGGCCTGTATTTACCCCTCAGTACCACTGCTGCAGCATGCAGACAAATAGAAGTGCATGTGCTTCTGTGCTCATTCATTAGACTCCAGCTGTCAGTGACTTTAAGTGAATGAGGTTTGGTGTCACACAGTGTCATTACACTCTCTGTACGCATATGATTTTACTATTGTAAACAAGTGCATTTCTCTCCCTGCACCACAGAAATGTTTAAGTTAGTCTTTGTGTAGCCTTGTAAATCCTTGCAGAGTATCACCATGGTATCTACATTTTCTTTCAAAATGGCTAATACCAAGTTATGTTACATTATTTTTGTGTGGTATTTTAGCTGAAACTATGGTTACCAAGTTAAAACTTTATAAGGATCACAAAATAGTTATGTTTAAATTAAAATTTTAAACATTATTCCAAATTTTATCTAGTCAGGTATTGTTTTTCTTCATCATAGATATTGTTGTGTACATGTTTAATCATACGCCACCCCAGCATCAATATGAAAATCCCATGAATCTCTTTTAAGACAGGAGGGGATTTTAATCAAGATCAGAGGGTTTGCTTACGCTGTTGTTATGCTATTGACTAAGGCTTTCTGTTCAATTACAGAAAGAAAAATGTGCTGTGTTCAAATAAGAGGCAATGTAAATCACTGTATCTGGTGGTTAGTCGGAGTGCAAGAGTTAGTTGAAAAGGAAGAGAAAGAAGCCCCCTCACCCGGACTATCCTGCTCCCTCACCCGGACTATCCTGCCCCCTCACTCGGACTATCCTGCCCCCTCACTTGGACTATCCTGTCCACTTACTTGAACTATCCTGCCCCCTCACCTGGACTATCCTGCCCCCTCACCCGGACTATCCTGCCCCCTCACTCGGACTATCCTGCCCCCTCACTCGGACTATCCTGCCCCCTCACTTGAACTATCCTGCCCCCTCACCTGGACTATCCTGCCCCCTCACTCGGACTATCCTGCCCACTTAGTTGGGCTATCCTTCCCCCTCACCCGGACTATCCTGCGCCCTCACTCGGACTATCCTGCCCACGTACTTGGACTATTCTGCCCCCCAACCATGACTATTCTGCCCCCTCACCTGGACTATCCTGATCCCTCACCCGGGCTATCCTGCCCCCTCACCAGGACTATCCTGTCCCCTCAGTCAAGATGAATGAGAAAATGGATTTTAATGATGAAATAGAATAGACAATTTCACAATCACAATTGCCAAGTGCATATGCTTTCTAGCATTAATTTTGGCCTGTCAGTTTCGCAAAGTCACATTTTGATTGACACATTAAATGTAGTTCCAAATGTAGGTTCAGGAGGTTCAGTCCTGTCAATCATCATTACGAGCATATATAAACAGCATTCACTGTGTCATCCTAGTGACAATTCTTCTGGCATCCCTCCTCCTTCCCATTTCCTCTAAGCCTCTTATTCTTCTTCTGTGCATGTTATAGGGGGGTTTAGCTCGGATCTCGAGCCAAGCCTAGGGTTCGAGCCTCCTTCGAGGACAGCAAGCCAGGTTTGTTTACCATTAACTATTAAGACAGAATGGGCAGGAGAACTTGTGAACCTACGGACTTCCTGCTCCACAAAGAATGCAGCTCTACTTCGCGTTACGTCATCGTCCTCTTTCATTACTTTAGACGCCCCTCTTCAGTGCTCTACTTGCGCCTGTCTGTTAACTAGCTCTGTCAAAAAGTGAATGAATTGTTCAGGACAGTTTTTGAACTATTTTGAGGTTGTGGGAGGGGTTTGGAAGGTAAATGTTTGTCGGTTAGTCTGTAGTTTAGTGACTGGATCTGGATAGGGCACAGGGTGCCTTGAGAACTTTGGCACAAATGACATGTCCAAAACTTTGGAATCTGGACGTCATCCTAACCATTTATGGAAAAACGAGTTTTCAACTCCCATGAGTTGTTCTATCTGCTGCTCTACCACACTGGGAAAGCTGAGACACACATATCGGGTATCTCTTCAGTGGCCCGGGGTTGATGAACCCGAGCAGGATCTGCCTTGCAGGGAGGGACAACTGTCCTTCACTCTGCCCTATATGGGCGTCTCAGAGCATTGTGCGAGCTTAAAACCCCTCAATGCCCTGCTCTGGGACTGTTGCTTTAAAACAAACAAACAAGTAGGGGAGAGGGAGAGAGAACGACTGAGAAAAGGAGAGAGGGACCAATGGTGCTTTCTATGTGAGAATGTTTGTGTTGGGCGAACCAAGGGCTGTTATTCTGGGAATTTGTCCTGCAGTGGAGAGAGAGAGACCAGTGAGACCGAATTCATTTCCAAGACGAGATTTGAGTCACACAGAAGTCACAATCTCAGTCTCCCATGGGGCATTTTTAAGGATTAAAGGAAGAGGAGATGAGAAAATGAAAGAGGAGAACACAAAAGAGAGACCAACATTACCTGGGGACCTGTTCTCCCACACACACCTGTGCTGAGAAGGGATTATTTGACCACACACCTGTGTACCTGTGTGTTTGTCATCATGGAGGCGATGCTCATGAGTCTGGGAGAGAGTGTGTGTGTGAGGCATAGTGCATTATGGGATGTGACCTCAGCCGCCCTCAGAAGATTAAGGCATACGCATCTCAGAGCTCCTGACATCCTGGTCCGTGCCGTCTATCAGGTATGAACAGCAGGCTAGTGTGCCTGTGTGTATGTTAGTGTGTGTGCTTGGTCACTTTCAGTATGGGAAAAATTGGTAGATGATGACCACCTTACAATTTATATATATATATATATATATATTTTTTTTTTATTAATGTTTATGTATTTTTAAAACATACAAATGCATGTATATGTATATATATGTATATATATGTATATATATATATATATATTAATCAATATAAATAAAATATACTATTTTTTATAAAATTATTTATTTATATTTTTATGCAAAATATTTAACTATCAATATTAGCTCATACTTGAACACTTTTCACATGTAAATTGTCTCACACTATTACAAACATGAATGCCAACTTTTTTTTTTTATATTTTTTTTTTTAAATGGCATGTATTGTTTTATATATATATATATATATATATATATATATATATATATATATATATATATATATATATATATATATATATATATATATATATATATATATATAAAAGAAATATGAATTGGTATTCTAAATAAAATGTTTTATTATTTTATAAAATGTATTTATTTCATTTATTTTTATAAAATCACTTGAATCATTAAACTCTAGCTAATACTGAGAATAGTGATTTGAATAAACCCCTAACTCTAAGTACTTTCGCGTGTAACTCGTCTCGCACCGTTTGTTTGTACAGACATGAATGATACCTTAAATCTGACCGAGAATTTCGCCTTGCAGACAGTAAAATGAGTGAAAGGGAGAATTAACCATATCTAGAGACCAGAATATCATAAAAACTTGGGGAAGGGCTCATCTGACCCACGACTCCTTAATAACTACATAGCAACACCCTGGCAACTATCCACAACACCCTAGTGAGTTTTGCATGGCCAAGCACTACTCATGTTTTGGTCACAAAATGTAAAACTCTAGAGGTTTTGTCATCCTGTTTAAATTCATTACTCAGGACATTGTGTGCGCCATAAAGCGCATTAGTGTTGCTATGATGGTTTCTATGGGTTTGAGTCACCCACTGTCTCACGGTCATGAAAACAGCTCTCCGCAGGAGTCTACGGTTCCATCTATCTGTATGTGAGTGTGTGAGCGAGAGAGATCAGTATTCAGGTTGTGTCTCTCTTCTACCTTCCTACTGTGTGAACAGGACAGACCAGACTGAGGCAGACAAATCTCAAAGTTTTCCATCTCGCTGTGACATACCTGAATAAATGATAGCAAAAGTGTTTGTCTGTTCCAGGGTTGATGTATGACAGGCTGCTGCTATAGTAACAGAGCCTACAGAAACAGAGCCTCTATCCATCTATCTATTCTGATTTAATATTTAAATACTTCATATTTAGGTAAACTATACTTCAAAAGTATAGTTTCTTCCCTAAGAGCTGTACATGCAGATGAAAAACCAAGTGACTTCTAACCCTCTTCATCGATCATTTGACCACAAACAACAGCTCTGTATAACCTATGAGGTAACCTCACAGAGACCACACAAAATGACCTTTGAGTTTGGCCAGAGGGTGTTCTCTGTGTCTGCAGTGTAATTCATGGTGTTATTGTCTATAAAATCAAACACACACACATGCATTGTGACGATAATGGCTTTAGCATATCTAGTAAATGTGATGAACATTAAGGCACATTCAGGAGACGAGGAGGGGCTTCCTAATGCATTCTTTCCACATCTCTACACCCATGCACTTTCCTTGCAGGCAGCAGTGTTTGATCCGGCAGGTATTTCCTTGGGAGACCCCTTCACCCTCCTCTCCCCTTTTCCTTTCATTCTACAAGCCAGAAAAACAAGTATATCTCCATCCCCCTCTCTCTCTCTCTCTCTCTCTCTCTCTCTCTCTCTCTCTCTCTCTCTCTCTCTCTCTCTCTCTCTCTCTCTCTCTCTCTCTCTCTCTCTCTCTCTCTCTCTCTCTCTCCCCTTTTTAAACCCCAGCACAGTCCGTCACATTATCCTTTCTCTCCTGCATCGTAATACACATCCATAGAGCTGCTTTTGTTCCATTTAAGCTGCTAATTGTGTGTCTCTCAGAGGGTGTGTGAGAGAACGAGTGAATGTGAGAAAGACAGAAGACTCCCGAGGTTAGTTTAGTGCTGAGCATTTAGTAAATGGTTTACATTCTGCTCTGATTTATAGACAACTGACAGAGTGAATGTCCTCACTTTTACTGACCCAGATATTTTGATTTACAGTATGATAATAAAAGGGACAGATAATAGAACGTCACTAACAAACTAATAGTTTATCTTTACATTTGATTGTGCAAAACTAGCCACCATGATGCTAGGGTGTTAAAAGTGGTTGCCATCACATTGGTAGATGGGTTGCTTGCTACAAAAAAATACAAAAAAAGAAAACAAATACATGGTTAAGTGATAGTATAAGATGTCAAAACCATTGATATTTACCGTAGTGCTGGAATATTTATATTACTTTGAGATTTAAAAATGCCATGGTACAACCATTGGAATTATGGACATGGTACTACCTTGGTATTTTGGTGATGTATTTTTTGAGGTTCCTTGAATTACCAATTCCATGGTACATAAATTTCACTTCCATGGTTAAAAAAAAGTTCCATAGTATTCCCATCTGATACCATCACTGTCATATTATTGGAAGTACCATGTAAATTCCATGTTATATGAATATGGTAATCATTCAGTACCATAGTATTCAGTGTATCCATAGTAGGAGTCAGTGTTATTATTATTATTACTATTAGGCCTATTTATTTACTATTATAGTATTCATTCAATTTTTGAATTAGCTTTTATTTTTATATTTTTCAGTTTTTATTTTAATTTCAGTTTAGGCTTTAGTCATTTTGTTATGCGTTTTTGTCATTTCTTTTTAGCTTTAATTTATTTTTATTTGCAGTTTTTGTTTTAGTAATTTTAGTATTTCGACTTAAAGGGATAGTTCACCCAAAAATTAAAACTCTGTCTCATTTACTCTGTATGAGTTTCTTTCTTCTGCTAAACAAAAAAGAAGTTATTTTGAAGAATGTCGAAAGCCAAACAATTGATGAAACTCATACAGATTTGAAACAGGATTTGAGGGTGCAGTAAATGCTGACAGAATTTTCAGATTTGGGTGAACTATCCCTTTAACCTTATTTCAGTTTTCTAATTTAAATTTTTTTTATCTAATATATTTAATTTCAGCTTTTTTCCAGTTAACTAATTTTAGTTAGCAATAACAAAGCTAATAGATGCCACTAGGCTACTTTTTGTAAGGGATGTTGTGTTGAGAACCATGGGAGGAATTTCCTTTTTCTTAGATTGAGTCTGAATGTGTGTGTCAGTGTGACCAGGTTCAGCAGTCTTTCCTGCTGTTTTCCTCCGTCTTTTTAACCGACATGGCCTGAATTTGAGGGAAATACCATTTTCTCCTGTTTGATGGCAACGTGCCACCCCTCCAGCTGCGGATGAGTGGACTCTTCCACTTCAAACTCTGTAGAGAGCACAGGTCTGGCTGACACACATCCATTCTTCTCAGTCTGTGTTTCTCCCTTCGGTCCACAATCCATCAGTTTGTTTCCCAGCTGTGGAGCAGGTAAATGGGTTGTGCTGCTCTGGGATCCTTCCCTTCTCATTGTGATATCAGAGAGGGAAAATTTAAGAGCCTTCTGGAGCTCTTCGGCCTTGTCTCATTCCAAACTGGAATTCTCTAAACATCACATCTGACGCAACCAAACACACACACTGATACGCCACAGCTGTATTTATCCACAATGGTATTTTCCCAGAACACAATGTCTGTTAATCTCTGCACATTCTTTGGCTTCATTTCGTGTTATCATGCTGATCAGAGTGCATTTATGTGTGTGGCGTTGCTGCTGACGGGCTGATCATATGATTGAGTGCCTTATAATTTCAGATATTTTGGCTGCAGATGCTGCTTGGGAACGTGTGGGAGCATGCAACTGCAAGAAACGTTAAACTGTTTGTTTTGATCCAAAAATGCAAATAGGTGAGACAGATGCTGGAAATGGTTATAACCGAAAAAAGGTGATGAAATGAATGTGCAAGTCAAACAGGTTTTTATTGCGCATTCTCAATAGATGTACAGCATTTCTCAGTTATGTTTCATCTAAAAGTATCATCTTAAAATGTCTATAATACTTCAAGAGGAATAAAATAGGCTCAAGTTAACTCTCAAGGGTGTAGAGTTATAAAATGAATGTGGATAATTTGGTCTTGGAAGAAAATAAAAGTTTATTTTGAGATCTTTTGAATTTGGTTGCCAACTTAGTTTCTTTTGAGCACAGATTAAGACATCAAGATGTTTTTGGATCTCTAATGCTGTAGGTGGTTGCCAGGGCATTGTTATGCAGTTGCTAAATTGTTCTGATTGGTTGCTAGGGGGTTACTATGCAGTTACTACAGATTTTTGATTGGTTTTCAGGGGGGGTGCTATGCAGTTGATAAGGTGTTTTGGCTGGTTGCCAGGGCAGAATCTATGCAGTTGTTATGGTGTTTTGAATGGTTTTCAGGACATTGCAGTTGATAAGGTATTCTAAATAGGTGACATGAGTTATTGTTGTTTTAAAAAAATTTAAGCAAGTCTCTAATTGCACCCCATTGAAGCTCATAGCTATCTGAGACCTATTTTGTGATTTCATAAGGGTTTTCATCCTGTGTGAATATTATTTGCCATACTACTGAACAGAATCCCTTGGAGATAAACACAAAATGTCATACTGTATATATAGGCAACATATTGAGAGGGAGTTTAATTCTCAAACGCGCTTAGAATTTTTCATTTATATTCAGATTTTATTAGTCATATAATAGAGCATAAATATTGATTAATTGAAATAGCCTCCTCTCATGCATTACTGATTAAGTGAAATGACATATTAATTTGGGCTCAATCCAGCAGTTCTCTAATCATGGGATTTTCCTGCTGTGTGTGTGCATGTGTGTAATCTGGCGGGATTACAGTGAAATGCATGTGATTGGTGTGGATTACCCACAAGGCCAGGTCACGCACACACAATGAGATGAGGGAATCCCTAGATTTGCTAGATTGAACACAGAAATGTGAGTATGAGGTGGCTTGTATATTGTTTTATGCGATATGATTATGAAGTCTCTTTGGGACAATGGTGATATGGATAAAATAAAATATCTGTCAATCAACATCAGTTGAGGAGCCGAAAAGAAAATGGCACTTTCTTAATTTATTTTCACATTAATTAAATTGCATTTGCCCGATATATATTTCATTATCACTAATGGATTTCAGAAATATAGCTCTATGAATACCTCTAAATGACATAATTTATGATAAGTTTGTTTGTTTCATTGGTACACAGTTTATTTTGATCTTAAAGAATGTGGATTCTAATTTAAGAAATTAAATGAAAATGAAATGTATATTTTTGAAAAAGTCTCTTATGCTCATCACCAAGGCTGCATTTATTTGATCAAACATACAGTAAAACCATCAATAGTGTAAATTGTTATTAAACAATTTAAAATAACTGTTTTCTATTTGAATGTATTTTGGAATTATATGGAAAGCTGAATTTTCAGCATCATTACTCCACTCTTCAGTGTCACACGATCCTTCAGAAATCAATCTAATATGCTGATTTGCTGCTCAAGAAACATTTCTGATTATGTTTTTAATGTTAAACAGTTCTGAATATTTTTGTGAAACTGTGATACACAATTCATCATCAAACTGTATTTACATTTGATTCATCAGTCGAATGTGTTTCAGATGGACACAGCTGAACTTTGACCCTTATAATAGTCCAGTTTTGTTGGTGGATGACATAGGAAGAGATTCTTAATGAACATCCTGTTAAAATGATGAAGGCTTTGGCTGAACTCTGCCATGAGTTATCATATTCAGAGATGAAAACCAGCATAGTCCAGAACATTTTCCCAATTACAGTAAGAAACTCCCACGTCATCCTCTGTGACCTATGACCTGATTCAGCACAGCATTAGGCTGTTTTATTGTTTCATGCAAACACACTCTTACTCTGATTAAGCTTAAACTGAAGACACTAATTACGTAACTTAATAAGTCAGAAATGAATCATATGTGAATGACGTGTTTGTGTGATTAAAGATTATAGACTGTGTTCGGAATACTGTAGTATACTGTATTTCTTTAAAACACAGTGGAGATATGCATTATGCATTGCTAAACATTTTAAACGGCTATATTGTTGTCCAATGACCTCATATTGTGTGAAAGAAATATATGTTCAAAATCACAGTTTATATTTGTTATCACACTGAGTTGAGCATGTTGCATTGTGGGATACATTACCCAGCACCGTGTGTTCCATTCTATACTGCACATTTGGCAAATATAGTAGACCATCAGGGGATTTCACACAGAAACTTGCATACTGTGCACAATATAGTATATACCGCACACTACAGGGTATTTTTCAAAACATAACCAAAGCATATCTTTAATATTACTTGTTCTTTATACATTAATCCATTGTAAGAATCTTGTATATATAGTCTAAAGCAGTTGTTCTCAAATGGATAGGATGTCTTGGCTCTGATGAATTCCAGAGCTGACTTATGCAGCTTCCAGGAATAAGACAGGTGTGCTGAGATGAGATTTGATTTAGTGCCAGTCAGGAACTGAGAGATGAATGCACCTGCAGCCACGTTCTGTTACTATGGGGATACATGTGACTAATGGTGACATCAGGGTGTCAAGAGGAGGCTGAAATGCTGATACATTAGTATTTGAAAAGTAAACAGGGAAAGGGATTGAAGAGAGATGTGTGTGTTTTGGAATGAGACCCAAGGCTAATTTGCATATCAGATTTACCTAGTCTTCTTTTTCTGTTTCTCTGCTAGTCCTGTATCCATACAAAGCTTAGCTGACTGTGTTGTACAATACATGTTCAACCTGGAATCAAGCTTTTATCTATTTATTTTATTAATGTGCAGGTCATTCCAAAGAAAAAAAATGCTTTTGCCACACTGTAAAAAATATTTTGAAGTTGTAAATAAAAAGATTATTGTAGTTTTACAACAACAACAAAAAAAAAACAGTTTTACTTAAAAAGTCTTAATTAGTAATAATTAAATGTTTGTAATTAATTGTGAAATTTACTAGCCTTTTCTAAGTGAAATTAGTTTCTGCACCAATTTGTTTGTCATACCCCTTAAAATAATAATGGAAGAAAATCTCTTTGATCACCAAATGCATTTATTTGATAAATATAAAAATACAGTAAAACAGTAATATTGTGATATTATTATTAGAATTAAATTAATTATTCATTATTATTATTATTATAAATGTATTCATTAGATGCAGATCATCATTACTCCAGTCTTCAGTGTCACATGATCCTTCAGAAATCATTCTAATATGCTGATTTGTGCTCAAGAAACATTTCTGATTATTATCAATGTGGAAAAAAAAAACAGTTGTGCTGCATACATTTTTTTAACCGTGATACATTTTTCAAGTCATAAGAACATGAATAGAAATCTTTTGCAACATTATAAATGTCTTTACTGTCACTTTTCATGAATTTATTGATTCTTTTCTGAATAAAAGTATTAATTACTGACCCCAAACTTTTGAACGTTAGTGTACATGTAACTAGTCTATGAAGAGTGTAAAAACTATTTACAGTAGGTTGTGTTTTAGCAAACTCATGGCCTGGTTCAATTCTGCTACTGTATGTAGTTTCCAGTTTTATTGATGCAATTATTCCTGATAAAAAAAAAAAGGTCTGCAAACTACAATTCACATTGACTTTAATTGTGTGTGAAAGGATGTCGTTTCTTCCTGTTTGAGAAAGTGATATCAAGGGTAGTCAAGGACAGCTGGCTCGCTCACTTCCTCTCTTTCTGTTTGATATTCTGTGTATTGGTTAGACTATGTGATGGGTCATGAAGTTCATTGTGTCTGCAGTGCCTGCACAACACAGCCAATCAGAGACTGAGGCAATCAGGGCTCAGTTATCACACCTGACCTGAACATACCAATCACAGCTTTGAGAAACTGTTGAGATGGGCATTTATGTATCGGCCAGGTCAAAGTGATTGATTTACACTTGTTTAATTATAAATGAGTGGGAGAGAAACAGATATGTGGAAACTGCCCACTTCTACTATGACAGTGACACACAATAATGTACTCATCACTGTGAGTGTGATAAATGTATACTATTAAACTTATAAAGCTTTTGTTGAAGGAGGTTAAGTGTACATATTATCTTTGTTTCATCGTTTCTAAGACAGCGTTCTTCTTACTGAAATAAAAGCTCATAAACCTAGAAATAGAATGTTGTAGAAAATTCACAATGCAATCTTTAACATTTTAAAAATGAATAGACATTTTTCAAAATGTACATTACGGTGTTAATTACTTATACATGATTATAGTATTTACTGAATTAACTTTGATTTTTATATTTAATTTAATTTATTTGATATTTTATTTGAATTTAATTTATTTGATTTATTTTTACATTTTTAGTAATTTTGTTTTATGCTTCTGTCAGTTTTATTAGTATTTTTAATATTTATATTTAGCTTCAATTTATTTTTATTTCAGTTTTAGTCATTTTAGTACTTCAGTTTAAACTTATTCATTACAGTTACATTTCAACATTTCTAATTTCCATTCAAGTTTTTCATCTAGCTAATATATATATATATATATATATATATATATATATATATATATATATATATATATATATATATATAGGCTATATATATATATTTCAGCTTTATTTGAATTGCTTAAAATGAATTCAATTGTTTTAGTTTTAGGTAACTACACTGCAACTTTATCTGTTGTGATGCCTAAATTCACTTAAAATGGTTGCTTTATGTTTTTACTTTTTTATTTATTTAAACAGAATTGTATACAATTTTAATAGTGACCATTTATCATGAAAACCTAACATGGAAATAATTATCGTTTCAGCATTTTAATACTGGTGCATCCATCCACAAGATTCTTTTTTTTTATCTTTTCTTTGCAGTAATTGATTAAATACAAGTATTTATAATTGACATTTCTACCAGGTATATTGTCAAAATGAGGCAGCATTACATTTCTACTTTTGAAACAGTCAAGTCAAGTCACCTTCATTTATAGCGCTTTTTACAATATGGACTTTTTCAAAGGAGGTTTCAAAGGAGCTTTACAGTGATAATAGGAAATTCAAGTAACAGAGATTGTTTTGGCTTTACACCAGCTAAAGTTATTGTCCAGCTAAAGTTAGTTTTGATTGATTCACTTCCGTTGCAAAGATCATTAGTTATTCAATTTGGCACCGCTTACACAACACCGTTCCAACAGAAAACCCTTAATGCCCTCCGGCCCGCTAATTCGCACAACAACAGTGCCTGGTGGCTCGAGAACACAAACCTTAAATAGGTTCCAAGGTGCGAGCTTTGGAGAAATATATATATATATATATATATATATATACTGTGTATATATATATATATATATATATATATATATATATATGTATATATATATATATATATAATATATATATAAACAGACTGTATAGGTAGGCGGCTCAGTAGGTGTTTGAATGGAGCAATAGAGTGTCTCGGGTGGAATAAAAACATTTGTCAAAGCAGAGTTTAGTGTGCGTGTGTGTTTATCGTGGGGGGTCCATCATATCCAGGAACACCTTAAGTCCATTCACAGATCCATTTCAGTTTAATAAACTGCAGATGTGTGTGTGGCCCAGAATGCTCCTTCACTAGTTCTATTATCAACAAACTCCAAATTGGTCTAGTTTCTCCAGAATCCCAAGAATGCTTGACCGACTAAAGATGTTCTCTCATACAGAAATAGCCAACGGTGCTTCATGAAAGCATTCCTCCAACAAACACATAGCATGGGAAAACAGCTGGATGACTCTGAGAATGAGTGATACAAATAGAGAGAAGGTTTCAGGAATAGTTCATCCAAAAAATGTAATTGTCATTGATTAATTGATTACTCACCCTCACTTCAATCAGGGTCCAAAAACAAACAAAAAACACCATAAAAGTAGTTCATTCCACGTAGAATTATATGAGTAACAGATTAAATTCAATGATTATTTACGGAAAATCTCCCACTCCACTACCCTGGAAATCCAGAGTTCTCGCGAGAGCACAAGTTGAATTTGCTCAGCGAGTTTACTCTGGCGTCAAGTAATGATGCTCATTAAATATGTCCTTGTATCCGAGCTGCACCAATCACATCGGGTTATCTGATATAGGCGGGCCAGAGGCGAGCCAAACAGATGACGACAGCGCTGTGACGTCGAAGTCATTAGTAAACATTGCAAGATGGCTATGGATGAACACCAGTTGTTTGAAACGGCTTTGGCCGCTACAATGAACGAGTTAGACTTGGCTTTTTATCTAAAAGATTTTATCTCGAATCGTTTCTTTGCAAGAAGGGTGTTTTTGCTGTTTTGCCGACCAGATACGGCAAGAGTCTAATCTACCAGCGTATGGGGCTTATTGTTGTGATTGGTCGTAGTGTTATCCAATTGCGTGCAGTGAGATTTTCAAATGCATGTTTGGTGCCGCCCCTCGAGCTGGCTGATTTTCATTAGTCGATGCCAGACCATTAATTAATCAGATTTAGGTATGGATTTCCAGGCTACCACTCCACTACCATTAAAGTGTTTTTGGTCATGTTTGGACATTGACAGCATCCGTAACTGTTAATAAGGAAAAGAGTGCCTTTGAGTGCCACAGAATTGTAGAATAACATGACGGTGAAATGATGACATCGTTTTCATTTTTGGGTGAACCTTTAAGACCACTCCTAGATAATGTTTCCTCTTCAATAGATCATCATTCCCAGGAGAGCCCTTTATTAAACACACACAAACATACACAGCGTGTGAAGATGATGGTATGAGATGGCTGTATATGGTGAGAGCAGTGATGTGGTCTGTGGTCAGAGTGTGTAAGAGGCTGGATGGAGGAGGAATAGACTCAATTGCTGTAAGCTTTCTCTGTCTTCTGATGTGTGTGAGGGATCATTTCTGCTGCTCTACTGACTCATATACTCATTGAGGTTTATGTCCTAGTTCACACACACACACTTTCACACTCCAAAAGACTCGTTCAGAGGATTGTGCTGACATACACACAATTAAAGACACACATAGTCATGTGAGAGGAAATCTCATTTATCGATTCATATAGTTCCTGAGTCAGCAATCTTCATGTTACGCACAGACTTACACGCTTTCTTTGTTCTCAATGACTGGTGACAATTATAGCACAACTTTTCCAAAAGCTTTTTTCATTTAATGGGAGGTTTTTGGCTCTGCTAAGTTTTGCATGATAAATCATAACTCTTGCCTATGTGTTTGCCTGGCAGAAATCGTTTTTTTTTTTTTTTTTTACTCATTTTAGCTTTTTTACGTTTCACTTAAACAGTCCTGTAGTGTGACAATTTAATATTTAAAATACCTTAAAAATAATAGGAATTATAAAGAAAAAATGGTTTTAGATGTCATTTTAAACAATCCTGAATGAATGAAATATACTTTTGTCCCTGATAGGGAAATTAGTAATGGACTCAATTGCAAGCATTTCAACAGAACCTGATACATTTAAAAAATGACACAAAATATAGACCAATTTCAAGCCGACGTCACAGTTACGTCACGGCGTTAGCTGGTGGCAAAAGGAAGAGCGGCCAATACAAACAAGCACATATTCGGCTCATTATAAGGAGCTTAAATTATTATTATTGTTATTAAATGTCATCTTGTTGTGTTGTTGGGTACAAGAATCAACGGAGTACAGGCTCCAATTTGAAATTTTATCGCATAATGTTTTCTAAATGATTGTGATTTTTTGTGAATCATCTATGATTTTATACATAGTTTTGATTGATTGTGACTACTTTTTGAAGAACCTGGTAAAAAAGGGTAATCGAAATAAATACATAGTTAAAAAATGAATATGCTGTATCTGGAATTTTTATTTAATCGCATTCGTTAAAATTGCACCGTAATGTCACTTACATTGTCGTCTTTGTGTCTGGTGGCCGTGGCGCTGGCCAGGCAGAACTGCGGATCGGATAGGCTACCACACAAGTCTTGTACGTGGCCATTACAGTTATAGGCATCTAAAGATTTATATGCCCTCAGTTTCTGTTTACGCTCAGTTTCTCTATCGGGTAGGTGTAGAAGTCAGTCCACTCAACCGGAGACTAACGTTAATGTTAATCCTGTCAGATCGTCCATTCATTGACTGCGTGTATGGTCAGCCAATCTGGGATGTCTGTTAAAATTAACTTTTGCAAATAACAATCGCGGTCCTGGACAGTGAATAACCTTGCACATTAAGATAAAATCGGATTTTCTCCAGTCATTATTAAAAAAACAAGCTAACAAAACTTGCAAACCTACGTTAGTGAAGCGGCCAGAGGGCTCGTTCTGCCACCACCTAAGCTCCGCCCACACAAAAACGTCACCATGTTTACCAACTGAAAATTGGTCTATACACACCATACACGTAGACATAAGAATAGGAAGACGTCGTAAATCCATGTTCAGCAGTTTAAAACATTTTTGAACAAATCTGTTTAGTGAATGATTCATTGAATCATTCAAAGAGAATCACTTGATTCGTTCCTAAATCAATCAACTTTTGCTGGCTGCATCTAGAATCACATCCTTTCCTACTAAAAAGTAGGGAAAAAACAGTTTGTGACAAAGGAAGCATGTCTTAATTAACAGTACTCATAAAAGAGTAGGCAAAAAAGTACCCTACTACTTTTGGTGAGATTCTGATACGATGGACACTTCACTATCCCATGAGGGCACGGGAGAGGATTTTTGGATGGCAGTGAAGCGACACAACTGACACTGGCAGGTCACAATGACAATATGGCGGATGTAGTACGTCCAGATTACATTTATACTACACACACTCATACTATAGAACATTGAAGTAATTACTTATTCGGAATAAGTACCTACTCAAGAGTGGATGCAATTTCGTATTCATTGAGACACTCATAAAGACATAATTCATCTCTGCTTGATTTAATGATTCAGTGGCTCACTTTGTTGCCACCTACTGGTGGAGTGATGTAACATACAAAAAGAGTTGCTAAACAATCACCCTCAGCAAGTAGTCTATATAAAGCATATTACACTACCATCACTACTGAAGAGTGTCTAGAATAATGAAGAAAACATATAGGAATACAACACCAAATATTGTAGCAATTTTCTAATTGAATTCATTCTTAGATTCCATGTTCATATTTGTCTAGATACAACCTCTTTCTAAGCTCTTTCTCTCTCTCATACACATTCACAGCAGGTCTGGTTTCTTTTTGTCAGAGGTGGATTTGCATTCAGTAGTTCTACCCTCAATCAATATTCAAAAGGGCTTGAGAACAGAATGACTCAGCTTTCAACACTGAGGCTTTTCCAATCACACCGAAACAGTGAAAAACTTCAACTAAAACTATATAGATGAATATGTTCCAATATGTTGTTTCAGTAAACTTTATCGACTCAAGTGCTGTTTATCTGGTCTTGTTTATCTTATTTATTTGTCACATGTGTTTCCAAAGTATATGGTGGGATGTATTTGTGTGTGTGGGTGTGTCAGTAGGCTTAAAGCTTTAGATGTTTAGGTTATGTCTATGTGTGTGTGTGTATATACGGCCAGATGGGAGCAAAGATTTGCAGCTTTTTACAGCAGGAGAGATCTCACACACGTTTGAAGTGCTTACATGTGGGTGTGTGTTGGTTTTTTCCCCCTGGATTTAACTGGAAACACATTTTCTTCCCTCATAACACACACACATGCTGACATCGGCCCAAAAAGAGTCATTCCCGGTCTTCTCTGCACTGGCTTCTATATGTAGAGAAGTTGCAGGTCTCTTTAGACCGTTCAATAACATTCTCACATACATCTGAGTGCAGTTATAATCCTCAGTTGTCCAATAGCATACACCGCTGTAAATACACAGGTGCTTTGGTGTCCATCCCAAAAATGTTATTTGGATAACTATTTTACAATGCACAATTAGTCCATTTATCTCTTTAAAGATCCAAAACTCTTTTATGACCCGCAGCTAATACATCTACGACTTTCCCATGAAGAAAATACCATAAATATCTGCTGTTAACCTCACTCACACCTGGATCTGTAAAGACTCTCCATATAGAATTACACAGATTCAGTATCAACACAGCGCTCATTGCAGAGACTGTGGGGGATCTTTGATGTGATTTAAAGGAGGTTTGTAACCACTAAGATTATTCATAAAAAAAAAAACCTCCACCCACAGCCAACATCCTACACCCTAAACACCGAACCCCACCAAAGCCCTGTGGCTTGTCCACCCCCAGCCCCTGAGCAGAAGATGATGACAACATGGCACATATAAGAGCCTATTTTATGGAAAGGAAATTTTATGACTGTAGCATGAAACACACAGGAGATTTATGGCCTGTATTTATGCTTTTGTTGTATGTGAAAGTGCAGTCAGTGAAAACTTTCCACGGAAGAGAGAAAGGAGCAAGATGAGGGAGAGTAAATGACGAGCGAATTTTCATTTGCGAGTGAACTATACCTTTAATGGTTTAACTAGCCCCTGATTTGACAGACAAGGCTTAAGCTAGTCCCAGACTAAAATCCATGTTTGAGCTGTTTTAAATGAAAACAGTTCAAATGTCAGTGCCATTTTTTTTTTTAAATGCACACCAGTATTATTTTTTATAAGGTAGTCTGTGTAGTCTAATCCTGGATTAGTTTAAGCCCTGTCTGTGAAACCAGGCCTAACTGTCAAGGGTGGCTTGTATTGATAATCCAAAGGAAAAGATGCATGATGCAGAACAAACGAAGACAGAAGGCTTAAATACATACGGGGATGATAATCAATGGAACAGGGTACAGGTGAGACACAAATCAGGGACTGTGGCAAATAATGAATGATTAAGCAGTACCGTACAGTATGATATGCAATTATTTCCATTTCGATGGTCAAAAGTTGTGAATGGTTCCAAAATACTGAACCGTACCGTACCACTTTTTTGGGACCCTTCCGTTGGGGTACCTAGCACAGTAGTCTGGTACCTTAAGGGTGGAGTTGGACTCACTGCAGAACGTTGATTGTTTGACAGAGAATCGTCACTTGAGCGTGCTACAAGGGGGATGACATTTTTTAATACAGTTGAAACAATGCCGTTGCAACACAATGTTTTTTTGTCTTGTGACAGCCACATGCAGAGAAGCAAGAACAAGATCTGATGTCATCCATTGTTGTTTACTGTGTCACTTTCTTCTTCCTAGTTTTCAGCATCATTACTCCAGTCTTCAGTGTCACATGATCCTTCAGAAATCATTCTAATATAATTATTTGGTGCTCAAGAAACATTTCTGAATATTATCCATATTGAAAACAGTGATGCTGCTTAATATTTTTGTGGAAACTGTGATACTTTTTTTAGGATTCTTTGATGAATACAAAGTGCACGATTAATAAAGTGACAAAAATGAAAGTCTGTGTGTGTGTGAGGAGCAGGGAACTACATCTTGCTTCAATTATAGGTCAGCATTGTTTATATCTAGTTCAGACATTATATGCCACAGCTGCAACCTCACTACACATATACACATACACACAAATAGCATTCAATCCTTCCTCTATCCAATTTAGTTTAAGTCAGCCATACAACCTGTCCTTATGTCCGCAGAAGTTGAAGGGTGAACCCGTGTGACCGCCTTCCGAAAAAATAACAAACCCCTCGATATATACACACACATACACCCCGCTTTGTCTCTGAGCCTGAGGCAGTGAGACAAAAATAACCAAACTCTTAGACTCCTAACCAGAACCACATTTCCTGTATAGAGACGGCAAGAGAGGTCGGTTTCCCATATTTTTATTCGTTTTGAGGAAATTTCAGCCTTTCATTTTCTCAGAGAACATCGCAATCTCTTCCTCTTGTACTCTTCTGGCCGATTTAGACACAAAAGACGGTACGTATTAAACAAATTGTGCGCTTTGGTCTGGCAGACATAACTGTGCTCGGTCTTTCAGAAGTTTATTTTAGACCTTCTCTCTCCCCAGTCACAGTCGTGTGAGCCTGGACATTCTCATTTATTCCGAAACGCCCCCACAGTATCAAGGGTTTCCTTTTGTACAAATGTTCACCTCTATCCACGCACAGAAATACACGCACACACTCACACACACTGCCTGTTTTAAACAACGAGCTCTTGTGACACTGTTGGGACCTGTGCCCAGAGGAAGGAGCCAATAAATGAAGTTAAAATATGTATTAGAGAGCGCAGAGAGATCATGAGGGACTGTTTAAATTGGACAGTAGTGTTTCCGCTGTGGCTGGGAGTCCAAAATCAACAGCGGTACAAACAGCCGGGATCATGTGACTCGCTTACCTTGCACCACCTTTAAATCGTTATGACCTCAATAACGATTTAAATCAAACATGAATGATCGGACTGTCATCAAATTCAACAAACGCACTGAGATTCGATTGACTTCAGATACTTGTTTGTTTATTGATGGCGTTATCACCAGCAGTCGGATAATAATGAAATGTAAGCCTGCAGCCTATTTGCATTATGTTTGGAGTGTTTTTCAATTACTTTTCAAAGGCCCTCCCATGAGTATGCGTGAGAGAGTGAAGAAGAGAGATGGAAAATCCTGACCCTCAGTGCAGTGTTTCACTCCATAGTTCAAGTGCGTTTTAAAGCAAGGCTTAAAATCGTTAAAGCAAGGGCTGTGGAAATTCTATGCTGTATCATTGTAAGACAGAATGCCTTGGCAGTGCCGTTCATACACTTCTAGGGGCCCTAAGCAAAACTTTGTGAAGGGGCCTCTGTCGAAATTACCCAACCCCCAGCCCCAGAGCAGTTTCACTGTAAACAAACAACATACAGTGAGTTTAATATCAATAAACATTAGTACTGCACTTTATGAAAAATATTTAATGGAAAACCCTTTGAAACACATGCTAGAACAAGTCAAATTAAATCCAAATTTTCGTTGATAGCTAATACCGCTAAAGTTGAATCTGCATGTCATAAAAAATGTGTTTACATTATATAAGGATATGCTACTTAAATAATCTTTGAGAGCAAGGGGCGCCCCCTGGTTGTCCGGGGGCCCTATATGCACCTTGCGGTAGTTTCGCACACTAAATGGTTAAAATTGCGTTCTTTTTAGTCTTTGTAAATCATCAACCAAACAATGCTTACCTAAATTACTGGTAAGCATTAATAAATGAACTGATAACGCATAATGCTCTTGTATAGTCATAAGAGCTTTTACATGTTGTGTTTAGTTTGTGACTGAGTGAAGGAAATGTCATTTAAAAATGTTGAATGATACAGAAATTGTTTCCTTCTATTATTTTGTCTTTGCTTTTGTAGTGTTTCTAAAGACATAAGACCAACCAGAGTGAATTAATTGCGCAGCATTTCCACAGAAGCTGAATTACTTCTACATAGTGATAACAATGTCTCTGAATTAACTTTTTAAAATATGAAATGTAAAGTAACCCACAAAGAACACATCATTTTCTTTTTGTCATTTTACAATTTAGGTTCCAATTGTTAACGTTATTAATGCATTAACATGAACTAACAATGTGCAATACATTTGATACAATATATTTATTCATCTTTGTTAACATTAATTACTAATCAAATAAAATCTGTTTATTGCTATATATTGCATTAGTAAATTATAAATGCTATATAAGTATTTTTCATAGTTCATGTTAACTAATGTATTTACAAATTAAACCTTTTTGTAAAGTGTTACCCTTCATTTTTCTGAGAATTATAGAAATAGCTCTTGTGAATCGTTATGCAGAATTTATGCATGCAGACTTTGACCCTTACAAGAAGAACACCTTCCAGATTTTGTAAAAGTTTTCATTGAGTCCTCTGCGATGTTGACTTTGCGGTGAAACGACCGTTAGACGTCTGTGTGAAGGATTTCACACAAATCAGCTCCCTCTAACAGTCGGTTCGGTTTGAAAAGCATCTTTCAAACGTTTTTCTCTCCTTTCCCCCCTTTTTCATTTACCCTGGCCAAACTAAATGGGAAAGGAAATCTGAATTAGAAACGGAGGGGGCGGAAGAAAGTCAGGCAGAGGCAAAGTGAGTGCAACCCATTCCCAAATGTTTCTGCGTTTCTACTGCAAATCCAGATGTGGGTCTGTTAGTCATTGGTCAGCATCAACACACACACACACACACACACACACACAACCAGGACTTTTTTCCACAGTGCAGAAAATTCCTGACAGTCATAGTATCAGATGGTAATCCTGTGGTACTTTGATATTTACCATGGTACAGTATTTTGCACTATACCCCAAAGAATTTCAATGAACATGATGGTATTGCCGGGTACATTGTCAAAAGCTAAACAAAACATGTAATTACCATAGTCTATGATAAAAGTCTAGCACACCATAGCACACCTTCCCCAGCTCCACCTGTATAGATCTGCTACGGGGGGTTATTTCTTGTATGTTACATCATGTGCAGCAGCATGTCTTGCTCACAGTAATGTCTGCGAATGTATTGGCAGTAGCAAGTCTTGGTACTTGCTCTTGGTACAGCAGCAGCAGATCTATTCCACCAAGACCAAATACATTAACATTGCCAATCTCTATTATCATACCAATCTCTCAGAGTTATATATATATATATATATATATATATATATATAACTTCAACTTATTTCAGTTAGTTGCCAGTTCTGATTCTAATTCCATTTCTAAAAAAAAATTTTAGTTTTTTTTTTTTTTTTTTTTTTTAGTTTTTTATATATTTTATTTAATTTTATTTCAGATTTCTTTCGATTACTGAAAATTACACTTAATAGTTTTTGTTAACAACAAAAGCAACAAAATCAAGACTGGTGTAAACTGATGGTAATGTCAGGCTGAACTGTTTAGTGTGTGCGTCGCGTTTTGCTGTGGATCACAGCCGCTCCGCGGTGTCACGGGGGAAAGGCGGAGGAAGAGCAGCAGCAAGAGGAGGATGAGGAGGGGTTGGGGTTTGCTGTGGAGGAACTGTGAGTGTGTATGTGAATAGTGTTGTGCGGATCTGCTTGCTGGACGCAGGCCAGCGGTCCCTGTGAAACAGCGCGTTGAGAGCGGAGAGGGATGGGATGGGATATGCTGGCACTGCCGCTGTCAGTCCGCTCCGCTCCGCCTGTGCAGCTTCACCGGGGATCTTAACAACGACATGGATGATGCTGACTTCGAAGATGATTTAGGCCGGCGTGTGAACGTTTTCTCTTCGGACTTAACCCATCTGGATTACTGCTGTTGTTGTTAGAGAACATTTATTTCTTATTTCGGCGAGGAATTCATGAACGCGGGAGCGTAAAGGATTTCCAGCAAGGTAAATCGCGCGCACGTCTCGCGCTTGTTTTGCGCTGGTCTCGCGCTTCCCAATTCAGTCAGTCTGAAGGATGGATGCGTGAAATACGTGATGTTTTTTACTTAACTACACATATATACTTCAATTATTTTCCGATAACTGATTAAAACACACGATAGAGCACTGATTTGTGACCATACACGGATGATATCATCTTTAAAATCAGATTGTTTTGAGGTGAAAAGGCTCAGAGTGTAAACTGTGAATGTAATGCAGCTAGCCTGCTAACCATTTATCTCAGAAACAGGCATATTATGTGAGAAATACTGCCTCGTTTTCTCATAATGTTGATCTAGTTTGACGAACATCATCCTTAAGGCCATTTTTTAGAAACGAATAATGTTGCGTTTTAAGGAGTTTGTATACTAAACTTGCTAGCTTATCTGCTTTGCTTGGTCACCATTACTGCCCATTCAGACTCATTCATCCATTTTTCCAAGGCTATTAACCTGTGCAGACAGCTGAATTTGATCAGATCTGCTGTGGATAGTGACAGGAACTTAAAAGGATTGCATGCATGTGACCATCACGGTCATATCCTTAAAATCCTTGAACAATGTAGCTGTGTTAAGTCTTGCTTTATTAGATTTAACGTTACCCGAAATGTCCTACGACAGCCTCATAGAAAAGATTGTGCTGTCTCAAGACCTAATGAAAAATGCTGTTTTAGGGCTGTTAAATGAGATTACCATCAGCATTAGATAGATAGATAGATAGATAGATAGATAGATAGATAGATAGATAGATAGATAGATAGATAGATAGATAGATGTTGATTTGGGCTGTCTCTCAAAAACTTTTGATTTCTGACTTCATGTGTTTCACTTTATTCGTTTTTGTTGCAGTTCCCCATGGCGGCTGCCAAAAGACTGATGAGATGTGAACTGCCTAGTAGACAGCATTATTTGGTGCATGGACCCAAAAATTCTGTTTAGATAGACACCTCAGTAGAGCATTTTTGGTCTTCAAAGATGCATTCCACTTTGATTTAGTATAATGTCCTATGACATCAGACATCCTCATCTTTGTGGAGATGTGAGCTTCTTACCTAGACATTATTTTAGGCATCATGCATGCCCTTTAACATACTGTCTGGAATCTAGATAGCAGCCCATTGGGTTTTGGGGAACAGCCTGTGATTGGAGTCTGTCTGTAAACAAAGCAGACTGGGCTGTGCCTATCTAGGCAGCTGTGGTCCTGCCGGCTCAGGGTGACGGATGTCTTTTTTTATGCTGCTCACCCTGTGATGTCTGCACTGCAGGGCAGCAGTGTCAGCAGGCTGATGTACTCTAGCACACATGGTCAGGCATGAAAACCAGACCTGCAGTCGGCTAGACTTTTATCATTGGTCAGTCTGCACCATGAGACTTAATTTATACCCGAATTTGTGATGAACATTGATTATTCTGCCTTTGTGGTGCCCATGTGCATGTGTGGTCAATGTGGTGCACTGTCATTTTGTTGTCAATGTGCATTAAGGGGAAAACTTGCTGTGTGCATGGGGTTGTGTCTGATGGCCTGTACTATCACAAGGACATCAGCCACCTCCTATCATGTTTAATATCTGTCTGATATGATCTGAATTGGATGTTCACTAATTCAAATGCTCTTAAATCTCTATCTTCTACACATCGTACTGCTCAGTGAGAGTGAATGTGATGCTAACATGTAGCTTAGGATTTAGTACGGATAAACCGCAATGAAACCCTAAACAGGGCATCAGGGTCAGTCTTAAATCTGCACCAGAGAGTGGGTTTATCATCGGATCAGATTATATTATACTATAATCGTCTCCTCTGCAGTGTGCATCAGAGTAACTGCACTTTTATATTAGGACTGCATGGTTTGGGGAATCTAATTGTGCTTTTTTTTAAGTAAAAACTACAGCTATGATAAAAAAAATATATATATTTTTTGTTTGAAAGCTCCAGGTTGGCTGTGCTTGATTCGTTGTAGGGCTGCTAATAATAATAATTAATAAATACATATTATAAAATATAAATATAATAAATATTTATGATGATAATGATTATTATTAAATAAAATATTAAACAAAATAATAAATATTACTATTGTAATATTTCACTGCAAAAATAAAAAATTTGTGTATATAATTTTTTTTACAATAATAGTTTAAGTTAAGTATTCAAGGCTGTCATTCAGTTTCGAATGTTAAACTATCAAGCTTTTATTTTGGCATAAAACCACAGGGAGACTTTAAAGCTTATATTTTGTTGATAACAGTTTATAATTGCTTCTGAAGTTCTCGTTACAAGTTTGGGAAGATGGTTGGCGTGTTACTTTCCGAAATGCACTTTATAAGCAACTCAAACTCAGGGAAGATGCAGAGATGAGTTTGTGCAAAGCAGTATTTACTGTGATTTACTGTGACGAGACTAGACCAGCTAGCAAAAAGTCGTCTATTAGACGTTGAATAGACGTAAATCTTCAACGTCGAATTGCGACTTTTCAACGTTGAAAACAGGTCGATCTTAAAGGGATAGTTCACTTTGAAATAAAATTTTGGTATGTTTTAGCTTACCTCAGGGGCATCCAAGATGTAGGTGTCTTTGTTTCCACAGTAGTTTAAATTTTGATATTTTTAAGTCGAACCGTTCTTGTCTGTCAGTCATATAATGCAGGTCTATGATCACCACCTCAAAGAGCATGCACAGAGAAGTCCAAATTAAACAACTCCCCATCGTAAGTACACATTGATGGCCTAAGACACGAAATGAGCAGTTTGTGTGAGAAAACGAATAGTATTTATATCCTTTTTACCTCTTGTAAACTTTCCGGCGCTTGCGCAGACTAAGCCAGAAAGCGCACGCGCCCTCAGATCACTTGGACGTGGTTGTGTAGAGGTAAAAAATATATAAATACTGTTCGTTTTCTCACACAAACCGCTCGTTTCGTGTCTTAGGCCATCAATGTGTACTTACGATGGGGAATTGTTTTAATTTGGACTCTGTGCATGCTCTTTGAGACAGTGACCATAGACCTGCATTATATGACTGACAGACAAGAACGGTTTGACTTAAAAATATCAAAATTGAAACTACTGCGGAAACAAAGACACCTACATCTTGGATGCCCTTGAGGTAAGCTAAAACATACCAAAATTGAATTTCAAAGTGAACTATCCCTTTAAACATCTTAATGGAATATGTAAAACTCTTTAAAGTTATTTGAGATAATAATGAACATGGTTTTGTAGTTTGTTTTTCTCCGTTATTTTAGCATGTATAACAGACTTATCCTGTCTTAGCTGATCAGTTGAAAACACGTAGTCAAACAGTCCGGCCAAAACTACTTAGTTGAAATCACGTCGTAAACCAGTCCAAGGCAGACCGACTTATTTTCAACCATATTTCAATGTTGAAAGACGGTAATTGTTTACTGGGTAGGCAGTGGATTATGAGCTGCTCGTGTGTAAAAGAACAAAGTGGCATATTTCACTTTGAAACACAGTGCATATTATTTAATTAAGCCTCACCAAGCCATATTCGTTTTCATTTAGATTAATTGTGCAAGCACTACTTTCATCATCTATAAAAGAATGACAATGATTTACAAATATTACACTGACTGAAATGTCTGTGCTATGCGATTTTAATGACATCACAGGTTCGTAGGGCAGTGTGAGTGTAGTGTGCCGAGTTCAGCTGAGAAAGTAGTGACTCACCGTTCAGTGATTACAGGCGAGGCATTTTGTAACCACACACCAGACGCAACACACAAACACACTACTACAAACACACAATTCCCAGCACCTGATTGTTAGATTCTGACATTATGGTTGAGAGCTGTTCACCTCCCCCTCCAGATACACCCCAGTGAGAAGTGTTCTCATTTAGTGGAGCGGAGATTTGACATCTTGAGCTTCAGGCTTTAGGGATGTGCTGTTTGCTCTATTCAAAGCCTCAGGTTTTTAATCTCCTATTGTGTGGTGGGAAGTGTTCCTATCAAGCCTGACTCCAACCTTAAGAGGTTTAATATGGTGATGTAACAAAAATGTGGTGCCTTTGGGCTACCGCAAGGTCGGTAATGAAGTTTAACCTTTAAGATTGGAAAGTCAGCCCAATATCAGATGCCGCAAACTCTTGCTTGTGGGATCTGCATGTTTTGCTTTTGCAATGAGCAGGCCCACATGGAACCTGGGCTCTCAGAAAGCTTCAGAGATCCCCTTAAAATTGGAACAGCCATCATTTACACATCCCACAACTATGTTTGTTTATTAAATGTTTTGGCTAAATTGAATATGGTTTTAGCTGCCAATATGTGAAGTGCTGTTTAACTTTGTTTAAATCCATTCCATGGAATTCTAAGGTTTTGTTTAATTATGGCAGTATATCTACAAAGATATCGAACTTTGAGGAAGGATCGAGTAAGATGTATTCTCTATTCATGTATTCATTTTAGTCCTGTCAAATCAATTAATCGCATCAAACATAAAAGTTTGTGTTTATATATACACAGTATATGTATGCACATATATATAGCCTACATTTTACACACATTTTTTTCCTCAACATTCCTTTTTTTCCTCAACATTTTTTTCACACACACGGTTTTGGTTTAACTGAACTCAATCAAATGTCTTTCTTAGGTGTGGTTTACATAAAGATGCTTTCAAAAGGATCTATTTGGTTTTTGGACAACTAGATTAGTCAACCATCATTACCCATACCTAAACTGGAGTAGATA
Organism: Scardinius erythrophthalmus; assembly: GCF_964197995.2. NCBI lineage: Eukaryota > Metazoa > Chordata > Actinopteri > Cypriniformes > Leuciscidae > Scardinius > Scardinius erythrophthalmus. The sequence continues at coordinate 16,865,532 of NC_138228.1, forward strand.
TATGGTTTTAATGGTGCTGCTGTAGTTTGGATCAATTATGCTACCATTTTATTCAGTATCCTAAAAGTTAGACCTAATTGGATCATGTGCTGCTCCAGGGAAGGAATTATACAATTAAAAAAAGAAAAACATAAATAAAGACTGGACCATTCAGGTGAGCCAGTTCATATTGATTTAGGTTTGTCTTTATAATATGGAAATGTGATCTACTGAGGGATAAGAATACAGATGTTGCCTAAGGGTATGTTATTCTGAAGACAGGATATCAGTTTTTAGGAGCTAGAGCTTCTATGCTGTTGAGTTAGCTTCAGTGTTAGCACAACCAAGAGAAATCCATCAAGCCGAGCCCCCCTGTAAACACACATCTTCACAGGTCAACAACAAACTCACACCAGTCTGTTCGGACACACAATATCAATCATGTGGTCAGTCACGTGGTTGTGTAGCTCTGCTGAGGAGAAGAGGAAGAAAGGATGTGTTTCTAGTCCTGTGACTCCCCTCCTCCAGTCTTTTCCCCCCACGTGTGCGTGGAGGAAATGTGAGCCATGCTGCTTTTAACAGCCTCATTGTTAGTGTTCCTCAGGGACGGAGCTTCCTGATGGCAGGCAGAACACTCCACATGTTCCCATTCTGATGTCCTTACGCACACCACCACGCTGAAAAGCTTAAGAAACGTCTTGTATTCTTCCGTTTTCTCCACATTCCTTTTAACCTGGCCTACATATAGAGGCAGAGGGGGTGGATGAGAGCTGGAAAGCATGGAGAGATAGAATAAGAGCGAGATATAGCACACTAGAGAGAGTGAGTCAGTGCACCACTGCCTTTCTGACTCGTCTATCCATAAAGGATGTATAAACAGGAACCGGACGGAAAGTCCGCTGATGGATGTGAACTACCGCCACTGTTAGTATCACATTCACCAACTCTCAGATTCCTTGGAAACATTTTTTCCTTAAAGAGAAAATAAACAGAAAATGAAAAGCTCTCTTGAAGGGAAAAGAACAATGGGAGTATCTGGTTGCACTTTAGTTCTTTGTATTCGAGTTGTCCAACCAGCTCAATCCTAAAGGCCATATAACTCAAGCGATGACATGGCTGTTAGTCAGACTCTGTTCCTCACAGATGTGTCCGTCCACCTGCTCGTAATGGGATGTTTACTATACGGCTTGGCACAGAAGCAGCAATCTTAAGTAAACACTCAGAAAAATTGTGCGCGAGACTGAATGGAAAGTGAGTGGGAGCAAGCAGTGATTTGAGATCAAACGATAGGAGTGTGCAGGCGATAGTAACTCTAAACATGTTTCATAGGTTGAGTGCGTCTGGTCAATGGTTATCACAGGACTTCTGAATGCACTGCACACTCTCATTTTAGCCTGGAGGAAACTGTGATGTTAGCCTGTTTGTTTTTTCCTGCAGTGCAGACTTCATTTAATATTAATTATGAGCAGTTCTTTCTGGCTTTGATAAAAAAAGACATTCCCCGCCATGACTGATGGCAATCAAAGCACTAATCAGATTGTGCACTGGTGCAGGTATCTATACGGACTGACATGGCACGATCCCTCTTTCACAAATTAGCCATGGTTGAGGGGTGTTTTGTATTAACACAGATATTTCACAGCAGCTGTAAGCCCTGATCTCTAGATAGAAGCTTATGTCTGATGTGTGTCATACCGTAGAAACAATACAAAGTGACTTTATGTAGTTAACTGCAGTTTTGAGTTGCGTATGCATTTGTTGAAATGGATAGTTCACCCAAAAATGTAGGCTATATTTTGTCATTATTCCAAATCTGTATTACTTTCTTTCTTCTGCAGAACACACACACACACAGAAAAAAAATCTGAATAAAGTTCCTACTTTCAAGACTGTTTTTGTACAACATTGGACCTTATTGACATTTACTATATGGATATTTTTCATAAATCATCTATTGTGTTCCACTAAAGAAAAAGTCATGCAGATTTAGAACAACATAAATCATGACAGAATTTGCCATTTTATGTGAACTATTCCTTTAATTGCCAAAGTTGCAGAGTTTACGTTTGTGACTAGATTAGTCCTGATTTGTGTAGTCTGTTTGAGACACTTAGAAGCAATTAAGCTAGATATTCACGAGCAGAACTGTTTATTCTTTTTGTTTGTGAAATAATCTTTAGAATGTTAGTTTGGTAACACGTTACATTGTTACACGTCACATGTAGTTACTGTAGTAATAACTATAAATTATGCGTAATTACATGCAATTAACCCTAAACCAAACCTCATCCTAACCCTATAGTAAGTACATGTAGTTCATTATTATTACTCTGTACTTAAATGTATAACTACACTGTAATACTGACACCTTAAAATAAAGTGTAACCATTGGTTTTAACTAGTAACTTACATTTTGACTACAGCTTTCCCCAAGGGTTTTATAGTATTTGTTGTATGAGGTGGTAAAGATCGGTGGTGGCCAAGTTGTGTGTACTAAACTGTATGTTTTAAGAACTAGAAGGGGCTAAATCAAACAAGACCTATGACATCCTACAAAAAAATTCAAGCTACTCAGCATCATCGCTGAAGTGTGCGATAATTCACTTTAAATGTGTGTGCATGTGTGTGGGAGTGAAAGAGATTGAATTCTGCTGCTTGATTGGGAATCGCGCTGCATGTGTGTAAGGAGAGTTTCTATTTTTGTCATGTCACCATGACCTAGTATTTACAGTTGATTTCACCCTGCTGTGAATGTGCTTTCATTAATCTCTCTCTCTCTCCCTCCTCAACAGATGACGGAAGGGCGGAGATGTCAGGTCCACCTCCTGGATGACAGGAAATTGGAGCTCCTGGTCCAGGTAAGACCCAACAATGTGTTTTTGCAACAATGTAGATAATGGTACAACATGACCCAAATGTGATATTGTAGGTTCGGAAGTGTATTGTTGAGATAATTGATTATGCTTGACTTTATGTCCAGTATTAGTGCAGAAATATCAAAGTAGTATTAATATTGTATAGGTGTGAAGTTTTAGTGCATGTTTTTGTGGCAAGGCATGAGGTTTCCTCTCGTTTGTCTGGGAAGGGAAATCCTCATTGTTCCTCTGAGACAAAATTAATGTCTTGTGGAAATAGGTGGATCTTTATCGGCCTGTGCATGTATGAGTTTGAATGTTTGCTCTGTGTGTATGTGTAATATGACTCCTTTATGCCCATCTCAGATTTCATGGCCAAAGAGACTCTGAGATTAGGTCACTCTGACCTGAACTCAATCATATGTGTATGCATATGTCGGTCTCCCAAGTGTCTTTTAAACATCAGTACCACTAATAGTCAGTCTGGCAGGTTTCGGTTCCCATAACGACACAAACCAGCAGCTTCTCAAATCAAGCATACAGCGACCCCCTCCTGCCCAAAACACTCCATAAATCAGAACGCAAACATCTTCTCTCAGGATGAGTTCAGTTTCCATAACAGCACTGTCTGTCTCCCATGCCCCATCAGCCCTGCTCAGACCTCAATATAAACAGAACATAGCACAACTTCCTCAACACTCACACTCATATGAACTTTCTCAGGAAATCCCTAATCACGAGGTAATCCCATGAAGAATACATTTCTGCACATTTCTACTCCTCTGTCTTGTTCTGTCATGTAATATTCTATTCATTCTGTTTTTATTGTATTCCCTCTGTCTGTTCTATTCTTTATTTTTTATGTCATTGTAGTATTTATTAGAGATGCACCAATATGAACATTTTGGCCGATACCGATAAATCTAAATCCAAATTTCTAGGCTATATCATTTTTGAGATCCTGATTGCAAAAACAAAACAAAAGTCACTATTAATGCATCTGAAGTGTCTCGGCTGTAGGAAATAATCCATTATCTATTGGCTTTAATATATCGGCCAAATTTTCTCGTCGGGCCGATAACGTTAACATTAAAAATGAACATATTTTGGCTGATGCCGATATAACGTGCATCCCTAGTATGTATTTATTGACAACGCCCTTCAGCCGTGACTTATTCACGATACAGCACAGCTTCTCATACCTTATTGCTTACTTAAAATGTTATTTTTAATGTCTATTTTTATTTCAGTTACTTGCCAAGGCAACTAATTTAAATTTAAAATTTTCATCTAATTATTATTTTATTTCAGCTTTATTTGAATGAACAGAAAAAAAACTGTTTTGGTTAACAATAGCAAAACTGGTTTGGTTCTATTATGTCCTATTGTCTTTTGTTTTGTTCTCTTCTCATGTTCTATTTTTTTATTCTGCGTCATTTTGTTTAGTTTTTCTGTTCTCTGTCTGTTTTATTCTCTTCTGTTTTGTTTTTTACTGTCCTGCTCAATTCTATTCATTTTGTCTTTCTTTCTTTCTTTCTTTCTTTCATGCTCTCTCTTTCTTTCTCTCTCTCTCTCTCTCTCTCTCTCATGCCTGTCAGATGCAGTTAGGTGACCTGATTACATCATAGTTGGAGAAATGTAATTCCTCTGCCTTCTCCATCTCTCATTTTCCACACACTCTCTTTCTCTCCTCTGAAATGCTGGTTGAGTTGATTGCGGTTGCAGTTATGGTCTGATAAACAGAGAAATCTAGAAAGGAGAGGAGGTGAGAGAGTCCTTAACAATCAGGTAAGAGGATGAGGGAGAGGAAAAGAAGGGATTTCCAGGAAGAGATAGAAAATAAAGAAGGAATGAGGCAGAGGGAAGAGGAGAAGATTTTAAAAACAAGGCAGTATTTCCTGTATTTCCCCACTCTCTCTTCAGTTTATGATTTATTGAGCTGTTGCAGAAACGCTTATTCCATAATCTTTACACATTTGTCCTACTTTAGTCATGAGTACTTAGATATATATGTTCTTTTAGCATTGGCTTAAAGATTTAGCCTCTTCTTTCTGCTTCCTGACTCTCTTTCTCCTCTTTCTCTTCCTCCATGTGGGCAGATGTTCTGGAGAAGGTTGTGTAGGTTAATCGGGCCATTGAGAATTCTGGTGTTATTCCAAGTTAGTTTGTTTCTGCATGTTCCTTGAGGAACAGCTCTTCAATTTTTTTCTGTAAGAGGAATTGTGTTGATGTACCTACAGGAATTTGTGATAACTATTTTGCGGTCACACAAAATTTTGCATTTCATGTGAAAGAACATGTACGCAAATTGGAGACATGCAAATTCACTTGGCAGAAAGACATTTGAACAATTGAGAATATAAACGTCACAGATTGACTTCATTAAAATTCCAAAAATGTTTGACTTCTTTATGAGAAACTTAAATACAAACTTGTATAGTAATACAAACTATAAACCAAATAATCTTATTAATTGAAAAAATATAGACATATATATATAAAAAAAAAGAATATAAATGACAAAACACACAACAAAATTTAAACAAAAGCAAAATATAAAAATTAAATTGAATATTAAAAACTATTATATAATATCAATAATACTGATCATGGGAAACTGGACTAGATGGTGTTTTAATTTACTGTCACTAACATTGAAGTTGTTGCAGGATTCAGAAATCCAGTGTGACAACACTTTAAGTTGTAAAACATCTTACACATGCAGTGGTGAAATACTTGACTGGTTCGGTTTTACTGATGGTCCTCTGTTGGATCTCTCTAGAGCCTCATTTAACTGCCTCCTCTTCCACTCTTCTTCCTCGTCTCATTAGAGGCAATGTACCATTCTGAATGTTATCGTGGATGATCTTGCACTGTGCGACTGGCAACATCATCTGATGATTTTATAGTCCCGTTATAGACTGAACTTTGCTATTACCATCTTTAGTCTTATTTGCGTTCAAAGCTGTTGAAAATATCCAGTCTGTATTGGCTTTAATGGAGATCAATTATTTTGTGTTTCCTTTTTTTATATCCTGTTTGCAGTTTTGACATGACTTTAGTTTATAATAAGGTAGACAGTCTTACAAAAACAGCTGCCAACAGTCTTGTTCATATTTTTGGATAAGCTTGCTCTGTTTTTCAGCTGTCTAACTGCTCGTTAGCATCTCCCACCTGTCTCTCCACAACAGGCTGTAATTTAGTGAATTATATGCGTTTAGTATGTGTTCGTCATTTTCCATGGTGAGTCAAAGCAGATGCTGTTAGGTTCTCTCGTGTTCTAGTTCGATCCTACTTCTCAGATGCAAGGCTCAATGCTAAGGATTTTTTTTCTACTGGCCTGGTTGGTTACTTGTCCGGCCAAAAATTTCACTGGCCCCGCCCCCACCACAAAAAAAGTAATAAATAAATGAATTAATTAAAATCGTTATTGTTTTCATTGTGTTTGACCCATGCAACCTTAAGGTTATGACACCAAATTTCACAATTCTATTTTTTTTATATATAATTAGTATTTTATTAAGTTTTTGAACATCACTATTACATTATAATCAACATTGTAGTCAACTTTACAATTGACATCTTAACATATATCCCATAGTGATGATACATTTTAAATGTACACAAATAAATAAGAAGAATAAGCAAAAAGGAATAAAAATCATAAAAAATACATAAAATAAATAAATAAATAAATAAATAAAAACAGAACAAATCAAATGTACATTTTCAACGAGCACCACATTCTCATCTAGTAGCAATATATTGCACGTATTTTCCCCATTTCGCCACATATTTTTCTGCCCTTCTTGATTCCAGTTTTGATACCACAGCAAAAACTACTAGCCTAACTAACATAAATTTAAAATATTATTAAAGTCAAACAAATAATCAACTTATGAGCAATAGCACAAATAAATACAATAGAACAAATATTCAAATGAAATAAACATTGCTTTTTAGGTTTTTCAGGTAGGTCTAACAGTAGTTATCAGGTACAGAAATTAAATAATCAAATGTAAAATAACACTGCATATTCTTGTCTGTATAAATTAAATATAGATTACTCCTTATTAAAGTTATAAAAGTTATTCAGTGAAGAGCAGTGAGTGATTTTTTTTTTTCATTGCCCTCAAAACAAACAGCCGCAGGAATATTAGGCTGTTGTCACTTTAAGACCAATGCCTGGATCAAAAATAGTATTACACACAGGGCCGTATTAACCATAGGGTTAGGCGGGGCTAAAGCCCCGGGGCCCGAGCAAGGAGGGGGCCCGTGATTGGCTGTGGAGCATATGACTAGCCATCGGTAACGCTGATTGCCAAAGTCTTACCACCCCCCACACATACCAGCCCTGTTACTTGGTGGCGCTTTGCCGTAAATTACATGCATTATCATGGAATCATTATTAATATTATTAATTGACCATTTGCAATAGACCCTTCTTTAGTTACTCACGAGTCACACCACACATCTTACTCACGCAGAGTTTTCGGTGCTGATGCAGTAGTGACGCGTTCATAAACGGCACCTAAAAGCTGTCACAAAGAACCAGCAAGTAATGATTATGAATATGTAAAATATTGCAATGAGACATTTTAATTGTTTATTGCAAAGATTAAGTTGACGATAGGCTACGGACTCGAGATCTTCAGTAGTTAATGCGCTGGGCCGGAGAGAAATGCACATTTCGATTACATAGTTTTATTTTGTTTTGAATGGTTCTGTTTAAAAGTAAAGATTTCAAGCTGTCTGTAGATAATAGATAATATTTAAAAAAAAAAAATTGGTCTGTGAGGTGAGTAGGCTACCTTTTATACGCTGAGTTTCGGGATGTTCTTAAGCTCCAGTTCAGGCGCCGGTTGGATTATATAGGCTATATTTAGCCTACTTTTTATTTAGGCTATTAAATACAGGAAATTGGTTAATGGAAAATGTATTAAAATTAAGATACAATTAATACAAAACGAAATTCGATTTAAAGAAAGGTTTTGTGCTTTCTGTTTGAGGTCTCTGTGAAAGTTTTAAAGTCTTTTAGTACCGCTTCTGGAGAACTGTCAGCCTAACATTGTTTTTTTCCTCATAAATACGAAAACGAAAAATAAAAAACAAAAGACTTTTTAAAAAAAGAAAAAACATTTTAACAGGATAAATTGAATATTCACAAAAGTGTGGGTCTAGGTAAAAAAAATAATTTTCCTGCAAACTATTGAAATGGATTTATCGCGTTTTGGAAAAGAGTTCCTCATCATTATTGTAAGATAATATTACTTGTATAATGACAACATTTTGCTCATTATCCACCCCTATATCCACTATTAGCAAGTCATATTGACATAAAGTGATTGGGGGGGGGGGGGGTGTATGCAGTAACTTGTAGCCCCGGGGCCCAGTGAGGCCTTAATGCGGCCCTGATTACATGTGCTTTATTTCTCAACTGTTTACGTTCACTTAAGACATTAACCGACTATGTTTACTAGGATACTTGCCAAGACAGGCATTTTGACATAATTGTGTCTGAATTTAGTGCAAGAAGACATGAAAGAGAACTCAATGTAGTATTCGGTCCATCAGGCAGTCATTATTGTCGAGCCCTGTGTCTGTGAGGAAATTAAAGAAGACTTCTGAGTTATATAGGTGCTAAATAATACACTGAAAGTACTTTAAGGGTTGAGTTTTAGACTAGATACCACTTGGATACCTTTTTGGCCAACTTTTAAATCCATCATATAGCCTACATCCATTGTGGAAAAAGCAATCACTGAAGGTACTGCTACAATCTTGGTGAAAACTGAAATCCAAGAAGGCAGACAAAATGAGAGAAATGTCAGCTAAAATGCAATGATTATATACTTCTAAATAATTTAACACCAAAAAAGTTCAATCTAATCTTGTGCTATTTATCTTAATGTTTATTTAGGGGATTGCACTTATTCGAGGGTGCTATTTGTGTGACGCACAATTGTTACCAATAGGGTGTTCCAAATCAGCCACTTATAAAGTTCCTTATCTGAAGGTATACTGCCTTTGTAACCAATAGGCAACAAGGCCTCTCACTTTGTTTTGGAATGGTCCCATTTTGTCCCTCGCTTGCACCTCCTTCATAAATGCATTTACACTGGCTGTTTTGGATGAAACATTCATTATCTATAAATGCACCTTTTTGTTGTATGAATGCATCTACAGATGTGAATTCTTTCAGTGTACAAAGTAGGGCAGTATCTAGTCTGCATTCCTGATCAGATAACATGTTTTAACAGTGATAAATCCTCAACTGAAACACTAGTGTTACATTGTGTTGAAGTCATTCTGTGTAATGAAAGCTGACTCATCTCTCATCTCTGTGATCTAGACCTGATGAGACCTTGCGGCGCATGTTCTTGTCATCGCTCTTCCGTCCTGATCAGACACCCACTGTTTAATTATATTAAATCACAACAGTCCGGAAAAAGACAGAATATACTGTCATTCTTTAAGAAAATTGATATGGTTTGAGTTTCAGCTCTTTTCATTTTCTCAACTGCACAAACACACATACACTGCCACAAATGGGTCAAGATTGAAGATTGCGGCCATGTTAAACCCACTTCCTCTTCTTACCGCAGACACACACTTACACAGTCGCTTTGGCTAATTGAGGAAGCAGGCTGTTTCACACCATGTTGCTTTGAATGATGAGATTAAATATGCCAATTGATTTATGTGGTATAGAGTTGCATGTCTCACCTGAAGAACCAGAGGTGAAGAATCTCATAAAATACTGATTGGTTCATGTGTGAATAACCACAACGTTAATGCCATAAACGAATATCTAAAACAAGATGTCTTGCTGAAAGCTGGGTTTTTAAGATCAGTCCTGAAGGGAGGGTAGTGAATCAGAGAGGATGGTAATTGCAGTCTCAGCAGACTGCAAAGGTTTTTATTGGCAACTGCCTTCTAAGGCAAAATCGAACTGAAATGGAACCTGATTTGAGATTATTTGAGATGCTCTGCATAGGCAGCAACTCATCTCGCCACACAAATAGCCCTCACGTGAGTCACACGAGACAGGTAATGTTGCTGGAATCAAGGAGGGTTTAGCATTTACAAAAGTTCTTTAGCATCTCTAATGCAGAGTTTCCCAAGCTGGGGTTTAGAACCCCTGGGAAGGGCACAAGGGAACTCAAGGGGGCTTTGTGAGTTGATAAAAAGCGAATAATTTAATCATAAAAATGTAACATTTAAATGATTTTAAATAATAATAAAAAAACACTAAATCAAACAGTAAACTAAAAAATGATTTGTTCCGAGTGACTTTTTACCAACATCAGTGAACTGTAAATATGCAAGTGTGTTGTTAAATTATCAAAATACTAACTTTAAGTAAATATTTTAGGGCAAAGTGGGTTCGGTTGAGAAGAAAGTTTGGGAATGGCTGCTCTAATGAGTAATAAAAATACATAGCACATGATAATATTGACAGCAATTGTTCTTTCTTACTTGGATTGAACTATTTTGTTGATATTTTCTGTTTAATAAGGTATCTTTTTTGGCAGCATGCTGCTTATTGTCTGACCTGCACCTATTATACAGTACCTTTAAGTGTTGTCTAGGTAGGCAGCTCACTAGGTTTTGGAACAACTCACTTGGTTTTAAGAACCTACCTTGGTCAAAGCTTTAGCTAGAAGACATACATTACAATTTAAAATGTAATAATACACAACAAAATGATGATGATCTTGTAATTTTAGAAATTATTTCTTTCTTTCTTTCTGTAAGTAGAGGTTGTGGCAGTGATTGTACTTTTGCTCTAGATTTTGCTGTGCTATTTTTAGGGTGTGTGGGTGGGCTGGCTCTCTTATAAAGAGGGTTGTTGCTCTTGCTCGTGTGTGTGTGTGTGCGTGTGCGTGTGTGTCTGTATTTATGTGTGCCTTTAATTCAAAATGGTCTGTGTTGAAACAGAAACAGTAATTAAAGTGTTTTGAAGAGAGGCTCATGCACACAATGTTTGTGCATATCAAGTGCACAATCACATCTTGTTGTAATTTGATTTAACGATTTTTTATCTTTCTCAGACTCTTTTCAGTGATTTTTACTTTTGTCATTTTTTATTAACATAATTTTGTAAAGAATAAGTGAATAAATATAAAACATACATATAAAAAGAAACATAAAAAACAATTTACAAAATGTGTATGCATACACAGCAAAACATTCAATATCGTCCAAAAGTTTTGGGTCAGCACATTCAGCAAGGACACATTGAATTTATCAAAAGTGACAGTAAAGACATTTATAATTAGGGGTGGGAATCACAGGGTACCTCACGATATGATACACGATACATGGCTCACAATACAGATAATATCATGATTCATGATACAGCAATTCTGCGATAATCAATATATTGCTAGACAATCCAATAATGATACTATGAAAACAAAATGCCTATGAAAAGGTTAAGTGCTTGTTTTCTCTCTTTATTCAAGTCCAAACTGTTAGAAAACAGCACAAAAAGTTTTTCTGTCTGTGAATTAAATTGAACATTTTAGGTAAATTAAACATTTTCATTGAGATCAGGTTGATGGCATTGCAAGTGATTTTGCATGTTCGTGGTTTTACAAGTGCACTTAACTTTTACCAGGCAGTTTTTGTCTATTGCATTGTCGATTTTGTTTGTCCCATCAAAGGTATAAAAGCTGAAGTGCGTCCAGACTTTGGACTTAAAAGTGGCTGGGGCATCTATTATTTTACTCACACTGCTGCCACCATCCTATTAAAAAACTCTTTTTCTTAGGCTAGTTAACTTATGTTCACATTTCCTTCATCCATGTCTTGAGCACCACTTCGAGGAGGCATGAAGTAGCGACGCCAGGAAAATCTATTTAGAAAGCCTCATTTCATTAATTAAAATATCGATATTTGGCGCCAGCGTATCGATTCTTGTATCATATGGAGAAAGACAATGATTTATTGCCCTATCGATATTTTGTCCCATCCCTAATAATGTTACATAAGATTTCAATTTCAAAATGCTATTCTTTTGAACTTTCTAATCATCAAAGAATTATTAAGCAGCACAACTGTTTTCAACATTGATAATTATAAGAAATGTTTCTTGAGCAGCAAATCATCATATAAGAATGATTTCTGAAGGATCATGTGACACTGATTAAAATTACATTTAAAAAAATATCAAAATAGAAAACGGTTATATTACTGTAGTTTTGATCAAGTAAATGCAAACTTTGTGAGCTAAGTTACTTCTTAAAAAAAAACTTTAAAAAAAAAATCTTACAGACTCCAAACTTTTAATATGCATGTTTGTATAGACATAAGCATAAAGATTGTGTGTCGATGTTGGTTGGTTGGTAAGCAGTACAGAGATGTCCCAGGATGCCAGTGATTTCAGTGTCTATGTTCAAAGCCAGTGACACACCCATGGTTTACCACACACTGGCTCTGACACACACTTTACACTCACTTACACACACACAGGGAAAGCCCCAAACTTGCAGAATCATAGACAGCTTGACAACTGGTGTCTCTCAGTTTTCCAGAATGTTCTGGGTGTGTGTCAGTACTAAGTCTAAAACCTCTGTAGTTCGTTATTGAGAACGATCAAAACGATTTTCCTTCTTAAAAGCAAATATGCCAGTTGTATGAGCATATTTTGGACATTACTTTTGCAGCAAATCAGGTTCTGTTCAAGATGCAACACACACAGACTGCAGACAGAGTCGGCATGAAATTGCAGAGTCACTGCAGTGCATCAATACTCATCAGAATACGACGCTCACAGCCTGCCAACTCGTTGACCTTGTGTGTATGTGTGTATCTGGGTGTTTTTGTCTGTGTGTGAATATTCTGAATGAAAAGATTTGTTTCGTGATGAAACCTAACTTCTTTTTTTTCTTCTGTCTCTCTCAGCCCAAGCTAATGGCGAAGGATCTTCTAGACCTGGTGGCGTCCCATTTCAACCTGAAGGAGAAGGAATATTTTGGAATCTCTTACGTAGATGAGACGTACGTATACCCAACACATCCGATGAAATACTACACATGCCTCTAACCTATGAAAAAAGACTGTCAGATGAAGCTGTAGTCATGAATAGTTCAGCTCTCTGACTGTGGATGAGTGAGCATGCTGTGATAATGCCACTGGAGATGATTGGCTTCCCTTTTTCTCCCTTCTTCACTTTCTGCGACAACCAGCTTTTCATTTAGTCCTACACAGTGTGACCTACCGCTGTGCCACATTTATTAGACGTATCTTCGCATGATTTCTTTAAGGCACACTTAAGAGCAGCATCACGTCTGTTCTCGCTGCTAGTGTGCTTGGGGAAATGTGTTATATGTAGTTTTCAAAGATTTTGAAATGTTGTCTGGTGACCTTTGATCCGCCCGCTGATCCTTCCCAACAAAGGGTTGACAGTTTGCAGTCGCCAAGGACAACATGCAAATAGACAAATGGATTTCTGTCAGAAACAAGTGCACACACAGTGTGAGTTCAAGTTTTCCTATACAAATACAATTTAAAACACATTGTGTTGTTGCTTGTCAGTGGTACTTGCTAAGACTAGCGTCAGTATTTTATAAATCAATGCAATACTTTCCTGAGCTTTTGTTTTTGTCATCACTGACTAGATTATGCATGGAAATGCACATGTGATGACATCTTGAACATAAAACATCCCTCTTGTGGCTCATTTTTCACATGATGTTTTTTAACGTTATGTGGTACTATGAATGAGACATTGTAAGATGTTGCAAGACTTTTCCGGTTGCTGTAGCAGATACTATCAGTCATTTCTCTTGGGCTGTGTTTCAGGGGTCATTTCAGCTGGTTGCAGTTAGATCGTCGTGTGCTGGAACATGAGTTTCCCAAGAAATCTGGACCCATTGTTCTGTACTTCTGCGTAAGGTAAGTTCAATGGCAAAAACACAATAAACACGTTTCAAAATCTAGTGAGCTGCGTTTTTAAGCATCCAATTGGACGTTTGAATGCGCCTGCGAATTCTAAAAAATTCAAATATAGTGGATTTGCTCGACCGCCATGAGTCACCGCAAGCGGAGTGATACAAACGGTGAAACAGCTCCAGTGCTGATACTGGGGGAATATCGCATGACTGGAAAAGGCTCTCAGCCAATCAGATTCAAGAACGAGAAAGATTACCAGAAAGTTGTGTCTGTGTTTGTTTATTCTTTCAAATTAGCGGGGTCAGTAAACCACAGCTCACTAGCAGTTACAGAGAACTTAGCCAATCAGAATCCACCATTCCTCTCATTAAAGGGTAACTAAACCCCTGGTCAGAGCCTGACTCCACCCACTGGCAATATTTGAAAAATGCTGGAAAAGTGGACAGACCGCAGCGGAGATAGAGGGGACGACCCGAGGGCGGGGCTGAGCGTGGGGGGCGTGCACCTGAGACCCGCAGTGACGGATTAATTGACGGCTGCTGTCATATTCTAAAATGGAGAGTGACTCACAGGGTCGCAAGACGACGTAAAGTACATGCATCTGATGAGTTTTATCGAGTTGATGTCAATAGCGCGCGCTCTCTGTAGGCATTTTCATATTTTGCCGCTATGTGAAAAAATCGTTTGTCGACCCCAGAGGATTAACTTTAGCCTAACCATAAGTTGTGATTAAAATATATATGATCACTCACATCAAGACGCCGCTGCGGTGGTGGAGTCCATGCAGGAGGAGCAGCGTTTGGCACTGCGTCGCTTTTCAGCGCGAGCTGTGTGGAGAAGCCCATTTCCACCTCTATTGCGTTGGAGAAGCAATCCCGTGTAAAATGCAGGTTGCACACTTGAGCTCTAGGCGGGAACTCACGGTCTTCCAGGCCAAGTGCATGCAACCACTGGCGCCTAATTTCCAAGTCTGCTGGAAAGCTATGCAGTCCAGCAGTGCTGTTGCAACCAGCAACACTACACCTACGTACCCTCCTGACCACTGTACTAAATACTAGCTCGTTCCAAGGGCGTGGTGAGCTGGAACCTGCTTACGTCACGTAGTACCGCTTGCGTCATTCAGTACCGCAAACATCCAATAGGAAAATTCAACTGCAGTAGCCGCCGTTCAACCTGAAGAGGGCAGCACTCAGACGTTTTTACACCATATATTGTAGAATTACAACACTTTATACCCAAATGTCAAAAAAGTTACTCGAATCAATGAACAGCACTAATAAAGCCCCATTCTTACAGATCATTAACTAAAAAAAGTTGGTTTAGGGTTTAGTTACCCTTTAACACCCCCAGCAATTTGAGCACCATGGCAACAGCAGAGTGTTAATCAGACTGTGTTTGAATTGCAGAGCATGAGCAGATATCTGCTGGGAGGGTTGATTCATTTATATTTTAATTGCATCTGCTTCGAAATATGACCAATACAAAGAGCAACCCAGTATATTTATTGCTCATGTGTGTTTGTATGACTCTGTGTGTGCGAGAGAGTTATAGTGGGCAAATTTGTTTGCTTCCTCACAGTATTTTACCGTGTAAGTCGCAATCAGCACACAGTCATACATCACCACCCTCGCTGTGGGTAGATGCTGGTTTATTGCAGTCAAGCTCCGCATTAAAATAGCTCAGCAATTGTTGGGACACATTTGGATTGCTTTTCTTTCTTTCAGTCTATTCCACTTGCATCACTTTGCTTTTCTGGGTCACACACAGACACAAACACTTAAAAACACGCATACGCACGCATGCATTTTGCTTTAATAGCTGTGTGCGGGGTTGTATGTCTTCTGCTTGAGCTATTGCATGTCAGTGCAGTTTGAATTAGAGTGAAGGCCCCGTTTTAATGCATGCATGATGTCCTGTGTACATTAGTGTGTATGTGTGTGTTATCCTTTCTGCCTGTGATTGGTCTATTGATTGGAGAGAGCTAAAGTCTTTGATGCGTTTAAGGCTCTGTCTCACTCACATCTCAAATTAAACCAGCTGTCAATGCTGTTTTAATCACTTTGATCTCTCTCACTTTCACTCATTTTTTCTTCACTGCCAGTTACTTCTTTACACAGTCAGTGGATTCAAAGCATATATCTTTGTGTTGTGTCGTAGGGTTCATTTTAAGTTCATTGTGTGCATCAGTGTATGTTCAAGGTCATATACATTACATGCATCTGTACATAATATCTATTTATGTGTGTCTGTGTAACATGATCATGATTTTGTGAATGTCACAGCTTGAGACAATTACTTATGTGTTTGTTTGTTGTTGCAGTTCCCGCTAACTCTAATCTGAGTGCTAAATGAAGCTCGTACAGTGGAAATTGTTTTCTTTTTGTGGGTTTTGAGAGGGATGGAGACAGCAAGAGGATATAGCGAGTGTTTATGATGCCCTCTAGTGATTGGTTTTTGACTCTGTGTATAAATAGTTATTTTTTTCAATGAGTTCATTGAATGACCTGAAAAGTGGAATCAGAATTGGTTACTCATACTGAACAATTTTGAATCACATTCACAATTCACAACACTCATTTTAATCTGTTAATTTTTAGTGTGTATATTGTATATAAAACTACTGTCTTTAAACTTAGCCATTTTTGATGAGTGTATTTTCTCTTCAACAGGTTCTACATTGAAAGCATCTCTTACCTTAAGGACAATGCCACAATAGAGCTGTTTTTCCTCAATGCAAAGTCCTGCATCTATAAGGTAAACTGTTGTCACTGCTCTATCACTAGAGGGCAGTGTTAGCTACTACCCCTTTGGTTAAGGCGCATACATTTGTTACCTCCATCTGTTCTCATGGAGCATCTTAGTCATAAATGCCATGTAACAAATCACTCTGGAGTTGCCTGGAAAATGACATCATGACAACACTGATTAGCTGATGGCACCATAAAAACATGCAGATTACCAAGCTCTTCTCTATCGACTATCCTTCAGGCACCAAACAGCATAAAATAAAATGCCATGATATATACATATGTATGTAATTTACGTATGTATGTAAAGTTTTTTTTTTTTTTTTAAAGAACATTTGAACTGCATTTAGTTGATCAAAAGTAACCATATATTTTGACATTGTTAGAAAAGATTTATATTGCAAAAATATAAATATGCTGTTCTTTTGAACTTTCTATTCATTAAAGAATCCTGAAAAAGCAATATATCGCAGTTTCCACAAAAATATTAAGCAGCACAACTGTTTTCAACATTGATGATGATGACAAATTTCTTTAGCACCAAGCTAAGCTTAATTAAATTGGAACGCATACGTCCACACTAGAGAATGATTTCAGAAGGATCATGTGACACTGAAGACTGGAATAATGATTCAGAAAATTCAGGAATAAATTGCATTGTAAAATGTATTAACATAGAAAAAAAGTTATTTTAAATTGCAACAATATTTCACAATATAATTAGTTTTTACTGTATTTATTATCAAATAAATGCAGCATTTGTGAACATAAGAGACTTTTTTCAAAAACAGAAAAAAGCTTTCCAACACCAAACTTTTGATATATAAGTTTTAAAATAAGTTTTAAAAAGTGCTTAATTCTTCCAAAAACATTCTGTATTTGTGAATGTCATTTGTCGCATACCACACATTCCCACCATGAGCTCATTGCTCACACTTTACTTTAGTCAGCTTCCCAATATATGCCAGTACTGTGTGTGTGTGTGTGTGTGTGTGTGTGTGTGTGTGTGTGTGTGTGTGTGTGTGTGTGTGTGTGTGTGTGTGTGTGTGTGTGTGTGTGTGTGTGTGTGTGAGAGAGTGACATTCCTGAAATTCTTGTGTTCTGCAAAGGTAATGAATCTCTCCGTTTGTCTTGGTCATTTAAGTAGTAAGGACCCCCTACACTTCAATATCCCCTCATCTAAAAAACCCATGTGTGTGTATGCGGCTTTGTCCTGCTATTGATTACACAGGAAATAGCTGAAGTGATTTAGATAGACCCTTCAGTGATAAGTCAGCAGATCAGGTCATTAAAAAAGAGAGAGATAAGATAAGAGGTAGATTAATGGAGATGTCCTGTCTGCTGTGATCCTGAACCTAACTCTCTCGTTCTTTTTTCTCTGTCTGTCTCCAGGAGCTCATAGAGGTGGACAGTGAGGTGGTGTTTGAACTGGCCTCCTACATCTTACAGGTAAGATCATGTTGGACTGTTTATCATTTTATGCACCTTCATGAACCCTGCACTGAACTTTTATGAAGTTCAGGACGTCTCAAACGCACGTGTGTGAGCATTATAGAGTCATATTCCGGTCACTACAGTATTTCAGCCTGACAGGGTGCTTTATTTTAAATCTAAAACAGGATGTTTCCTTTGTACTGTAAGTTAATCATATGAGGGAAGTACTTTAGAGAAATACGGTTTTCCTTTATGATGTGTATGTGTGATCCAGGTGTTGTAGCATCAGGTATGTTATGTGTGTTTGACCTTTCAGAGGATTCAGTCCAGATGGCTGCGATTGCATTCCCCACTGAGACACACATGCACCGTTCTGTGTATCAGAGGATACAATCTCTCCAAGCGTTCTTGTCTACCAGCAAAGACTCATTATTGATTCTAAAATATGTCATTTTTCTCTCCCACAGGAAGGTAAAGGAGACTTCACAAGGTAAGATGCTTTTTGAATGAATGAATCACCTTCCATTGACCCCCTTTAACATGCACACACTATCAGTGTGTCATTGCAGAGTGAAAGCAGATCCAATTTGTGGCATATATCAAACTCTCCTTCCCACATAAGCACATGAACACGATTCAAGAGAGATGGAGAGAGAGAGGGAATGAGAGAGATATGGGGGTGTGAACCCTGGGAACGGAGACAGAGGGGAGGAAATGGAATGCAGAGGATAAACAGTGTTAAATTACACACACTAACCTCTGGCTCTCTCCTTTACATACACACACACACACACACTCTCTTGAAACACTTTCTACACACAGTATCTCAGCTACAAATCTGTCACATGTGCATCCTTCCAGCTTTACTCTGTCACTCTGTGTCTGATACAGTAGTTTTCTTCGACTCCATTTCCTATTACACTTCCTCTAAACCTCTCCAGCGTTCTGTGTTTGGAGTGGCACACTACAAGTATGCAGCTTATTTAGTGTGCACAATATGCACATTTTATTACCGTGAAATACCTTGATAGATGTGAAGATGTGAAGAGCACATTGTGAGAGATAATATACAATTTAACCTTGCATTTCAGAAATGAACTGGAAGTGATATCAGATGTGATTTTAATATCTAAATCTTGACTTATTATTTGATCAGCAGATATTAGTTATCAGTTATACAGTTATTATTACAATTGTAATTATTCAACTTTACATAGCATGATCAAGAGAAATCATTAAAGTCACACAAGAATAAGGAATAGAAACAAATTATAAAAAATGTAATAATGGATTATTATTATTATTATTATTGATAATAATAGTAATTTCTTATTATATTTTTTATTATAATTTTTCCCTGTGTATTTAATTATTTCTCTTTGTCATTTGCCGCCTTCTTGCTGTTCTGTGATTCTGATTGGCTGATTCTTTGCCCTGTTAAGTGGTACTCTTTCTGAGCATATTTGTGTTATTTTTACAGTAATGATGTTACTAGGGCTGATCTGAAGAAACTGCCTGCACTGCCTACACAAGCACTGAAGGAGCACCCTTCGCTCGCATATTGGTGAGAGACACACACAGCTGTCAGCTGATAATGAAGAGGTATTAACAAGATGTATCTGCTCCGTGTTGTAGAGCACCATGGGAAAGGATTCTCTTGAATAATTCGCTAACATAATTGACCTCAAATATTATTTGATGCGAATGAAGTGTTTCACAGATGCTGCCGTTCAAAGGCGCACACACTCACTTACTCACACATTCATATTGACCAGGCCGGTGCACTTCCTGTTCTAAGAATGAACTTATCTCCTTCATGGTGTTGTGTTTCATTGGCTGTGTCTCTGTACATCTGTAAGCTCTCACTCTTGTCCGTTTCGTGTTCCTGTGGAATTAAAATAGGCTGACAGCCACATTCTCATGAACATTGTCATCTGTTGCCTCTAATTGTGTGTGTGTATGTGTATTGCAGTGAGGACCGGGTCATTGAGCACTATAAGAAGCTAAGCGGACAGTCCAGAGGCCAGGCTATCGTCAAGTAAGACAGCAAGAAAGAATGTTATGTCCAAAATGTTCCATTAAGTTTGATGACCAGAAAGTGTCCAAATGCTTTTCATCCCAACGGGATTGTTCACCCAAAAAATCTAAATTCTGTCATTGTTTCTGTCAATTCTGTCATTCCAAAAATGACTTTCTTACATCTGCGGAACACAAAAGAAGATTCAGCTGTTTTGTCCTTATTATTAAAGTCAATGTATGGTGACACAAACCTCAAATATCAACATGTTTGGTAACAGTGTGTGCAAGAATGAGATTTAATGATTTGGAGTCCATTGATAATGCAAACTGTGCTTGTTTGTGTTCTTTTGATTCAGTATCTAATCCAATGTCATTCATGCATTTTAAGTGTGCCTGAAGTATCCAAATCCTTTTTCTTCTTCCGAGATCCACTCCCACGTGTTTTCTACTAATGCAAATTGTTTGCATATGGAACATACATAACATATTGTCAATGATTTCTTCTTTCTTCTCTCTCACAGTTATATGAGTGTAGTGGAGTCATTGCCCACATATGGAGTGCATTATTACGCTGTTAAGGTGGGTCAGTCTGCTTAATTTATAAGCACAGCCGTCAGTCCACACACACACACACGTATGTTCTCACAACCTGCAGTATCGGCACTTTAGTTAAGTGTTAAAGGATGCTGAAGACTCTATGTGTTTAAGATAATCATGCTGTCATCAACCATGAGCTGACACTACTCATCTTATCGCCGTGTGTGTATAAATGCTCTCTTTTTCTCTCTCTTGCTCTCTCTCAGGATAAGCAAGGTATCCCATGGTGGCTGGGTTTGAGTTATAAAGGCATTTTTCAATATGACTACCAGGACAAAGTCAAACCAAGAAAGGTAAGACCGTCTTTCCTCTGTGGACTTGCAACAGTTTGACTTTTGTTTGTCCTCTCTTCACATCTCTTCATCTCCATTATCTCTTAATGGTTCTGCTTCCCTGATGTTAATTAGTAGTTCTTGGCTTTGCATAATTTGTCCTGCACCATTTGTGCTACAGACCTGAACAATACCTCAACTTGTTGAGGAGAGGTGTCCCATTACTTTTCTACACAATCAGACTTGTGATTGTCAATTGTTAGGCAATTATTTTGATTTTGAGGCAACCACCCAAAACCAGTCACTTCCCTAAAGAGGAGAGAAAAAAATTCCGATTTTTTCTTTAAAACTCTCTGCTTTGCAGAAAATCCAGTGGATGTAAGCAGTTTTCTTGTCGCTGTGTTTTGAAACTTAGTGTGAGCTTCCTCAAGTGTGTGTTTGTGAATATGTGTTCATCACCTGGTCACCTTTGCTTAACCTCATGACATCATCCATTAGAAGTCTGACCGTCTGACACTCGGATGTGGTGACCTCAGAGAGGTCATGACCTCTGGCAGTCTGACCCCATGTAGCGTTTTTTTTTTTTTTTGGTAACTTTAGACAGAGATTCTCAAACTTCCAGACAGACAATCAGTGACACCCAGTAACTGAAATGCTACAAATTTCAATCAAGTCTCAATCAAGAGAATCGCTTGCTGTCAGAATGACTTTACTTCAGGTGTGCACCCCGCTAGCTTTGGTTTTCCATTCTCACAGCACACACCCGTGTTTAAATTCTCTCCAAAGGACAGGCAAAAACTTCAGCCTGTGGTGAGGAACAGAGAAACCTTTCCGCAAACCGCAAGCTAAAAATAGCTTTCAAAGCAGAACGTCCAGCCAAGCGAAAAGCCAAACTCAGGCCTATTTACAGAGAAGGATCTGTTACAGAAAGAGAGTTAAAAAGAAACGACGCAGCAGAGGTCAGCTCAGAATGGAGGGAAGAGAAACCAGCGAGAAGAACAAACGCATCTGCAAAAAAACGCCACAGATGCAAAATAAACTAAATTATAGTTCCACTGACAAATCCACCTAAACCTGGATGACAATTTAAAGGGATAGTTCAATCAAAAATGAAAGTCACCATTTACTCACCCTCATGTTGTTCCAACCCTGTAGGAATTATTTTCTACTGCAGAATGCAAAATAATATATTTTAGAGAATATTTCTACTGTTTTTATGGATACAGTGCAAGTCAAAACAAGATTGGACCCCATTGACTTTCATTGTATGGACAAAAAAACACCGAGATATTTTTCAAAATATCTTCTTTTTATTTTCCACAGAAGAACGAAAGTCCTCATGTTTGTAATGACATGAGGGTGAGTAAATAATGACAAAATGTTTAGTTTTGTATGAACTATTCCTTTAATTACAGTGGACAATCAGACGTCCAGTCCTGCATGAAATGCCAGTCTGCTACTTTCTATTGATCTGATCTGCGTTTCAGATGGGTCATTGCCACTGATGTTCTCATTACACAGCTTGTCTCCATCACACATGCACGTTTTTGTGTTTTGATGATAAGCTTTCATGCGCTAATAGTTAGTGGCTGTTCTCCATCTGTGGGCAGTGTGTGGGACTGTGAGAGATACAGTTAAAAATGCCACACACTAAAAGTTGCAGACTTAGTGAGTGAGTGGTTGGGTTTATTTAATGATTTTCAAACTAATTTAAACCCTCTCCTAATGAGAGCATCTGTGCCAAAGTGTGTGTGTAAAGTTTTACAGAGGCGTGACCAGTATATTTGTGGTTTCGTCATGAATTGTGGTGCCTGTGATTCTCAAGAGCTATTGTCCTCTACCTAAACCCCCTCCAGCAGCCTCCCTGACTCCAAAACCCGCAACAGGAAACCCAGCAGCAGACACCCGCAGGATTACTGTCGCCCTGACAACACAAAACATGCTGGAAACATTAGTGCGTCTGACGAATCCGGGACCACTCCCCAAAAACTGGCATGTGTGTAGCTGTTTCTGATTCGTTTGGATCAGCTCATTAGCTCCAGTTACTAAAAGATTTGTGCCTTATAAAACGTATGAACAGCAAAGCAAATATGAAAAGCGTATAGTTGCCTTTCTAGCCAGATGTGATTCTATAGCTATGAATCATGAGATTGCAACCCTTGAGTCACCGGTGATTGTTTTCATCCTGTCTGCTGCTGGTGACCTTTGACCTCTCAAATGCCCTGTCTTTTCTCATAAGCGCTCATTATAGCTCTGGCTAAGTAAATACCATGCCCCACACACACAGTCTTCCTGTACTCTGTATGTGTGTCTTTGTGAGAGAGAGGGGTTGGGGGTTTATTGTATTATTCTGTGTACAGACAGACTGCAGGGTGGGTGTTGTGCGTTATATTAAAAGGAACAGCAGTGAATGTGAGTCATAGTGATGACACACCTATGACATTTACTCAACTCCCTTATATTGGAACATTCTGTGTAAGCAGGTTTTGGCCAGCTAAGTGGTTGTTAGCTGTTCTAAAACCTAGTTGGCTGCTTATATAGGCAAGATTATAAGGCATCGTTGTCTCAATGAAAAGTCTTTTTCAAATAGTAGACAACAAAATTAGGCTCATTT
This sequence comes from Scardinius erythrophthalmus, assembly GCF_964197995.2. Taxonomy (NCBI): domain Eukaryota; kingdom Metazoa; phylum Chordata; class Actinopteri; order Cypriniformes; family Leuciscidae; genus Scardinius; species Scardinius erythrophthalmus. The sequence goes on from NC_138228.1 coordinate 16,888,948, forward strand.
TGGCCAAAATCATTGCATGTATTATTGACAGACCATGAATGCATTTTGGACTGTTTGCAAAATGCATTACAGTATTTATTTACATCCAAAATGGTTGGAATTGGTGAGAAGGTTGAATAAACACTAGTGTTCAAAAGTTTGGGGTCGGTAAGATTTTTCTGATGTTTTTGATGCTCACCAATCTCTGGACCCCATCACCATGGCTGTGAGCCTTCATTTTAAATTCTTTGAAGTCCAGGACCAGGTTTAACCCTGTTTCCAGAGATCTAAATAACCAAACAACACGAGGCCTAGAACACAGTTCAGCTGTCAGTGAAATATGTGCTGGAACGAACCAGGATTCAGCTCATAAGGGCTTCGCTGGGAACTTGGGGCCCTTTGATATGCCTTTTCTCTTTTACAGCCTCTCGTGACTGCATGCTTCAAAATCACGCACACTTACAGTTGAGATTGCCTCATTCCAGAACAATAGCTGAAGTCCCCAGTTCCACCTCACTGTGCCCAAAATACTCTGGTGTGGTTAATGCCCCATGCCTCATTGGCTCTTATAACTGCAGAGAGCTACAGTGTTTAGATGTCATGGAACATTGTAGCCTCACTCACTCTCTTTTTCCTCTCCCTCCCACTCTCTTAAGGAGAGAGAGAGAGAGATTAGTATCTCCATAATGAAAGTTGTTTTGAAAGTGTTGAGGGTCACGTTTGTTCTTGGTCCCATGAGACCATCAAAGCATCTCATAAACACCAAGAAACATTCACTTTAACACCATCAACATCTCTCTGCTGTTCAGTGACACTGTCTCTGTGATATATTGGCATGGAAATTGTAAGGAATTTAACTCTTCTGGTTCCAATTCCACTCAACGGTTTCCTGATAATGTTCCTCTGTTTTATCTTAATTAGTTCTTTTTATAGCTCAGCACTTTGTGCTTTAAATGTGCTTTAAAAATTGCTTTATAAACAATTTTGAATTGAATGTACAATTTTAGTACTTTTGTGGAACAATATATTAAACAAAAACAAAACTATCTTTGGTAACATATTTTAATGTGCCATTTATATTATTGTTATTATATTGTATTACCATACAATTTGTGTATCAGTATTAGCTAAGTATTATTTACATACTTTTATAGTGTTTATTAATATTTTTACTCAGCCTTGATTTTTATATTTGGTTTTCTTTTTACAATTTTGTCATGCGATTTTGTCATTTTTAATTATTTTGATTTTGTGTAAATATTTCTATTTAGCTTTCATTTATTTTATTTCAATTTTGGTTTTAGTTCTTTTAGTACTTCAACTTATTTACTTATTTCAACTTATTTATTTCAGTAAGTTGCCAAGGCAACATTTCTATTTTAAGTTTTTCATCTAATATTTAGATTTTGTTTAATTTCAACTTCATCTAATATTATTGTAAAATATTTTTTAGTTTTAGTTAATGATTACAACACCAATGTGTCACTACACCAATTCAAACCAATAACAAGTTTGAGACTTTTTACAGATTCTTTACAAGATCTCCCTCAAAAGAGACATTTGTTCACAAATTGTTGTTCACAGATCTGTATTCTTGTGATTCTTTTTGTATTATTTTGCAATAACTAGACTTTCTCATATCATTGATTTATATTGCAATCAATTAGGGGTGGGCAATATACTGGTAGACACGATTAACCAGTAGAAATTTGTCAACCGGTAGAGAATTTGGACTATTTTCTATGTCGCGGTTACGCACGCGTGATGTTTCTGTGCTGCGTAGTCACTAAAGCTTATTGTATGCTTGCATTTTTAAGCATTGTGTTTTAAAAAGCAAGTGATTTTAAACCACTGATGCTCAATAAGCAGCAAAAGAGAACTCATTTCGCTATATGAGTGCACTGTTTGAGAGACTGTTGCTGTCTGAGAGACGTGCATTAATAAAGCCACTGCTTATAGAACGTGTGTGTACTGAACTGAGTTCTTTTTGCCTCCTAATGCTTGCATTAAATGGTTGCAATGTAAATGGTTAACATACACGCATTAAATCTCGTCTTTGCAAATATCCTCGCAAACGGTCATTTATGTCTTAAGTGAACGTAAACCGTTGAGAAGGAAAACGCATGTGTATATTGAATCCATGCATTCGGTCTTAAAGGGACAGCAGCCTAATATACCTGCTGTCTTCTGTGTCATTAATGTTATTCAAACAACAAAAGAGAGAAAATCTCACTTTTGTAACTATAATAATTTACAGTCAAACCTATGCAGTGTTGTATTTCTTATTTCTAGTGCTTGAAGTTTTTCATGTAGGTCTATTTCATTTGTTCAGATGCAGGAGAACTATTTTAATGCAGTATTTTATCTGCATCGATGGAACAATGCAGACATTAAAAAGGCATTAATGGAACCGACCATTGTGAAATTCATTTGGTTTTGAATAAGAAGCAGTTCTTAATTCCCAATCCTAGTGATATATGTGGAAATAGTTGTGTGTGTGTGTGTGTGTGTGTGTGTGTGTGTGTGTGTGTGTGTGTGTGTGTGTGTGTGTGTGTGTGTGTGTGTGTGTGTGTGTGTGTGTGTGTGTGTGTGTGTGTGTATGTGTAACTAACTATGTTCCTTCCCTCCCCTCTTCCTTCATCTGTCCATTGTTTTCCCAGGCTCTAAACATTCTTGAGCTCTTTAAGCCAACCCCCCTCCCTTTCCTTCTCCACTCTCTTCCATCCTTTCTTCATTTTTCATCATTTTTTCCTTTATTTTTCTTCTTTTTTCTCTTATATCAAGGTCTTTGCAAGGGAATGCTCTTAATAATGATATTAACAGTAATTATGGATAGTTTATATAGCCTAGCTTGGAAAGAGTGTATAGTGCTCTCTCTCTCTCCTGTTATTAAATGAAAGCAATAGATTCAGTGAGCACCACTTTCTCCGCCACACTCTTTCTTTTGCGTTTTCTTTGTGTCTGTGCAGCTGATGGCTCCAGGAGTCCAGTGTGTGTATCTCAGACAGCCATGTGTGTGCGTGATGGTGTGTAATGAGAACCAGAACCTGGTTTCTAGAGTGAATGAGGGGAAAAGAGGTGGAGGAGTCTAACAAAGCTGTAGCGCTGCATTTTCAAGGGGTTACTACAGCACACACTCATAACACATCACTCTGAACTCTCCATAAACCCCGCCCACACAGGAAGTGTGTGTCCCAGAGGGAGGAGAGGCTTGGACGGGGTTTGACTCCTCCCGCTCTTGCTTGCTTTCTCTCACCATCTCTCTTAAGCCAAACAGTCTCTCTCATTTTACACATATACAGAGGAGGGCTTATTGTTCCCCAGTGTTTAAGGAGGATTTTACACACACACTTTCACCATAAGCACAAAGGTGAATGAAAAAGTAAAATATCTTGGCTTGGACTTGCATTCTGGATTGTCTTTTACTGGCTGTTCCTGTAGTTTTCTGATCTGGAAGGAGTTTACAGTCTGAAGACGTTGGAGCACCATCCGTGGAATGTTTGATTGAAGTTTTGGGAATGTTGTTAAAGCGTTCTCTCATCTCTGCAGGTGTTCCAATGGAGACAATTGGAGAATTTGTACTTCAGGGAGAAGAAGTTCTCAGTGGAAGTTCATGACCCAAGAAGGTAAATCTACATTACAGCCTACACATGCTCATGCTACACACACAGGTCATGGACTATGTAGGCTTACAAACAATGTCTATCACACTGACAGGACATGCTGTGGCGGCCACTTTCACTCCAACCCAGCACGAATTTTAAAGACAAGTTTGTTTAGATGTCATGAAACGTTTGAAAGATCTCAGCGGTTTGTGGGTCCCGTTTGTATGTTTTTGTCCTTTGATTCTTTTCAATTCCAGTGTGGGAATAATTGTAATTACTTAGAAGTAAAGTGACATGATGCACTGAGCTTTAAACATAGGATATTCTACAGCATCAAGAGTAAAATAGGGTTGATTATGAAGTTTGATTTGTATGGAGGAACATCTTTATAAAGCATTTACATGTCAGTTATACAAGTTTAGTTTAGTTTATTCTAAAATATGTCAGACTTTGACAGGAAAGCCCATTTTTCTGTCCTCCTCTTCCTTAAGAGAAACATTGTGAGGTAAATGTTCATAGTTACAGCTGGTTGGCTTCTGTCCACAAGTGTCCACTGAGCTAAGCTATTTGTTATTGGATTGAAATCTCTTACTTCCTGTGTCCTGTGGAGAAGAGCGTAGAAATACAACTGGAACAAATGAACAAAAACATACCCTACTCTTTATGTCTGACTCTCCATCTGTAGAGATCGAGATGCGGTTTGAGATTATTCCGATTCTCTGCTCTTCTCTCTCGTCCTGTCAAATCTGGGGATGTTTTGGATCTTCATCTTTTTTTCTGAATCTCTCCATCGATATTAAGATGTGTTTACGTTTTAATCAGACCTATATGACATCATCGGTGCGTGCTGAGGGCTGGTTAGTCTTTTAGGAGAGCAGACGCTGCCAAAAGCAGCAGCACACGCTGCCTCAGATGCTGACAGATAAACCGCCTCATTCACGCTGTTCAAACAACCACGACAGCCCAGAAACGAGGAGAACACGGAGGGAGTTCACAGAAATGCTGGAGGCTGGGGAAATAAGACATGAAAGAGAGCAAAACAGTTTAGGAAGATGAAACAATCTGTTTATTTTGCAGCATGAGGGTCTATAATGTATTTTACTTCTTGTTAGGTTCACTGTCATTCAGTTAGAGTCATTGCAACACACACACATACACATGCGCTAATATCGTTTTAAAAAAAGAGTCAGAACACGAGGGTCTGCTGTTTATCTTTGTTCTAGTGGAGAGGCCTGGAGGTTTTTATAAAGCCCATCACTGGACACACACGTGCGCTGGGTTTGACCACAGTGTAAATGGTGTGTGTGTATGTGGGCTACACTGTGTGTGGTATGTTAAGCCGATACATTACAGGACTGTCAGGAGTACTATGTGCTAACACCAGTTCACATTTCATATCTCCCACATAAATATATATTATACAGGTGGCTAATAATATGGCAGACAGTATAATTTAAATGGATTTTTGTGTTTGTATGTGTCTCTCTAGTATACACTATCATTCAAAAGTTTGTTTTGTTTTCTTAAAAAAAGAAATGAATATAAATTAATATAAAACTTTTATTCAGAACATTCATAAGAGAATCCTAAAAAAAGGGCATCATGGTTTCCACAAAAATATTAAGCAGCGCAATTGTTTTCAACATTGATAATCAGAAATGTTTCTTGAGCGGCAAATCAGCATATTAGAATGATTTCTGAAGGATCGTGTGACACTGAAGACTGGAGTAATGATGCTGAACATTCAGCCTTGCATCACAGGAATAAAAATCTAATAAATTTTAGATCAAATAAGCGTTGTCTTAGCATTAGCTTAATTAGTCAGCAACAAGATGCTCAACAGTGGGGTTTTTTTTTTGCCTGTTTTTACTTTGGCTGTAGTTACTTTGAATGTAGTTCTTCTAATTTAGAGGTAGTAACCTTTTATGACAGTGTATTTATTGAAAAGACAAACACAAATATGCTGTGCATCTGTTAATACATAACAGTGTTTTGAATGTGTTTGGCCAATAATAAACATTTTTACATCCGTTTCTGCACTGACAATGTCATAAAATTCAGTGAATATAAAGTCGGTTTGTGTTTGCTCCAACTGCAGGGCGTCGGTAACGCGGAGGACATTTGGTCACAGTGGCATCGCCGTGCACACCTGGTACGCCTGTCCCACCCTCATCAAATCCATTTGGGCCATGGCCATCAGCCAACACCAGTTCTACCTGGACCGCAAACAGAGCAAAGTAAGTGTGTTTATGTTTTTAGGCTCTTTGTGTGTGTGTGTGTGTGTGTGTGTGTGTGTGTGTGTGTGTGTGTGTGTGTGTGTGTGTGTGTGTGTGTGTGTGTGTGTGTGTGTGTGTGTGTGTGTGTGTGTGTGTGTGTGTGTGTGTGTGTGTGTGTGTGTGTGTGTGTGTGTGTACTTGTACAACTATCTTTGTGAGGACTGGTTTTAGTCTGTCGGACCATTTTTAGACCGAGTTTTAGACCATCGGTGTGAGGACAAAGAGAGTAAAGTGGGACATTTTGGCCGGTCCTCACTTTCTGAGACCCATTTAAAGGCCTGTTTGAGGGTCAAGACTTGGTTTTAGGGATAAGGTTATATTTAGGTTAGGTTGGGTTTAGGGTAAGGGTTTGGATTAGGCACTAGTTGTGATGGGTTGGGTTAGGGTTAGGAGCTAGAGATTCCATTGTGTTAATGAATAGATACACAAAGATA